>NC_057847.1:26582500-26885000 GCF_910594005.1 Cervus elaphus
AATTCCTGGGTTAGGAAGGTCTCTTGGAGGAGTACATGCCAACCCACTCCAGCATTCTTGCTTGGAGAAGTCCATGAACAGAGGAGCCTGGAGGGCTACAATCCATAGGGTTGCAAAGAGTTGGACTCAACTGAAGTGATTTAGCATGCACACACGCATGGTTTTACTCTTTTTTTTTAAGAAACTTCCATAGCATTTTCCATAATGGCTTTACCCTGCCTCTTTGGTTAAATCTTCCTAATTTCTTGTTCTCTTTCTTTCATTCCTTTCTTCCTCCCTTCCATCCTTCCTTCTTGATTTCATGTTTTTTCTTTCTGGTTTTTTTTTTTTGTCTGAGCCACAAGGCATGTAGGATCTTAATTTTCAGACCAATACCCTCTGCAGTGGAAGAACAGAGTCTGAGCAACTTGACAGCCTCTTTTTTCTTTCTAGGTATTTTTTTTTCCATTGTATTTTTTTGACTGAAAATGAGAAATCTAATTATTACTGATTTTTAAAAAAAGCAATTTCTGTCTTTTCCTTTGTAAACCATAAAAATGGTTGGTTCCAATAGGTTTTGTGTTTACAGTTTGAAATTTATGTTTAGAATAATCAGAGTCTTCATTTGTAAGTTCTGAGCAGTTTTTTCTCTTTGGCACTGGTACTAATAGCCACTTCATTATCATTTTAAGTAAGTCTTTGGTATCACTCATTATTAAATGCTGTTATAAAAATTGTTTTATCCAAGACTATCTCATTATCATCATGAAATTCACTTAATTAGCATGTTTTTAAAATTAGTACACATTAAAAATGAAATGCAGTAAGTTTACCAGTACTTAATGCTTTAAGACATACTGTTATCTTTCTGAAGGGAAATTTCAGAGTGTGCATCAAAAATATGAAGAATGGATATACTCTTTGACCCAGAAATCCCATTGCTAGGACTTCATCCTAAGGAATTGACTCCTAGAATATTTATTACAACACTGTTTATAATCAATATAGGTTAGTAATAACCTCAGTCCCCAAAATGGGTATTGCCTATATAAGTTATGAGTCACCCATAAAATGGAATATCACATATCCATTAAAAATTATGTTGCAGAAGACTATTTTTATCATATGGGAAAATGTTTCAAGTATGTTAAGTAAGCCAAGCAAGTTACAAAATGAGATATATGTTGTGATCTCAGCTTGGCAATATATTGCCTCTCGGCTCCAAACCCACTTTCATTACATCTGCCTTAATGGGCTGGACCCTTCGAACATTTTTCCTTTGCAGTGAGCTCCACATTAGGTTTGTTCTAGAGGGAGCGGGAGAGACAATGTAGGAAGAAGCAGCTTCCCCTCCTGGTTCAGAAGCTTCCCTTTGTTTCTCTTCTTGCTCCTTCCCCACAGTCAGAGGCCTCTGTGCCAGCCACCCACCCAGAGCGTGCAGCCCCTCTGAAAGCACTCGCTGCTCCCCCAGCCAGCGACCACTTGCAGAGGTGCTCCCAGTGAGACCACCATCACCCTGTCCCACCAGTAAGGCGACTCTCACTCCCCCGACTGCCTCTGAGCACCTGTCCTGCAGAGGTGTGTCTTCTGCTTGCCCAGCAGCGGTGGACCAGTCCTGGCTCAGGCAGCCCAGAGAACAACCCCAACAGTGAGGCTGCAGACATGTCCTCCTTTCCAGCCAGATCGCCATCTGTCTCGGGAAGAGGGCTCCCTTTGAAGTTGTGCCTCTCTGGGATGCTCTTTCTCAGCCCTAGGGTATTCTTCAGACTTTTCTTTTAACCTTCCTAATTATACCTATGTCATAGTTAGTAGTCCTTTATAGTAAATTTTCTCTGTTCAGATTACTATGTGGTCCTGACTAATACATATGTTTATGTATAGGGAAAGAGAAAAAAAAGACTGAGACAAAAAGTCAAAAACTTAACAGTGGTTGAATCTGGGTGGTGTGATTATGTCTTTTTATTTTGGTCTTTGCAATTCACAATATTTTCCAAAATATTTTATAAGGAGATTTTTTTTTGTTTCATTTATTTCAGATTCTATGTCTAAGATTTATTATTATGCTAGCAAAATTGAGCCCTCAGTACAAGTTTATGTTCTTGTTACAAAATTCAGACTTAAGAGAAAATGATCATATTAAACATTTATTCAATCAACAAACTGAAGGGAGCTGGCCTGATAACCGGGCCACACAAGGTCCTACAATTTCTCCTAAGAATCAGCCTCCCTATAGTGACCACCATCGACTCCCTCAACTCTGGAGATCCATCACTCTGGTTTTTAAGCCACTCTGATGCAAAGGTGTTAAGAATTGTTTTTGTAAATGGTAAGATGGTTTTTAAAAAAACACTGTAGCAATCTTGAAAAATATATCATGCAATATCTGTAGTCTTCTGTTATTTAGAGATATATGTCTATACATATAGCAAATTGGCCTGTTACTGTTTCTGCAGAACCGCTGTTAAAATTCAGTGCAGGAAGGGTCCTGTGGCTGGCAGAATTCTAAGATGGTTTCCCAAGTTTTCCAGCCCTTGACACGTACACTCCTTTCCCCAGTTATTCAATCAAACTCTGCAACAAGAGGATTTTGCAGATGTAATTAAGGTTCCAACCTAGTTGACCTTAAAAATAGGGAGATTATCCCAATGGGCCTGACCTAATTATATGAGCCCTTTAAAGAAAGAGGATTTTCTCTGACTAGTTGCAAAAAACAAGAAAGTAAGAGATTGGAAGAACAAGGAGGGCTCAACATGGAAAAGTTCTCCACTGCTGATGTTGATGATGAAGGGGGCCACATGGCAGGGAGAAAGGGCAGTCTCCAGGGGCTGAAAACAGCTCCCAGCTGATGGCTGGAAAAGAAACAAGGTCCACAATTCTAGAGTCCCCCCAAAGGGATTCTGCCAACAACCTAGACAAGCCAGGAAGCACATTCTTCCCCAGAACATCCAAATGAAAATAAAGAAACTAGATATGGAATTTAGAAAAACGGTGCTGATGAACCTATTTGCAAGGCAGGAATAGAGACTCAGACATAGAGAACAAGCTTGTGAACACAGCAGGGGAAAGGAGAGAGTTGGATGAATTGAGCGAGTACTATGGAAACATATGTATTACCATATGTAAAACAGATAGCTAGTGGAAAGTTGCCATATAATACAGGAAGCTCAATCCAGTGATCTGTGCTGACCTAGAGGGGTGGGATGGGGGGTAGAGGTGGGAGGGAGTATTAAAAGGGAGGGGATATATGTATACTTATGACTGACTCAGGCTGTTGTAAAGCAGAAACCAACACATTGTAAAGCAATTATCTTCCAATTAAAAATAAATTTTAAAAAAAGCGAAAGAAACTAAGAAAGCAAACTGACAGGATCCCACCGGCCATGCCTATTCTTAGGGATCCAACAATACAGAAGAAAACATGCCTTCAGGCCACTACAGAGTCCTGAAACTACGAGATAAATCGATGTGTCTGTCTTTGCGGAAAGGCATGGCCACACGCCCCACATCAGCAGAATCTGAATCATGGATACACATCCTGGATCAGAGGCCATGAGTTCATTGTTGGAGACTCTGGATCGGCCCTTCTTTATTCAAAATCCCTGGGGATTTGATCAGAATGAGGGACTTCCTGATGGGCAAAGACTTGGGAAAGGACTACTTTTTGTCTTGGTTACTGTTTTGAAATTGAATAATCTCTTATTCAGCAACAGGTTTGTGTTTTCTAATACTTTTTCTACATCTGCTATTAACTCCCTCCCCCTTCTCATTTAGCCCTTGTTTTCCTAATATGATCTCTCTAATTTGATTACTTTTTGCTTTTATTTTTGGTTTTCTCTGTAGCCATTTTTTCCCACTCTCCTTATTTTTGGCCATTTACCCTTACCCAAGAGTAAGAGAAAAGAGGTATAAATTTTACCAGAAATCGTAAGTCATTTGGCCCACAATCACTTCAGTCATGTCCAACTCTGTGTGACCCTATGGACTGTAGCCTGCCAGGCTCCTCTGTCCATAGGATTCTCCAAAGCAAGAATACTGGAGTGGATTGCTCTGTCCTCCAAGGGATCTTCCCAATGCAGGGATCAAATCTGTGGCATCTCCTGCATTGCAGGCAGATTCTTTATCCACTGAACTCCCTGAGAAGACCCATGATTTGGCCATCAGCTTTCAAATCCTCAATTAGAATTTGAAATTTGGTTTCAGATCACTTCAAATGATCTTGCCAGTTATCAGAAAAGGAGAAGGTAAAAGGAGGAGAATGAATTTGGAAAGTCCTGAAGAGGAGGGGTTGGTCTGTGTAACACTGAACTTAGATGAACTTCACCAGAGTGAAGAAATTGCTGCCATGGGCTGGAGCTGCCATGGGACCTTCCACCCTCCAACAGAACCTTCTCTGCCTTCTAGGTGAGTTCCTTTTATCCCCGTTTCCCGACAGGTATTAATCCTGGTCCACTAATTCTGGATGTTCTCTCTGCGAATGGTTATTTCTCTAGTCTCCTACAACCACATCAAGAATAAGCAAAAGAGCACTTGATTTCTCTTTGGGATAGTCGACTGGGAATTGAACTACCGAAGCTGTGAAATCACAGTGAAAGCCCGTGAAATGATTCACTTGGAAGGACAGTGATGCAGATTTCCTTGTTGACAAGACTGACATTATAGATTTGAGAGTCTTCATTGCTGTTTCAGTCTGCACTCACCAAGAAGGAAAATTCAAACTCGAGTTGAAAATTCACTAGCAGCTGAGTTTCTCACCGGCCTTCCCTCTGCACAGGGTCATTTCCTTGGGGACTTTTTTCCATTGGAAAAGTTAGAAGCAACCCCATCCAGCAGCAGGGATGGAATGGAGGTTAACACACAGGAAATCTACTTGATGAATGTTAGGGATTGAACTGTGTCCCCTCACGCCAAATGCATATGCTGAAGTCTTAAGCCCAAGCACCTCAGACCTTATTTGGAAATAGGATCATCACAGGTATAATTAGAAAATTAAGATATGGTCATATAGGAATATGGGCTTCCCAGATGGCACTGTGGCAAAGAATCTGCCCGCCAATGTAGGAGACACAGAGACATGGGTTCCATCCCTGGATCAGGCAGATACTCTGGAGTGAAAGTGACAACTGACTCAGTAATCTTACCTGAAAAATCCCATGGACAGAGGGACCTGGTGGGCTACAGTCCACGGGGTGGCAAAGAGTCGGACCTAATTGAGTGAGTAAGCATGGGCACAGTGTAGGAACAGCATAGGCCTGTAATCCCATGTGACTAGTGCTCTTATAAAAAGGGGAATTTGGACACATGGACACACACAGAAGGAAAGCCCTGTGAAGACTGAAATTATGGGACCACAAGCCAAGGAACAACTAGAAGCTTGGAGATAGCCCGAAAACAGACCCTTCTTCCGCACCTTCCAAGGATGCACAGCCCCGCTGACACCTTAATTTGGGACTTCTGGCCTCCAGAATGGTAAGACAGTAAATTCTGTTAGGACAGTCTTAGGAAACTGATATGAATACAATGAAGACAGTGATTCTCTCTCAATTTTGTGTAGCCTTGGCAAACATACATCATTATTGGCCTCATGTAATTTGGGTTTTCCAGATTACACAAGGTTTGAAACAAGAGGCATGTTCAGGGCTGCACAAAGCTTTGGATCTAGGAGCAAACCAGAGCTCTCTGGGAGCTGCTCCCCAAACTGATCTCAGTGAAGTTCAGATACAAGTCCCCATGAAGTAAAAACGTCCTTTACCACTGGCATTGACTGTGGTGAACCAACCAGAGGGCTGCTGTTCATGCTTATTTTGTAATGTCTTCTGCTGAAAGTGCATGGGAAGAGTAATTGTGGTCTTTCTTTTATTTTTAATGGTGAGACTATTCACAGGAAAGTAAGGATTTCCAATTCTTTCCATATAAAAGTGTCTTTTTTCAGTATTTAAAAAAATACCCTCACAACTACTTTTCAAATGGTTAACCTAAATATAGCTTGAACGTTTTACTCTTCGTCCTCATTTGGGAGAAGTCTATATTATTTTTTAGCAACTTACCACTTTGAGTCACTCCTGTCAAATTAGCCATATTTGTTTCTCTTTCAGTGTGAAGGTCTTTTGTGGTGATATAATCAAATTAACTCATTTAAAAGTCAGCCATGTCTTTTACTGATTTTTTCTGATATTGAAGCTTGCAGTTGGCTGCAGTATCAATGTCTAAATTTATTTTACGAACATTGAGCTAAAGTCACTTAATCAAGCATGCGTTCTAAGCAAGTATGTACAACATATATGCAAGTTATGCCCCATCTTAACTACAAAGATCTTACCCTTATGTTTTAAGATACAGCTTCTGTATTTCAGAATGGGGCACATCTGTAGAAAGTACACGTTGGAGTGTAACTTTCCTCTTTATCCTTAACGTCAGATTTATGGGTGGTTTCGACATAAGATTTAAAGACAGATACAACTCAGCTTGTATTATTAGTTGCCCCCAGCTTTGCAAGTGGAGAAGGCAATGGCAACCCACTCCAGCACTCTTGCCTGGAAAATCCCATGGATGGAGGAGCCTGGTAGGCTGCAGTCCATGGGGTCGCTAAGAGTTGGACACGACTGAGCAACTTCACTTTCACTTTTCACTTTCATGCATTGGAGAGGGAAATGGCAACCCACTCCAGTGTTCTTGCCTGGAGAATCCCAGGGATGACAGAGCCTGGTGGGCTGCCGTCTATGGGGTTGCACAGAGTCGGACACAACTGAAGAGAGGCTTAGCAGCAGCAGCAGCTTTGCAAGCTTCCCTGGTGGCTCAGACGTGAAAGAATCTGCCAAAAATTCAGGAGACCTGGGTTCGATCCCTGGGTTGGGAAGATCCCCTGGAGGAGGACATAGCACCCATTCCAGTATTCTTGCCTGGACAATCCCTATGGACAGAGGAGCCTGGCAGGCTATAGTCCATAGGGTCGCAAAGAGTCAGACACGACTGAGTCACTAAGCACAGCCTAGTGTTGCAGGTAACAGTCTCCTAAGCTCAAAATGAGGAGAAGATTAGTGACTCAGAAGCAGAAAGCATCTGGTGCTTCTGTGGACTCAGCTTCCTCAGACTCCTGCCTGAATTCATTTTGCCTCATCTTCCAGTTTCCAGTATGAAGGAGTAACAAATGTATGAAGGAAAATAGGGCACCTTTAGCAAGATGCAAAAGGAACTCTTTGTAGTGACCAAAGACAAAACCCCTAATTTAAATAAAAAGATTGTTTTAAGATGAAAATCTTTAGTACTTGGGTGAGGAAAGGTGTTAAAGGTTTAAACGTGATTTGGCAGCTCCTTACGAGCTTCAGTTTCCTCTAAATTTTTCTTCCTGTGGTTTCTCACGAACCACGCATGCCTCCACCCCAGGATCCTCTCCAAGGAGTCCCAGTCTCCATTTGGTCACGGATGTTGGAGAGAGAATATGATGACACATCAGAAAAATGCCGCTCCTCGCCATAGCAAAAGTGATTCAAACAGCACATCCTCCTGGCAGAGTGTCACCAGTATCATCTTTTTAGGTGAGAGACAGTACATTATACTTTTGAAACCATCTCTGGCTAGAATACCTGTTGTTGCTTAGTTGCTAAGTCATGTCCGACTCTTTGCAACCCCACGGACTGTAGCACACCAGGCTTCCCTGTCCTACCATCTCCCAGAGTTTGCTTAAACTCATGTCCACTGAGTTGGTGATACCATCCAACCATCTTATCTTTTGTTGTCCCCTGAATACCTGAGTCTGTATTTTTTAAAAAGTGACCTGTGAAAAATGGGAAAACATCTTGTAAAATTCTCCTCTTAACTCAAATGTTGGCCAGAAGTATTTGATTGGGAAGGAATTTTGTCTTCAGCTGGATGTGGTTGATTGGAGAATTGTCTGGAACCAATTGACCGTTCTCACCTGTGTGATTTTTACCTTGTCATTTGGAAATTTCTGAATATTCAGAGGCCTCTTAGAGACTCAAGCAATGGGTACTAATGTGTATGCAAAGCTTCAGAAAAATACAGTGCTTCGTATTTCCCTGCTTCATCAGGGCAGATTGAAATAGTTAATACCCACCTCCAAAAGACAGCAGTTTACTCTGGTCTCACAAGTAGAATCTGAGTCAATAAACTGTAACAAAGCATAATGTTTAAGACATATATATAACTCGACTCAAGGATAATGTTCTACACATAACTCATAGAGTTAGTTCCAATCAATCCTTCTGTGAATACTCAGCGCTAACAGGCCTACTGTGGCCTTTGGATTTCCACCCAGATTTTCATGTATATGTTCACTGGAAGGCACAAATTATTAATCAGAGGAGCCTCCTTTATACTTCTATTATTTGTACCTGAGGCCATCTGGAATACAAAACAAGAAGAATAAAATTCAAAGGTCAAATCATACCCAGTGTGCCATATAAAGTTGAGAGTTAAGATGGAAAGTTTTTTTATTTAAAAAAGCAACTTTTCTCTAACTGCTTCTAGGATTCTATTTAGGTTTCACCTTTCTAGCTGCCTGTTGCTAACATATCATGTGAAATTAGCTATGGGGCATTTGAAGTTAGAGAGCTGATTTCAGAGCTCACTGAAGTTCTAAGGGATGCACTGAATTTAATTATGATAGTTCTTTACATAGAGTTTAAAAATATAATGTTTCCCTGGCTATCAACAGGTGAAGTTAACCAAATAACTGGGAAAAAAAAATTTGCCTCCAGATAGTAATGGACCAGCCCAAAATTTACATACTGTTTTCACATGTACAGGCACAAAAATTCTTCTGCTTAAATAAAGTGACAGAGTGGAAAGAAAAATTCAATAAGGAAGAGTAATGTTTTTAAAGCACAGCAAGTGCTCAACTTAAAATGTACCATCAGGGACTTCCCAGGAGATCCAGTGGTTAGGACTCCACATTGTCAATGGCACTAAAATCCTACATGCCTTGCAGTGTGGCCAAAAGATAAAAATAAAATGTACCATCAAATGGATTTAATCACAGAGGAGAGGCTACAACCAGCAATAGAGGCTGTGCAACCTAGCAGATGGAATGTGAGAGCAGGGTTTCAGATGACTTTTTGTCTTATCTATATAGCGCTCCACTGCTGAGTGACCTGCTATATTTACCCATAGAGGAAAATTATACATCTGATAATGTAGAACATTTCTCATAAACCTCCTAGCTTTGACATTGAAGAATTATGAGACTATACTATAAGTGTAAATATGATAAGTGAGTTTGCTGTGATTCTCTCTGCAATGTAAGAAAAAAAGTCAGTGGCTGAGTTTGGGGAAAGTTTGAGAGAAGTCCTACTTAATAACAAAGAAATAATCATGATACCTGACTTGGAGATTTACAGTCTCTTCTCTGAACCCTTGTTGCCTCAGATGTATTTCAGAATTCAGGAATGTTAAGAATGTAGACTTAAAATTGAGGACATATGTCATATATTATATAATATTTATAACATTCCCACAGAGGATGAGATGCTTGGATGGCATTACCGACTCGATGGACATGAGTTTGAGTAAGATCGGGGAGTTGGTGATGGACAGGGAGGCCTGGCGTGTTGCAGTCCATGGGGTCACAAAGAGTCGTACATGACTAAACAACTGAATTAACTAACTAACTAACATTCCCTCTGGAGTCTGGGCAGCACTCTGTAATCAAACACAGTCACATTTCTGCCACTTAATGTATAAATGTTTGTACTAAGTGAGATAAATAAAAATTGTCAATAGCCTTGTATCAGGTCATGCCATGTTTTGCTGCCAAGGGAGTTATGAAATAACATCCAGTTTTTAGAAAAACATTTTAATTTCAGAATTGTGGCTAAGGAATTGTACACCTGTTTTATCCTTTTCAGTGTAGCATGACAGATTTAACAATCATCTCTCAAAGATGCACTAAGAATGGTAAAACAAGTAATAGCTTCTAGGTATAACAGTGTGGAACTGAAGGTTGAAAAAGGTAAAATGATTTGACCTAAAGTTTTCCATTTGGTTCTTGTAAAAGTAGGAACATTGGTATAAGGATGTTCAAATAGCGATGAAGCACAATGAAACATCCCCCCAACACTGTCCTCAGAGCCCATACTCTCATAGGGAGAGGTAATGACCTCATCACTGTGTCCATTGCCACTTCCATTAATACCTACCCTCATGGTGATCCAATTACCAATCTTATAATAAATTCGATATGTCCTATTACACACACGGGGAAATTTTTTAAACACTTCTCCAAAAGGAAATTCTCTAAATAGAAACTAGTTGTTTCTACTATCTTTTGTTGTTCTTTAGTCACAAAGTCGTGTCCAGCTCTTTGCAACCCCATGGACTGTAGACTGCCAGGCTCCTCTGTCCATGGGATCTCCCAGGCAAGAATACTGGAGTCAGTTGTCATTTCCTATTCCAAGGGATCTTCCCAATCCAGGGATCAAACCTAATCAGGCTTAGACATTGAGCCGCCAGGGAAGCCCCTCTATTATCTTTTAGCAAGTGACAAAAAGTTTTTCTTTATTTTCTATAACTTCCAAGTAGAAGAGCATGTGCTGTGCTTAGTCATTCAGTCCTGTCTGACTCTTTGAGACCCCATGGACTGCAGCCTGCCAGGTTCTTCCATCCATGGGGATTCTCCAGGCAAGAATACTGGAGTGGGTTTCCATGCCCTCCACCAGGGGATCTTTCCAATCCAGGGATCGAACCCAGGTCTCCTACATTGCAGGCAGATTCTTTATCATCTGAAGCACCAGGGAAACCCTATAGAAGGCAGGTATTTCTCCTATTCCTGCACTGAATGTCAGCTTCCTACTGAGAGAGAGAGAAGATACAAAATGACAGGAGTGAGAAAAATTACAATTACAAAAGAAAACAATCACAAAAAGAAACAGTTCTTTTGGAAGAGCACAGTATGCAAAGACGTGGAAAGCACAACAGGACTGCAGAGAAGCCTGACAAACACTTCCTCAGTCCAGTGACCAAGATCAACAGCAACAGTGGTAGGTCACGCTCAAAGGACGTGCCCTTGATGTGGTGAGATGAGAACGGAGCTTTTCTGTGTCTCCCCTTCCCCCCAAACTACAACCCCAGTCTAATCATGAGAAAGACGTCAAACAAACCCAAATTGATGGACATTCCACAAAGTACCTGGCCAGTACTCCTTAAAACTGTCAAAGTCATGAAAAAAAAAAGGGGGGGGAAAGCTACCTGAAAAGTTATCATAGCCCAGAGAAACCTACAGAGACATGGTCATTAAATGTAATGATATACCCTGAATAATACACTGTAGGAGAAAAAAAGACATTAAGCAAAAGTAAGTCTGAGTAGAGTATGGACTTTAATAAAAATAATAATGTATCAGTATTGGTTCACTAATTATGACAAACACACCACACTAATGTAAGATGAAAATAATGGGGGAAATTGGTGAGGGGCATATGGGATCTCTACTAGCTCTACAGCTGTTGTGTAAATATAAAATTATTCTAAAATCTAAAATTTATTTTAAAATACTAATATGACAAATACATATAATCAAATAGTGAAAGAAACTGTGAAGTCTCTCAGTCGTGTCTGACTCTTTGTGACCCCATGGACAGTAGCCTGCAGCAGGCTCCTCCGTCCATGGGATTTTCTCAGCAAGAGTACTCTATAGCTGTTGTGCAAATATAAAATTATTCTGAAATTTAAAATTTATTTTAAAATAATAATATGACAAATATATATAATCAAATAGTAAAGTGGAAGGAATTATTTATGGTATGAAAGAGTTTAACTTGTATAAAAATATTTTTATTATAGAGAATGCTCTTCATTGAGAAAACTGAGAATTCCTCTAACAGTGAATAAACATTAGTAGAAATCCAGTTTTATAAATCATAGACAATGAAGAGCTATTCAGTTCAGTTGCTCAGTCATGTCAAACTCTGCGACCCGGTGGACTGCAGCACACCAGGCTTCCTCATCCATCACCAACTACCTGAGCTTGCTCAAAACAAACTGTGGAAAATTCTTAAAGAGATGGGAATACCAGACCACCTTATCTGCCTCCTGAGAAATCTGTATGCAGGTCAAGAACCTGTTAGGTCAAGAACAGTTAGAACCAGACATGAAACAAAAGACTGGTTCAAAATTGGGAAAGGAGTATGTCAAGGATGTATATCGTCACCCTGCTTGTTTGACTTATATGCAGAGTACATCATGTGAAATGCTGGGCTGGACGAAGCACAAGCTGGAATCAAGATTGCTGGGAGAAATATCAATAACCTCAGATATGCAGATGACACCACACTCATGGCAGAAAGTGAATAACTAAAGAGCCTCTTGATGAAAGTGAAAGAGGAGAGTGAAAAAGTTGGCTTAAAACTCAGCATACAGAAAACTAAGATCATGGCATCCAGTCCCATCATTTCATGGCAAATAGATGGGGAAACAGTGGAAACAGTGACAGACTTTATTTTCTTGGGCTCCAAAATTACTGCAGATGGTGATTGCAACCATCAAATTAAAAGACACTTGCTCCTTGAAAGAAAGGTTATGACCAAACTAGACAGCATATTAAAAAGCAGAGACATTACTTTGCCAACAAAGGTCCATCTAGTCAAAGCTATGGTTTTTCCAGTAGTCATGTATGGATGTGAGAGTTGGACATAAAGAAGCTGAGTGCCGAAGAATTGATGCTTTTGAACTGTGGTGTTGAAGAAGACTCTTGAGAGTCCCTTGGCCTGCAAGGAGATCCAACCGGTCCATCCTAAAGAAAATAAGTCCTGAATATTCATTGGAAGGACTGATGCTGAAGCTGAAACTTCAATACTTTGACCACCTGATTCGAAGAACTGACTCATTGGAAAAGACCCTGATGCTGGGAAAGACTGAAGGCAGGAGAAGGGGATGACACAGGATGAAATGGTTGGATGGCATCACTGACTCAATGGACATGAGTTTGAGTAAACTCTGGGAGTTAATGATGGACAGGGAAGCCTGGTGTGCTGCAGTCCATGGGGTTGCAAAGAGTCGGACACAACTAAGCGACTGAACTGAGCTGCTCTTCATTGTTTGTGATTTATAAAACTGGATTTCAACTAATGTTTACTCACTGTTAGAAGAATTCTCAGTTTTCCTATTTCAAATTTGGAAAATAGATCTGCAGAATTTGAAATTGTATAGGGTTTTGTTCATATTTGTGTATCATATTTGCTAATGTAACTCATGCAATAACTCAGCCATGCCAAGGGAGTAGAGTTGCTCTCTTTTGCTCAAGGAAAGTATGTGGGGGTTTGAGCTTTGGCATCACCCTACCAGGACACAGTGTACAAAATTTGCTCCAATTCAAAGTGCTCCTCCAAAAACCCACCTTTAATTTACCTTTTAAAGCAATAAAAAATATTTTTAAAGTTATACTTTTAGGTCAAATTAAAACTTTCAGGGCTTCCCTGGTGGCTCAGTGATAAAGAATCCACATGCCAATGCAGGAGACATGAATTCCATCCCTGTGGGATCTTGGAAGATCCCACTAGCTGAAGAACAACTAAGCCTGTGAGCCACAACTATTGAGCCTGTGTTCTAGAGCCCAGGGCCTGCAAGTACTGAGCCCACATACCACAACTATTGAAACCTATGCGCCCTAGAGCTCCTAGAGCTAGTGCTCTGAAACAAGAAAGGCCAATGAAATGAGAAGCCTGTGCACTGCAGCTAGAGAGTAACCCCCGCTCACTGCAACTCGAGAAAAGCCCACGCAGTAACGAAGACTCATAGCCGAAAATAAATAAAATTTAAAAAATAAAATGCTAAAAAAAGTAAAACTTTTGGAGTTAATCTATTCCTATTCCCTCAGATACGTCCTAAAGCTGAAGATTCTTCTTCTCCCTCAACAGAGGATTTTCATTAGACCCAAAATAGAGTTGTGAAGCATAGGATTATGTCACTTGGTTTCTCTGAGGTCATATCTCCTAACCCCTTGCTTTCTAAAGCGCTTGCTGTGTGTTTGCTGAAGGACTAATTCAGAAAGGGGCTGGTGTTTCTGAAGCAGTGTGTGCTCAGACCCCTAACCACTATTGACAGATGGATTAGGCTTATAAACAAAACCAATGAGGTTTTTTTTTTGTTTTTTTTTTTTTGTGGATTAGCAGTCAGGGGAACTTGGAAGTCTTCCTCTGGCAGTGTTTAGACTTCCCTAAAATGCAGACAGATGCTGGGCCTCTTCTTACTCTGAAGCCCCCTTGTGAATATAATGGAAAACCTCAGGCCTTCCCACTGCTTGTGAGCAGTGGAGCTTGCAACTGGAAAGCTCTTTGAAAAGACAGACTGCACTCCTTGTGCTCCTTGTCAGGCCAACAAAGTTACTGAAGTGAGGGTGACAGGTTAGAAATGTATCAGGATCAAGGAGGAGGGACTGCCCTGGCGGTCCAGTGGTTAAGACTGCAAACTTCCAACACAGGGTGTGCAGGTACGATCCCTGGTCAGAGAACCAAGATTCCACTTGCCCCAAGGGATGGCCAAAAATTTTTTTTAAAAAAATAGAAAGAAAAGGAACAAGTAGAGGAATGGTGCCCCCTGCTTTTAATTCTTTAAAAGGTTTGATCTTCCTGTAGAGAACTTTAACTCTCCTATCTTCTAGTTTGGCAGGACAAGAGAAAGGTTAAAGAGATGACACTTTGTTAATTGAAGATATTTTTGGAGAGAGACGACTCCAAAGTAAAACCAGCCTTCCCCTTTACCCTCTGCTCTTTACTTCTCACTCCTTGAACAAGGGGTATGAGTAGTCAACCTACAAACTTGGGCAAAAGATGAAATTCCATGGGGAAACAAAGACAGAGAATCCCATGGTCACTGCAACTAGCTCAGAGCGTCCTGAGTCCCTCACTACTCTCTTTCACCTTCAAATCATCTCTGCTCTGTGGAATCGCATTTATCCCCAAGTGCCTGCTGTTAATATCCCCTCTTCTAGGAAGTCTTCATTTCTCTCAATCCATCCCTCTATTCTGGGCATGAAAAATTCATAACTCCTTCTGGGCTCTTCTACACTCCCAGTATCACCTTAAATCATCTCACCATATTGTATTACAAGATTTTTTTGCACTGTTTTTATTTTATAGATGATTGGAACTTTTTGTCTTATGCATCACTCTAACCCCAGTACCTAAGTTATATCTGGTACATAGCAGGTGTTCTGAAGTATTTGTTGAATAAATGAGTGAATGAATGACTCCTAGGGGCAACATCTGTGGGTAAAAGTCAGGAATTATGAATGTTACATGTTCTTAGGAAGAATAGTTCCGCCCCTAGCCTCAGAAAATGAATTGTGACTGGTATAAGACTTCAATCTTCCAGCTACTCTTTACCAGTGATTGCAGTGGGTGAGGAGGGGCATGGATCCATTTCACGACCATGAAACATAAGGGGAAGATGTCTGCTGACCTGATAGAGAGAACAGAAAATGTTTGATGTTCTTCTTTCTACTCCTTGTCTTCAGCATCTTTCTATTCCCTATGCCTAGTTTAGTATCAGCATGTAGCTAGAGCTCAGTAAATATTTGTTGAATGAGTGACTGAATGAATAAGTAACAGGTGCACCAATTGCACTGTCTTGCCCAGGCATCACTTTGAATGTGGACTTGGTGACTGATGCTGCAGCAGCCATCTTGCCACAGTGAAGGAAATGCTGAACATCCCAAATATCGATTGAGCTGCTGAACCAACATCCAGCATCCGTTCATGTTGCTATGTAAGAACAGCAAATCCCTATTGATATAAGTAACCATTAGTCAGGTTGCTTTGTTACTTGCAGCCAAAAACATCTTAACCAATTCAGGGATCATATTCTTTTCAATGTTGCCTCTCTGCCATCTACTGTGTTGAGCCACACCTCTCCTATGTGTGCATCTCCATGGTATTGAGAGACTTCACAGTCTATGCGGGAGAAAACTTGAGATTTTTCTAGACCTATAAATATCTACATTAAGTCTTTTGGTGTGACCTAGTTGTCCACAAATCTACCTGAGGACTGCAAATAAGATTTTAATGCAATGCATCAAGGGCTATATAGGAGACTTTGATGAGGCACCAAAAAAAAATAGATTGCTATTAACACTGAGCAATCTTAAATGAGCAGCATTCTTTACTTTCAGCCATGAGGAAATCCCCTCTCCCATGCTTTTTTGCCACTTCTTATTTCCTTTTGACAGTAGAGGCCAAACTCTTTTATTCTCTCTAGGTCTCTGTCATTGGCAGGTTTTAGAAATAATGTCACTAGGGAAGTGACAAGTGAAATAAAGTCTTTATTGTTCTATTTCCTCATGGATGACCTTTACAAATTCAAGACCGATAAAATAAAATAAAATATTTCTCATACAAACTAACTCAATAAGAGCAGATCAAAGTGTTTGTGTGAACAGATAATTTACTCCAGGGGAAATCTCTTCACTGACTTTCCTGCAAGTTTTATCTCTCTTTCTTCCCCACAGCTCCTCCTCCTTAATCCCACCACGAAACAAGACTGTAGATGAAACTCTTCAACATGGCAACAGAGAAAATCAAATGTGGTCTTCTGAGACAAATACATCCCACTTAGTAGGTATCTTGTTTTCTGACGTCTTTAAACTACTGTGATTAATGTGAGTACACGTGCAAGTACACATTTGTTAGAGGAAACTGGGACACTACACCCCAATGTTTTATTATTAAAAGTATAGGTTGGTTCTCTCATATTACTCTTTCATTCACATTTCTTGAGGATAGATCAGTCTACAGGTCTCCAAAAGGCTAAAGCAAAGCAGTGAGGATTAGAAATTGCACTTCGAGTACCTCATGCCTTCTTGACATAAAATTAACTTGACTTATAGGCTCAAGTGTTTATCTTTCACCCAGAAAGGAAGAGTCATGGTCACTACATGAGATTCATCATCTAAAGACAAAGGATGATTGAGGAAATCCTGAAGCAGGTATTAGATATTAACATTTAAATTACGACCATGTCTATATTTCTATACTTTGCATGAATGAACATTGACTACTAATACTTTACTGTGTGATTGTCACCAGGACCCAGACATTACACAAACATTACCTTATCCAAAAAGATCAAATCTCAAGTTATAAGTAGTGCCACAGCAGTCCCTCAAAAGCCTCTTGGAAAAAAAGTTTTTTTAACACAATGAGCCATCAAGAAGGGTTTTGATAGGTGATAGGTGAGTGTCCGCTCAGTCATGTTTGACTCTTCACTGGCCCCATGGACTATAGCCCGCCATGCACCTCTGCCCACCAGGCTCCTCTGTCCATGGAATTTTCTGGGCAAGAATACTGGAGTGGGTTGCCATGCCCATCTCCAGGGGATCTTCCCGATCCAGGGATTGAACCGTCTCTCTTGTGTCTCCTGCATTGGCAGGCGATTCTCTACCACTAGTGTGACCTAGGAAGCCTGAGGTGACAGGTAAGAGAGGAAGAAATTCTCAAGTGTATGTACCTGAACTTTTTAGGATGAGGAAAGGAACAGGGAGAATGAGAGAAGAAGGAAGGAAACTGGAGATCCCAGATGCTTGGGTCTGCTGTATCCTGTGGACTCACTGGAGAAGTCATCTGGAGTGGAACAGATCGTATCAGGTGGTGAAAGTTGCTAGATCACAGCTTTATCTTTCTGGGCTTTCTCTTTATTCCCTGGGGCAAGTTAGAAACTTAATTCTAAGCATAACCTAGTATGTGTCCTTAATTAATTGTGTGTCCTTAATCAAGGAAGACAAATGGGGAAAAAAAAATCACAATGGTCAAAAAGTTTGAGAAGCACATTTTAATTTCCCTAAAAGATGCATAATGGATAGAGTAAATTATAAGTCTTAAAACAGATTTTGATTTGAAAAAGAATTTTGTTTTAGCCAGTTTTTCTCATATTTATTTGATTCACAGGAACTTTTTTGGTTTGCATTTGGAGAATCATTGGTATAGAGTGATGGGTAATAAGGCCTCTTTTCCCTTACTGTCTCCACACTCTTCTAGACCCGTCACTCAGAAAGACGCAAATATAAAGCATGTATTCTAGCTGTCCTTGAGAAAGATCAAAATGCACAAGATTTTGACTGAAGAGTTAAGAGTCTATTTCAATAATGTTGGCTAGATGTGGCTTTTAATGAGACTTATGCTTCTGTAGATTGTTTCCTATAGGAAAAATATTTCCTTACTAAACAGGAATTTAGGCAGCATAGACTCCAGACAGGCTACAGGAAGGGCCTTCATGCCGGAAGAATAGAATTGCCACAGGCAAAGTTTGACCCCTCTACCAAAGCCCTCCGCCAAACCTGAGGAATTAACCCAAACTTTGAGAAATATATGACATCAGACCATTGAATTCTCAAGTCTTTTACATGTTAAAGGGCAAGGTCATAGGAATGGGGCAGCCACTAAGACATAAATGTGCTCAAGTAACCATAACCTTGGAAGAGAACAATTTTTATGCAAAGAAAGAAGACATAAGCTGAGTTAAAAGAAGAACCTTTTCCTTTTTCTTGATCTGTACAAGGTTGGGTCTGGACTCCAGGGAGGGACACACAAACATACCATGTATGGGAAGGGTGGCTGCCTCCCATTCACAGAAGATAAGCAGGCTCTGCAGATGGTGGTTGACAGAGCTAGGAAGAAGGTGAGCTGGTGAGTATCCCTGTGAGGGATGGGGTGATGGATTTTGAGAACCATCTATCTATTATCCTGGAGTTGGGGCTTAATTCACTTCCCATACTCCCAAACCTTCAAAAATTATAGACTGGCCTCAACTTCTACTGGGGGATTACAGGAAGGCTCTGTATTCATACTCAGGATGAACAAGATAGAGAAAAATCAAAGAGCCGAACACTTGCCACAAAAAGGGGAAGAGTAGAGCAGTGGTCCAGAGCCAGACAACTGAATCAGGCACCAAACAACCAGAAGAGATATCTGGAAATTACAGATGCTTACATCTGAGATTGCAGTCTCAGATAATTGTGATAGAAACATCAGAGTGCTAACTCTGGAACATTAAGGATACACATTCAATACAGAACACTGTCCATACATTTTTCTGACAAATAAGACTGGTTTAAAAAAAAAAAAAGAATGTTTCTAATGAAATGGGGATTCCCAGGTGGCACTAGTGGAAAAGAACCCGCTTGCCAAAGTAAAAGGTGGGGGTTCAATCCCTGGGTTAGGAAGATCCCCTGGAGGAGGGCATGGCAAAGCACTCCAGTATACTTGCCTGGAGAATCCCATGGACAGAGGAGCCTGAGTTGCAAAGAATCCATGGGGTCGCAAAGAGTCGGACATGACTGAAGCTTCTTAGAAAAAGCAGCAGCTAATGAAAATACCATCTTAATAGAAATGGCTGTTATTATTGTACCTCATGACCAAGGAGGACAATATGAGTGGGTATTTCTGAGTGTGGCAGGGGAATGTCAAAGAAGGAATTAAGAGCAAGAAAAAATGTGAATGTGAAAAAGACAGTATTTTAATTCCACATACGCCTGGGGACAACACCCTTTGTTATTTCACTGTTGATAAGGTATCAGGATTGGTTTTCAGAATCACTTGAAAATCAGTAGTATGCTACATACTTTGTGATCAATCGTCTCAGCTTCACTTGGCAGATCTCTATGGCTTCTCACTTGCAGAGTATTAACCATGAAAGTATTTTTTAAAACTAAGACAAAGGACATTCTCCAATAGTCCCAGAGACTTGTTCACTCTTCTTTATTTAAAAAGGCATTCTAGAATGTCAGGCCCAGAAGAGCCTCACATAAGAGTATTCTCTTATCCAAACACAAATCTACTATGGATTCTCTGCTTTTAAAATTAACATTATAATTTTACTGTCATATGTAAAGAACAGTAATGAAATAGCTGAACAAATTGAACTGGATATTCTGACTCATTAAAGAAAAAGAGATAACTCTGCAAATACAATTTAAAATTAGCTGTAGTTACAGCAAAACCAGGCTGATTTCATGGTCATGTTAACACTCAGGACACTGTGAATATTAACTCAGAGTTTGCTACTCACTGTGGAGTTCTGTGGGCCAATTTGCTTAAATTCAGAGGCTAAAAACACCTTTTTAAAATGTCAAATATGTATAGGGGAAAAAGGTAAAAAGCAAGGTAAATGCAATTAGCAAAAATAGAAAATTGGGGAAAGTGAAATTTTGGCACTTGCAGTTTGACCTCATGGAGAGATAAATAGGGCTGTGAGTCAATGGGCAGAAGGACTTTGAGTCCAAGGCTTGCCTTACATGACTGTGCTCTAGGAGCTTCCATGGAAGGCACAAATGCAATCAGCTTCTGACTGTATTGGCTGCCTCAGGATTACCAGCAAGGGACCTATGTGAATAGCATTGGTGTCCCAAGTTTCAAAAGCTGCATGCAGGGCATTATGTTTGAAGCCCACTAACCATACAGTTTTTAATCTAGAATGAGTTATTTACATCTTAAGTAGTAATAAGTAGCATTTCAAAAGAGCATTTGAAAAAAAAAAAAAAAGAGCATTTGAAAGAGCCATAATGAGCATATTCAAATAGCATTTAAAGAGACACAGTGCTACAAATAACAAATGTTGGAGAAAGTGTAGAGAAAAGGGAAACCTCCTACACTGTTGGTGTGAATGTAAATTGGTACAGCTACTGTGGAAAACAGTATGGAGTTTCCTCAAAAAACTAAAAATAAATTTGCCATATGATCCAGAAATCTCACTCCTGGGCATACATCCGAACAAAACTATAATTCAAAAAAGATACACGCACCCTTATGTTCACAGAAGCACTTTTTACAATAGCCAAGATATGGAAGCAACATAAAAGTCCATCAACAGATGAATGGATTAAGATGATATGGGGGTGTGTGTGTGTGAATAGAATGGAATACTACTCAGCCATAAAAAAGGTGAAATAATGCCACTTGCAGCAACATGGATCAACCTAAAGACTGTCACACTAAGTAAAGTAACTCAGACAAAGACAAGTATCATATGACGTAACTTATATGTGAAATCTAAAATATTACACAATGAACCCATGTATGAAATAGAAACACTGACAGACATAGAGAACAGGCTTGTGGTTGCCAAGGGGCAGGGCAAGTTGGGGAAGGATGGATTGGGAGTTTGAGTTCAGCAGATGCAAATCATACATATAGAATCATAAACAAGGGCCCACTGTACAGCACAGGGAACTAGATTCAATATCCTGTAATAAACCATAATGGGAAAAAACATGAAAATGAATATATATCTCTATATATAGAGAGATAAGTATAGATAGATAAAAATTAATCACTTGGCTGTACACCAGAAGCTAACATAATGTTGTAAATCAACCATACTTTAATAAAAAATAAATTTAAAAAATAAAATCAAGAGCCATAATGATCAACCACATTGACTTTATGGCACACCTGTGAGTCTCTCTATGGATTGTTTTACTTTTCCTGGCTTTTAAAAAATGTCTTGGGTACAAGATGTACCTCAGTTTCTTTCGGGGTGGTCCTTAAATGACAAAACAGGTCATTCTGAGGAACAATCACAGTAAAGAACTAGGAGAGTTCATTCACAGAAGTCTATCAATGGTATCTATTGATTGAATAATGGCTGCAATGAAAGCTATGAAAGCAACTCAGGCTATGGGGCAGTGCATTTGTCAGTATGTATGAAAAGATCATAAAATACACATTCCACTCTAGGAGTTTATCATGAGAAAACAATGAAGGACTACAAAAATATATAACAAGGAGGTTCTTTGCCACACTGTTAATCATTATCAACACTGAAGGCAACCAAAAGTTCCAGCAATAGGGTACTAAGAAAATAAATCATAGTATGTGGTGATGGTGATAATGATTTAGTCAATAAGTCATGTCTGACTCTGCGACTCCATGGACTGTAGCCTACCTGGCTCCTCTGTCCATGGGATTTCCCAGGCAAGAATACTGGAGCAGGTTGCCATTCCCTTCTCCAGGGGATCTTCCTGACCCAGGGATGGAACCTGGGTCTCCTTCATTAGCAAGCGGATTCTTTACCACTGAGCCACCAGGGAAGCCATAGTATATTTCGACAATAAAATAATCTGCCAGTCATTAAAAATAATGTTGGAAAAACGTCTCTATTGGCAGTTGAGAGTGTTTACAATATATTCTTGGGGAAAAACACATGCTACAAAGTGGAATAAATAGCCCAATACTATTTTTATTTATATACATATGTGGATTGAAAGTGTATATAAATTAAGGTGTTAAAGTGGTTAACTCTGGGAGGGTAGAAGAATGAATATTTTTATTTCTCTATCTTTCTGAACTTTTTCATAATGAGCATTACTTTTATAATAATGAGGGGTAAACATTTTTAACAGCAAATAATAATAATGATAAGCACCTCAAGAAGCCATTTTTTTTTTAATCTGGGAGATTCACTTGCAGTTAATATTTTTAGAGCTTAACTATACTGGCATTTTTTATTTGCCTCAATGACTGAGGCACCTGTTGGCATTTGGAAAGAGGGGTCAATATGTTGGACCATCCACAAGAGGAAGACTTGTCCCAACAAGTGCTGTTTTTTGATGGGTGTCTATCCACAGGGAATGGGGATGCACACATTGTACATAATACTGTGATATTATGCAGATTCCTTTTGCTATTCACAATGTTCATAAATGCTATTACATATAAAATGTATCTAGATGTGAAGAAATCAATGACATTATATAAATCCCTTTGGAGAAACCTGTGTAAATGATCTGAATTGAAGAAAATAGAGAAAACCTAAATGTGAGAACAGATGATCCAAAGATGAATAAAATACGGCCCTTGCTCTTAAAAAGCTCATGGTCTATGCAGAAGTCTAAAAATATCAGACAGAAAGAAAATAATGCCATAAATGAAATCTGTTGTGTGTATGTGTGTGTGAGAGAGAGAGAGAGAGAGACAGAGAGAGAAAAGACATTGAGATTAAGAAAGCAGTTTGGGGAAAACAAATTTATATCAGTAAGAACAACTCTGCTGAGAGAAAATGCTCAAGGAGAGGGAGTGTGACCATCACTGTATGGGGAATGGGACTCTCAGTCCCTTCCAGAACGTTTGAGGAGGAAAATGAAATCAACACCAGGTCAGGGAAAGCCAAGTCTCTGCTCTATCTTACCAGGGCAAGGTTGGGTATCTCTGTGGACCAGAGTGCTATGCACCATGCAGTGCCGGGTGGGAGCTCCCCAAACTGGCTTCTGTAGCCCCAAAGGAGGCGCTGCCCTCTGCCCTGAGCAAACCAAGGAAGCTCCATCACCAAGTGTCTTGGGCATCATTGAATCAACTCCAAGCTACCCTCTGGTGACTCTAAAGTAGTGCCAAGGGAACATCAATTTCCCCAAACCATCTCAAAACCTCTCCAAAATCCCAGAATTAATTTAGTGCCCAGAGAATCTCTAGATTTTGAAAGTTTGATTAAAGAATTGACATTCAGAGGTATTAATACATATTAAATGGTAGTGGTACTTATCCATCTATCCATTTATTCATTCAATCAACAAACATATACTAAGCAGCAACGTGCCAACTCTGGGGATACAAAAAAGAGAAAGACCCAATGTCTACTCTCCAAATGGGACAAATGGATAAGCCAGTCAGTACGCTAAGGATTACCAGCACCACGAGAGAAGAGAATGAAGAAATGGAGAGTTACCTAGACACAAAAAAGGAAGACAAGTCCTACGGGGAACAGTCAGAAAAAGCTCCAAGGAAGAAGTAAGGCTCTAAAGACAAGTAGGAAGGTTCACCTGAACCCTTTGGGTTTTCCCCAAGTATGACAGTCATACTCCATTGATTCCCAGTGACTGAAATCCAATCCAACTCAGCAAAGGAGAAGAGGAGTGTAATGGCTCGAGTGTCTGAAGGGCAGAAGTGTGGCTGGAGATTCTCAGAGTCAGGGACTCAGCCTAGCCAGACCCTCTTGTCTCTGCCTCCTTCTATAAATCAGCTTCTTTCTCACCTCCCACTGCTTGATTTTCTCCACCAGAACAGATATGCTTGCCACAGTGATGGGCTCACATCTCCCAGCTTTTCCTCAAAAGAAAAAAGTGCTCTGTTCCCAGGTTTAGTTACTGAAACCCCAGCAGAGTTTCTGATTGGTTTCTTGAGTCACCCACCGTGGAAGGGAGGTGACTACTGTGATCACCCCAGCTTGGCCAGGGGCCTACTTTTTGACCAGTCACTACGTACAGGTAAGAGGGATTATGTGAACGTGTGAATTCCCCATCGGATCCAGATGGGGTAGAGAAAACAGCTTCCCCAAAGAATGAGGGTGCTATTCCCAGAAGGCAGGAAGAGAAAGTATCAGGAACACAAAAGAATATTCACCCACCAGGACTCCCCCAAACCAGTTTTAGTCTCCATGTGGGGACAGAGTTCCTGTTCCAGGGTTAATGTGACAGCAGCAAGGCTGAAATCACAAACCAGCTACATGAACTGGCTTCTAACTGGATATGCATGGCGAAAATCCCTCTGGCTGGTTGAGGCACAGCCAGCTGATCAGCATTGGAGCAGGGGAGAGAGCAAAACTGCCAGCAGTGAAGACGTGTTGAGCTTCTGCCAGGGATAAACACCTAGAATGCTGGTATCCTCAGGGCCATCAGCTGTAGCTGACCTGAAGAGGCTGGCTTAGAGAGTTGTGGTGAGTGTTCATGGTCACAGAAGCAAAACGACTCTTGTGAGGCTGGGGATGGAAGTGGGGCTACGTGAGAGGGGAGTGTCAGAGGTGATGGGAGCTGGAATGAGCAGGCAGTTCTTGGGGCAAATATGAACTCCCTAGCCCCTGGTACCCAAGCAGAAGGGAGGCTCCCAGCAGGTTCCTTTCTGGAACCACTCCTTGCAAACCCTCTGTCCTTCCCCATTAAATGCTTTCTGTCAATTACTCATAACTATCCTTCCTACTATGTGTTGTCCTATTTCTGCTGTTTATGCTCTGTGTCCCCTGCTGGACTGTAACCTCCACAAGGACAGGGACTTCTGCCTATTTTGCTTACATCTGAGTCTCCCAAGACAGAGAGCACCTCTTTGTCTAAGACTGTGAGCAGGACTTCCGTTTCAGTGGTTATGATTCTGAGTTTCCACTGCAGGGGACATGGCTTTGATCTCTGGTCAGAAAACTAGGGTCCCACATGCCATGCAGACTGGTAATTTATTTGGTCCCCACTAGATGCTAAACTCCTTGAGAAAAGGACCCTGTCTTAACTGACCTGGTAGCCATGATACTTTGTGCTAAATCTGGCAGATAGGAAGTATGTAATGAATGTCTGAGGACAGAGAAAAGTTGAAGAAGAAGCAACTGGCTGACCACAGGGTCAAGATTAGATAAAGAATCTGAGACGTCCAGGAGGGGACTCATCACTGAATTAAAGAAGACTCATGGTCCAGAGGAAGAAGAAATTGCACTGGAGCCAGCTTACACTAGCTCCCAAGAATAGATTTTGTGTCTTTTCCCAACTCCATGTCAGTGAAATCACATTGTCAGCTTAAAATCATCATCAGTGGGAGTATTTACACCATGGTAATTGGCAAATGTTACATATCAGGGCTTCTTTTTTCTGGAGAGGTGGTTGTTAAAGAGCAAGCCCTGAATATTCAATGGAAGAACTGATACTGAACCTGAAATTCCAATACTTTGGCCACCTGATGCAAAGAGCTGACTCCTTGGAAAAGACCCTGATGCTGGGAAAGATTGAGGGCAAGAGGAGAAGGAGGTGACAGAGGATGAGATGGTTGGATGGCATCACCGACCCAATGGACATGAGTTTGAGCAAACTCTGGAAGATGGTGAAGGACAGGGAAGCCTGGCATGCTGCACTCCATAGGGTTGCAAGGAGTCACATACAGCTTAGTGACTGAACAACAACAAAGCAATATAACGATGAGTTGGTTGACTTGCCCCTTTCATTCTCTGCTCAATGTCTCCTGACGGACCTCCAAGGCCTGCATGACCCACCTACACTACAAATGGATCCCCATGGAAGACAGCCATGCTGCTGACGTCAGCTCCCACTTTCAAGAAGCAATAGATTTCATTGACTGTGTCAGGGAAAAGGGAGGCAAAGTCCTGGTTTACTGTAAGGCTGGGATCTCCTGCTCGCCCACCATCTGCATGGCTTACCTCATGAAGACTAAGCAGTCCCACCTGAAGGACGCCTCTAATTACATTGAGCAGAGGAGGAGCAAGGTCTTGCCCAACTTCAGCATCATGGGCCAGCTCCTACAGTTTGAGTACAAGATCCTGTCTTCCACACCCACCCCCCAGGCTCCCTCCTGCCAAGAGGAGGCAGCCGGCCCTTCATTCCTTACCCATTGTCTGACACTGAGCCCTGACGTGCAGGCTTCCTACTGCATGTTCCCTACCTTGGTGCTGGCCCCAGTGCCCACCCACTCGATGGTCTCAGAGCTCAGCTGGGGCCCCCTGACCACAGCTACATCCTGCTAAAACCAGGCTAGGGCCGCCAGCCCAGCCCCAAGAACAGGTGATCTTGTATTTTGACTCATGGACATTTCATACCTGTGCAATACTGAAGACCTTGCCCCGTCCTGCTGTCCTGGTGGGACAGTAAAGGGGTCACTAGGTTTGCAGACAAACTTCAGACTGACCTTGGGATGGAAGGAAAGCCAAGCCATTACGACAGCATAGTGTGTGCTGACTTCTGCACTTCCCGCCCTTGGGACTGCCCAGTCTTTGCACCTCAAAATTCACCTTTTCATTTCAAGCATAAGGCAATAAATACCTGCAGCATGGGAGAAAGCAGTTGCTAGAACCAGGAGAAAAGGTAGTCATGAAGCCAATTCATTTTGAAGGAAGCACAATTTCCACCTTATTTTTTTTTAACTTTGGCAGTTTCTATATCTGTCTCTGTTGCTTCAGGGCATAAAGATTACCACCTAGTCAGGAAAATAACCCTGCAGGGTTTTAGGGACATGATGTATATGCCAATTTGAACCCTTGGATGCTTTTGAGACTCTATCTTGGGTCAGGTGGAGTCAGCTGGGTGAAGTAGTGAGACGGGAACCCTTCCCGTTTCCTTCTCACTGTGGGTTCTTCCCTGACTTTGGACTTGGGCATGATTCTTATTCATACTTGAACCTTTCTCACTGAACCTTTCTCATTGAACCTCTCCTCAAAGCAACTCTTGCATCATTTGAAAAGAGTTCTTTAGGCCACAGAACAAAAATTATCCCTTTGAGGTGGTGGAAGTGGGTGCCATGAGAGAGAAAGTGTATCCACTTCCTGGGTCAGTGACATTGAAACAACAGTCAACCCAGCTTGCTGTCTGTATATGTGCTTGTCTCATCTCTGGTGACACTTGTGTTCTTCTCTGCCCCTTGGGGTTGTCTTCAAGCTGTTGACTTCTGGGATTTGCAGATTTCTCAATGTGGTACTACTTCTTTTTTGGTCTGTAGGCTATTTCTCTAGGGGAAAAGGCAATAATTTCCTAAAATCCACATGAATGTGAAGAAAAGCAGTATATTACTGGTTGTCATCATATTTTTATAGTGCAAAATAAAAATAATAAAAAGAAAAAATGCAATAAATATTTCCAAGGAAAGTATGAAATGAGATTTTAAAAATTATACCAGAGTTAAATTTGACTGTTTAAAAATATCAGTGCATAGTTATTAAATCATGACATTTAGAGTTGAAAATTTGATTGCACGTCTGTTATTTGATGCCTAAGCAATTTATGGTATGTACAGAATGTATTATAATGCCAAAATAACACACTCAAGTTATAAATTAACATAATCCAATCTACTCAACATTCTCTACCAGAGAATTCTGTTCATTGAATTCCTAAGGAAAATAAGGAATATGTT
Organism: Cervus elaphus; assembly: GCF_910594005.1. Classification (NCBI taxonomy): domain Eukaryota; kingdom Metazoa; phylum Chordata; class Mammalia; order Artiodactyla; family Cervidae; genus Cervus; species Cervus elaphus. The sequence goes on from NC_057847.1 coordinate 26,610,307, forward strand.
GAAGAACAATTCATATTTCTGGATTTTAAGAGTACTTTAAGTAAATAAACATTAAATTTTGTTTGACAGATGAAAACTCTAGTTGTGATTGCTGTTGATTAGTCACTAAGTTGTATCTGACTCTTTGTGACCTTATGGACTGTAGCCCCCCAGGCTCCTCTGTCTATGGGATTTTCCAGGCAAGAAAACTGGAGTGGGTTGCCATTTCCTTCCCCAGGGGATCTTCCTAACCCTGGAATTGAACCCACGTCTCCTACATTAGCAGGTGGATGCTTTATCATTGAGCCACCAGGGAAGCCCCAGTTAAGTAATATGACCAGGCTATTTAATAGTCTGGAAAATGTTTAAATGCAATGATGAATTAGTGGTGCCCATCTTTATATTTCTAATCAAATGGTAAATTTTCTTTAAGTGGTAGAGTTTGAAGATTAAACTCAAAGTGGCACAAATTTGACTCTAATTCTACATCTCATGATGTAGTCTAAGAAAATTCTAAAAACAGAAGATGCTTTATGCTCAAACATGTTGGTCCATCATTATCTAAATGTTTTAAATGACTAAAATGTCCAGTGCTATTTGGGGATGTAATCTTGAGTATACCAGCGATATGGGATGATGACATGTGAAAGGTTTTTGCATGACAGTGTCACATAAGCAGGATATATCATGGCCCAGTGTGAAGATCAAGGGATCTGGATCCTGTTGCCAAGGATGCTTAAAAAGGTCAATGTATGGCAAAAACCACTACAATATTATAAAGCAATTAGCCTCCAATTAAAATAAATAAATAATTTTAAAAAATATGTATAGCCAAAAAATGTCAAAGACAGTGTATGTTTTCTTTTTCTGAGATAGCAAAAGGTAATATTTTGATGTCTACAGCCACCTCTGTGATTGATTCCACTTGTTTTTGAACGTATAATCAAATAGGTCTACATATAGAAGAGAACACCTGCAAATTTTGCCAAAATGTCAGTGTATTATTGAGCTGCCTCTAGCTAACCAGAGAAGAGGTAGTAGCCCGGAAGAGATAATAAATTTCCTGTTCTCAGATGGTTTATGTTCCTGTTAGGCTAGCGCAGTAAAAAAAAATTTTAATGGAGAAAAAATCATTTCAGGATACTTTAAAACAAGGTATAAATGAACCACATGAACACTGAGAGGATGTCGCATAAAGTGGCTAATAGAAGGCAGGCCGTGTAATCCAGGCCCGAGCATCAGGGCCGCGCCCGGGTCAGGACCGCGAAGAGCTCGCTTCGCTGCTGCCGTGTTTTTGTAAAGTTTTCAGGGGCGCGAACAAAGTACAGCCCTGATCCAGCCAGCGGCATATTTGCTCACTTCATAATCTGCTTGCTATATAAGCTGTTACTGAATGGAAAACAAATGGACGGGCAGCAAGTCTGAGAACAGATGGCGCTTCTGGGTGAGGAAGAAAAACTGAGAGCAGAGGGACAGCGAGTTTTAAAAGGTGGCTCTGTCCCCCTCCCCCACGGTCGCCGGGCTTCCTCCTCGACCTCCTCCGGCAGCCGGTCCTTCTCGTCGGCACCTCCCACCTTTGTTAGGATGAAAGCCGTTACAGGTGAGAGAGAGAGAGAAGATGCTACTTAATCCTAAACCGTTTTTGTGCGTTTCGGTCGGGCTCCTGTCTCCCAAAGTGAAATAAAGAGGCCAAGGCAGCTGGAAGATGGGAGCGAGGCGGCGCACAAACAGCGGGCATATGGTCCCTTCCTTCCTCCAGGGCCGCGTGAGCCCCCCTGTTCATGCTGGGGGCTTGTTCGTAAATATCATTTGCACGCTATTGTTTGTCTTGCCTGAGTTGGAGGAAAGAAGAGTCTAACAAGGATTTATGGAAATGCCTGGAAATGTTGCCACAATGTCTGTGTACTAACTGTTGAACTACATCTGAGGCAGCTCCATCTCTATTAGAGGTCTGAAAATGTGTGCGGGCATTCTTGTTATCTTTGGTTCTTCTTGTCTTGTTTTGGATCAGGATTCTATAGCAGCATCGCAGTGAAAGTGGTGTGGTATGAGTTACAATGAGAGTGTTATTCCAGAGTGACAATGACCACACAAATCACATTTTCCAGGATAGTTCCCATTTGGAACATTTTGTTTCTGTGCCTCTATTTGGGGCTCTCCTACTTGACAGACCATATGTTGCCCAGGTTTTTTATTCCAAAAATAGATCACTGTTGGTCCCTTGTTCATTATGAAACAATTATGTATAGGCATGAATAAACATTATGGAAAGGAAGAAAGGAAGATATGAGTGAACGAATGAAAGTACTATACTAGGTGTCAAGAGACTTAACTAGTCGTGTTAACACTTGACTAAGAAAAGTAACCTCTTAAAAAAAAAAAAAAAGAAAGGTAACCTCTTGGCTCTTGGGTTCTTCATCTAAAAAATGTCTAGTCAAACCTAATGTATTTCTGAGATCCATCCAGACTCAAAAATCTATATTCTAATTAAAAAGACTTCATCTAACATATTTAAGTGCTCTTCTTCTTGGTTATTGGGCTGATGACTTAATTGTGACTAATCAGAGTTACCAGTCCTCTACATAAACATAGGCAATGACATTTAAGTTTCTTTATTGTAGGTGGCAAGCCCAAGACTAGAAGTCACTAAAAGAACGATCTATAATTGGGGGAAGGGGGGGTGTATGCAGAAACTAGATGATTTGGGCTTATTGTGTTTCTTTAAGGGGAAAACAACCATTAGCTTTAAGGCAATGGCAATACAAAGTATAGAGGCAAAAATTAAAGGAAACAGACAAGGATTTGAATAGATGATTTAAGAAGTGACTCGAAAGACATAAAAGTGAAATATGAGCAATATGGGGCTTGCATGGGACTATTCTGTAATGAAGATAAGACATCTGAACTTGTAGGCAAGGGAAGAATGCCTTGTAGTTAACTGCATGCCCTCAAAATGTGCTCAACGTTATAAAAGAAAGAATGTTGTAATTCAAATGCAGTAGTTAAGTAAAAGCTGGTAGAGATGTAAAAAATGCACTCTTTCAGAGTCCAGGGCCCCTGAGGGGCTCTCCAAGCTGGGGCAAGGTGAGAAACTCCAGGCAAAAGAACCATCAAGTGCTCCCCTCAACACACGCTTGCCTCCCGCAGGGTCGAGAAAACCCTCTGTCTATGCATGGTCAGAGGAAACACCTCTCAGAGAGGTCCCCCACAATACTAGTATATATGCAGTGGAACACCAGTACTGAGTAGTGTACACTATTTGCTACCTTGAAAGTGAAAGTCACTCAGTTGTGTCTGAGTCTTTGCGAACCGACGGACTAGATAGTCCATGGAATTCTCCAGGCCAGAATACTGGTATGGGTAGCCTATCCCTTCTCCAGCGGATCTTCCCAACCCAGGAATTGAACTGGGGTCTCCTGCATTGCAGGAGGATTCTTTACCAACTGAGCTATCAGGGAAGCCCTTTTGCTACATTAGCAATATAATTAATTTTTTAGTTAACTTACTCTGTTTTTAATTTGACACTTTTTATTGATCAGTTGGCAAGTAGATAGTTTATACAAGAGAATTTTTTTTAGAATTGATAATTTTTTAAAAGAAAGAGAATGAGAAAGAAGAAAGAAGGAAGAAAGAGAAGAAAATGTGCTGCAACCCTTCCATCCTCCTGTGTTAATTGAAAGCTTCATGTTTTCCAAGTCCAGGCTCAGAGTGTGGTTTCTCAGTTAAACCCTAGCCTGTAACCCTGGTCTGGAGAGTAAACTGCAGGTCACCAGAACATAATTCTGAACTTGTTGTTTAGTATCTGTTGAAGTTCGCAGAGCAGCACCCAGGAACAAAAACAAAACAACTGAGTTTTGGATGTCACTGAAGCAAGGCAAGGAAATAGTCCTCTGCTCCTCTCCACCCTCCACTTCCTTGCATAACGAATGCATAAAAAAAAAAAAAAATCTTTTTTTAAAACATAAGGTATCCACATGAGCTTCTGCATAATTTTACTAGCTCTGCCATTGATCTGAGTATCTGTTCCATCTAAAATAATAATAGTATCTCTCATGTGTTAAGCACTTAAGATGTGCCAAGTAGTGTTCTAAGTACTTTACATGTATTAATTTATTTAATCCTCATAACAATTCCGATGGGAAGTTAGCAAATACTAGTCCCATTTTGCAGGTGGAGAAATTGAGGTAAATGAGGTGAATGATTTGCCTGGGTCACATGACCAGGATCAACCGCAGGCATTCTGGCTGCACTGTCTCTTTTCTTAATCCTGACACTGCAGGGTTGAAAGCTTTTTGCAGGAAGGAGTTAACCTCCTGTTTTCACTTACCTCCTTCTGGATTAAACCATACCTAATGCTCCATTTCTTCAATGAAGTCTGGAATCAGGTGTGCGTGTGTGTGTGTCTGTGTATACATAGAATATTTATATATAGAAACCAAGTAGTTCAAAGAAATTCAAGTCAGAAAAGTTTGAGAGCACATGTTTGTTTACTGTAGAGAACTTTCAGCAAAAAAAAAGCTGGTGCTTTTAGTCTCCCATATGTTTAAAATAAAAGGCTTTTATTAAAGCAGGTCATTCAACTAAGATGCAAATTTTGTTAAAAAGAAGAAAGAAAATCTCTCATAAAAATGACCCAGAGCCATTGTCTTGGAAGAAAATGATAACTAGGACCACAGATATAAACCGTTTTTAAAATCTCAAGAGTTTGGGGGTTTAGTTTGGATATTTTTTACATCTACCTTTAATCAACAATGATGGTCGTTAGCATTTAGGAGCATTTCCTCCAATAAGCATTAATATTTCTAATTACAACCACATTGCTTACATAATTTAGCTCCTAGATTATGAGTGGTTTGTTTTTGTTTTGGAGGACAGTATTGGAGGATTTTTATGCCTTATAAATAGCCCTCAAAGTTTTGAGAGAAAGCAATGGTATTAATGTGCCAAAAGAAACTACTTATAACACCAAAAAGGCAAAAAGTTCCACCAAGACATTAGTTCTGATTCAACAATAAGTCCACATTTAACATGATTTAGGTTCCACTGTTTCTCATCCAGACTGAACATCTGTAGCACAAGAACAATTTGCCAGGCAAATAGCTAGATTCTAGTTTCTAAAACAAACAAAATCCAATCAAGTAAGAATTTTGAGACCATGAAAATGAAGGAAAGAAATTAACCATTAGAAAAATCCAAGTCTTAAACTTTTACCCCAGTTTTTGACCCTGTGATCAAAGATTCACTTTCATTTAATCATTTCCTTTCTTGAGTTTTCTTGAATGGGTTTGGTACAATACAACTACTACCAGAACACAGATTGATGAACTTATTTAAAGCATCTCAAGATACTTGCTGAATTGGAATAGAAAAAAAAAAAAGAGGTCAATACGGTCTGAAATCTCCCTGTGGAATGCCTAATGTGTGAGGCATTCGTAGAAAAGATTGGTAATTAACTGTGCTTGGGGCATCTGCTTCTCCTTGTCTGTCTCCCAGTATGGATGGCATGATCTTTGTCACCTGTGACCCATGTGATTCAGATAAATGTATGTGACAGTGCGGGGTTGCAACTCTATGAGTGATACGATGTAACCCAATGATTTCTAACCCTGGTTGCTTGTTAGAATAGCTGGGTAGGTTTCTTAAAAATACTGATGACCTGGCTCCAGCCCAGTCCAATTTCTTCAGGATCTCTGGGTGTGGGACAGGGGCAGAGGAAGGTATATTATAACTCCCAGAGGACAGAACTGAAGCACCCAGTTTGGGGTACACTGAGACAGAGAACACACACAGGATTCACTTGGGCCTGCTAGTGCTGGGCAGATATAGAGATGGAATCTGCCCCTCATTAACTGCAAATTTGAATCTTGTTTTCTTGTCTGGAAAAGGGGATGATAAGACCTACTTTATAAAGCCACTGTAACTATTAGATGAGAAGCTATGTGGAAAATGCTTGGTAAGTAGTAGATACTCATTAATGCCAGGTTTCTTCCCAATATAACTTCATATTTTGTCCTACTCTGAAACAAATGCAATTTTGCTCAACTATTTCAAGAAAGTAGTTCACGTAGCCAACATCTTTTCATTCTGTCCCAAGGAACTGACTTTTCGAAGCTGTGGAGTCTTCTCTTGCTCAGAAGCTTGTCTGGTGGTATTGTTCAAGAACAAGCCAAGTGTGGATGCCATGTCCATAGCCAATAAGACTGTCCCATGCCACACCACAGGAGGAACAGAAAGGGCTGCTATTGTCTGTATCTGAGCAGATATAATATGCAGATTCTTCCCCCATTTAGGAACTGACTCCTCAAAGCAGCCTGGAGGCTCCCTGTTGGATGACTTGTTGAATTGTAAGGGTTCTGGTGTCCATTTCTGGAGATACCCTACAAACATGCAGAGCAAAGGGAATCTGACCCAAGGCATATCCTTTAAACCAAAATACGTAGGGACTTCTCTGGTGCTCCAGTGGTTAAGAATCCGCCTTCCAATGCAAATGACATGGGTTCGATCCCTGATCAGGGAGCCAAGATCGCACATGCTGAGGGGCAACTAAGCCAGCATGCCACAACTAGAGAAGCCCGTGCGCTTCAACAGAGATCCACATGATGCAACAAAGATGTTGCATGCTGCAACTAAGACCCAATGCAGCCAAAGAATTAAATAAAGTAAGATACATAATGTGGTCTTCAGACTACAATAGACCACGTCTTACGGACCTTGAAATGCCCCCTTGAGCTCTGTAAGGAGGCACAGAGGGAGTGAAGGTTTGCAAGAGGGTGCTACTGGATAAGTCTGTGGCTGTCTTTACAGGCTGTGGGCCTGTGGCGGCAGCAGCTTCATTCTCTTGGCAGCCTGACCTAGGGCTGTGTGAGGAGGAAAGAAGTGATGAGCGCTTCTCCTTAGCACTGCTCTTTTTCCATCTTCAAGTCTTCAACAGATGTTGGCCCATTCAACACTCCAGAAAGGACCAGGAATTATGTTGACTTCTGTGTTCACTTCAGAGAGAGAGGAAGAATTATTTCCATTTTTATTATCATATTTCATTGGTCTAAATTAAATACTCTTCCTTGAAAGTCAAAGTGTTCATCACTCAGTCATGTCCAACTCTTTGCGGCCCCATGGACTGCAGCCCACCAGGCTCCTCTGTCCATGGAATTCTCCAGGCAAGAATACTGGAGTGGGTTGCTATTTCCTCCTTCAGGGCATCTTGCCAACCCAGGGACTGAACCTGCATCTCCTGCGTTGCAGGCAGATTCTTTACCACTGAGCCACCAGGGAAGCCCATTTCTTCCTTAGTGTTCATTATTTTGCCATGAAACAGCATACATGTTTGGGGATTGAAGTCTGGATTTTCACCAGTTAGAAAAAGCTCAGAATGTATCCTTGAGGCAAAGACAGGAAACTTCAGCACAGTCATGGCAACTGCATCAAAAGAAGACCACTGGATTCTATTTCAAATAAGTCCGCGTTTCTCATTACATCTGTGGTGCATTGCAGGACTGAAATCTGTAGCTTTTCAACATAATATGTGTCTAGATCAAACAGTATTAAATAATCATTAAAATCTGCTTTGTCCTTCTTGAAGAGCTGCTCATAGCCTCACATCGTGCTGTGTGTATTAATGGAACATTGGATATAATATAAAATGTGAATTGCAACTGTCTTGTGTGGTAGACAGTTTACTAAAGTATTATCCAGAACACATGCTATCTGATTTACTAACTTATTATCCATTAAAAAAATCCCTGGGTAAATAAATGTGTAACTAAAAGAATTGTTACTCTGTATAATCAGATGAATAGATACAAACAGGGAAGATTGCTGTCATTATGTTGTATATTGTGCTAAACAGATGCACATGGTTTTTTCAAATAGTGTGCTATATCAAACCACTTCCTTCCGTCTAGGCTTTGCTTTTATCAATAAGAGGTTTCATATTTCAAATCAATCTCTGCTTTCTGAGGAGGCCATTCCTTCCCCCTCCTCCTTCTCTCACCCTCCTGCCTTTCCACCCTGCCCCGGCCAACAGGCTTGGCACAGACAGGAAGTGACTGGAAACAGCGGATCTATAATGTGCTGTTAATGTTGGGTCTGCCCTCACCCACAAGGGGCGAATCATGCCCCAGAACATGTCAGACACTCAACACAAATCAGAGTGAGTGGAAACCGAGTCCCTGCAAGTTTGCCAGTTGCCCCAGATAACTGCTCTGACAGTAATGAGCTAAGCTGCATCAACACTATCTGTGTTTTGGATTCTTCAGTAGATGACAGTGGTGGAGAGCACATACCTACCCATCCCGTTGCCCTTCTCCCAAGGCACACGTATCTTAGGTGATTGGTAGGATTTGGTAAGGCAGCGATCCTGGGCAGAGACAGTAACTGGCACTTGCCCTCATTCCATCCCATCCATCCATCACATCCATACAAGAAACCTTCTCAGGTACCTAGTGCATCAGGCAACATGCTAGGAGTGGAGGTGAAAGACCCTCAGGGACTTCCTAGCAAGTCTACTTGTACCAAGTAGAATATGGATTAATAAACGAGATGCCCAATTATGAGATGCCTCTGGAGCACCGAGAAGGAGCACTTGACCCAAACTGAGGCCCAACTCCTGTCCTAAGAGTTGGGATCAGAGAAGGAGGGAACCCCTGAACTGAAAGAGGTGGAGATGTCAGGATAAATTCCAGGGCTTGATTTGGCAAAATGGGTAAAGAGTGGTGGGGCCTCCCTGGTGGTTCAGCGGTAAAGAATCTGCCTGTGATGCAGAACACACAGGAGATGCAAGTTCAATCCCTGGGTGGGGAAGATCCCTTGGAGGAGGGCATGACAACCCACTCCAGTATTCCTGCCTGGAGAATCCCATGGACAGAGGAGTTTGGCAGGCTACAGGCCATAGCGTCGCAAGGAGTCAGACATGACTGAAGCGACTGAGCATACACGCATGTAAAGAGCAGTGGCATTTATTAAGGTAAACGATTAAGGAGGATATGGTATCTGCTGTGTTTTCAGCTCTTCCTACAGAAAGCTGTCCTACCAAACACTCTATTTCAAACCACCTTTATTCAGATATAATTCGCTTACCTTGCAGTTTACCCATTTGAAGTGTGCATGTCAAACGGTGGCTAGATTTATCATTTTTGAAATGTACAGAAATATTGAATCACTATTTTGTGTACCAGGAACACTATAACATAGTGTTATAGGTAAATTACAATTAAAATACAAACTCTGAGAAAAAGAGATCAGATTTGGCTACCAGAGGAAGAGGATAGGGAGAAGGGTGAATTGGATGAAGGCAGTCAAAATGTACAAACTTCCAGTTATAAGATAAACAAGTAATAAGTATGAGGGATGTAATATACAATATGCTAAATATAATTAACACTGCTGTATGCTATATATAAAAGTCATTGAGTATATCATGAGTTCTCATCATAAGGAAAAAAATTTTTTTCTATTTATATCAATATGAGATGATGAATGTTCACCAAAAAAAAAAAAAGACACATGGACTTCCTTGGTGGTCCAGTGGTTAAGAATCTGCCTGCCAATGAAGGGGACACAGGTTCGATCCCTGGTCCAGGAAGATTCCACAGGCTATGGGGCAACTAAGCGCATGTGCCAGAACTACTGAAGCTGGGGCTTCCTAGAGCCTGTGCTCCATAATAAGAGAAGCCCACACACCACAACTAGAGAGTAGCCCCCATGCAGCAACCCAGCACAGCCAAAAATAAGTCAATAAAAAATGTTTTAAAAGGATTCATAAACAACTACCATAAAGGTATTAAATGAAATCTTTGAGCTGAAAAGAAGTAATATATATATAAATAAAGTGTACACTTCAATGGCTTTTAGTACTTTCACAGAATTTTGTAATCATCACCACAATCTCTTTTAAAACATTTCCATCACCCCAGAAGAAACACCACACCCCTTAGCTGTCATCTTCCCTTTCCCTAACCACCCCCAGCGCTAGGCAAACACTCATCTGCCTTCTGTCTCTACAGATTTGTCTGTTTTTGGACATTGCATATAAGTGCAATCATACAACAGGTGATCCTTTATGACTGCCCTTTTCACTTAGCATAGGAGATTTGGGTTGTAGAAACATACTTGAAGAAAGGCAGCCCAGGAGTCCTACCCTTGACCACAGCTGATGGATCAGACCTGACTCAAGGGTCTCCTGCATTGCAGGCAGATTCTTTGCCAGCTGAGCCACAAGTGAAGCCCAAGAATACTGGAGTGGTTAGCCTATCCCTTCTCCAGAGGACCATCCCAGCCCAGGAATCGAACGGGGGTCTCCTGCATTGCAGGCAGATTCTTAACCAGCTGAGCAATCAAAGAAGCCCCATGCATATATGCTGGGACTCTTTATGTGCTTGGCAATCAGATTCTCTCCAACCTGAACTGCAAAAATACTGAGACAATGATTCAGTGGTGGCAACACTCAGGGGGAGGAACTTCCCCGGTGGTCCGTGGTTAAGAATCTGCCTAGCAACGCAGGAGATGCAGGTTTGATATCTGGATGGGAAACTAAGACACCATGCACTGCAAAGACTCCATGCAGCTAATTTTTTTTTTTAAATCAAGGGGAGCTAAAGATGCAGAATGCACAGTGATTCCATGAGCTAGAACTGGGCCATGAGGGATCAAGGCAAGGTGAGAAAAATGAAAGTGAACACTGTTAATCACTCAATCATATCCAACTCTTTGTGACCCCATGGACTGTAGCCTGCCAGGCTCCTCTGTCCATGAGATTTTCCAGGCAAGAATACAGGAGTGGGTAACCATTCCCTTCTTCAGGCGATCTTCCTGACCCAGGGATCAAACCCGGGTCTCCTGCATTGCAGGCAGATTCTTTACCCTCTGAACCACCAAGGAAACCACAAGGTTGAGAAACTGGAAAGTAAACTGAAGCAGTGAGGTACAAAGAAAAAGATGCACAGCCTGCAGGGTGGACCAGCCACTCAGTAACAAGTACCAAGTCCAAGAGACCCTGAAGGAAAGCTGAGTAAGGTTAGCAATGGGGCCCAGACTAAAAGCATCCCAGCTCCCGCTGTTTACCTCCAAGAGCTGCTCTGGGAGTCTGCTTCTCCTGATCCACTGTGCTTTCTCTTCCCCCCAAGCCTGGCTTTGGCTTTGATTTTTTTTCAGCTTTAACAGGTTCTCTCACATATGTATTTTTTTTTCCAGTAAAACCTTCATTACCTGAAATGATACCAATAAGATTAAAATGAAAAGCAGCTAAGTGGGATGAGGGAATAATTAACTCAGTAGAAGATGTTTGAGGTGTGGGGCTCCAAGCTAAGTAGGTGCTGGGGATATAACCGCCTGCAGGAAGGGAGTCAGAGCTATGAAAGGAGATTGGGAGTTAACAGTGTAGAGGGGATTCTGAGATACAGAATCCTGAAGGTGAACAGAGAAAGAGAAGCCTAAAAAGCAAATAAGGAGCAGCTGGAGAGATCAGTGAAGGACCAGAGATGGTGTTTAGGGAACAAAGTCACAACTCTGGGGTCATTATCCTCCAACACAGATGCCAGCAACCTTTGCAATATGGTTACTTGGGTCTGCGTATATTTCCTCCACTTGCTTAGAAAAGCAAAATGACTTCCTCATTCTTAGCTTTGATTTCCATTTAACTCAATAAACCTTTACTGAGAATCACCTTATACAAAGGACTATACCGCAGGGACCGGGCACATGACAGGTGTGGGTGGGGGTGATTAGGCCCCTAGACTCAAGGGAAAGGAGAGAAAGACCTAGTGCTTATTTTGAGTTTTCTGTGGGTCAGGCTGCCACCATGCAATTTATCAGATTTAAACTTCTCAGCAACCAATGCAGAAACTGATCATGGGCTAAAAACAGACAAAACATTGCTTTTGATCCTAGCAGCATCAGTTAGTGACTGTGAACCCTTGCTCTAAGCTCCACTGTAGAACAGGATAAGAATATATTCGTCAGGAATTCCCTGGTGGTCCAGTGGTTGGGAGTCTGTGCTTTCACTGCCAAGGGGCCAGGTTCAAAAGTCAGGATCCTGCAGGCCCAGGCATGGCCAAAAAACAAACAAAAAAAGAATATATGCTTCTCAAGCTATCATAAGTATTAAATGAATGCTCTAGACTGAATGTTTACTGAAAGTATTAGTTGCTCAGTCATGTCTGACTCTTTGCGACGCCATGGGCTGAAGCTGCCAGGCTTTGTCCATGGAATTCTCCAGGCAAGAATACTGAAGTGGGTTGCCATTCCCTTCTCCTGGGGAATTTCCCAACCCAGTGAAGAAACCAGGTCTCCAGCATTGCAGGCAGATTCTTTACCATCTGAGTCACCAGGGAAGCCCAGACTGAAAGTTTGTTTCCCCTCTAAATTCACATGTTAAACCCTAACTTCCAATATGATGGTATTTGGAAGTGGGGCCTTTGATGGTATTAGGTCATGAGGGTGAAGCTTCATGAATGGGCTTTTTGTTGTTGTCATTAAAATGCTAAGTCGTGTCCGACTCTTGAGAACCCATGGACTATAGCCACCAGGCTCCTCTGACCATGGCATTTCCCATGGACAAGAATACTGGAGTGGGTTGCCGTTTCCTTCTCTAGGGGATCTTACCAACCCACGGATCGAACCTAAGTCTCCTGCACTGGCAGGTGGATTCTTTACCACTGAGCCACCAGGGAAGCCCCATACATGAGATTAGCGCCTTTAAAAGGGATCCCAGACAGCTCCCTTCCCCCTCGTGCCATGTGAGCGCACAGCGAGAAGGCAGCCTTTACGAACCAGGAAACATTCTCTCGCCAGACACAGAATCTGCGAGTGCCTTGATCCTGGACTTCCCAGCCTCCAGAACTGAGGAGTGAACGTTTGTTGTTGACACACCAACCTGGTATTAGCAGGGTGTCAGCAAGTCTCTGGCATTAGCAGCCCAAGCGGACTAAGACAACAGGGGAAATTGTGTACAGCTCACCGCACACAGTGAGCACCGAAGCCCGGGAGCTGCTGTCACCATCATCACTACTGTCCACTTGCATGTGATGGGCAAACTGACTTTCAGTCCCAGGTTTTCAGACTGAATACTTGTCCTCTACCTCTTACTACAGGTTCTGGCGATAAGGGACATACCTGCCAATAACCACAATACAAGGCAAAACACAGGGCAAGGGGGGTCAGAGGGACACGGTTCCAGGCCTGCCATCTCCTCCTCCCTCTTGATGCCAGTCACCTGCCCTCAGCCCCTCTACCACGGCCCTCACTTCACCGGGATGTTCCACAGCTCGACTGACACTGTGCATGGAAGCATTCTGCGGATGCTAAAACCGTGGTGCGTGGACTCTCCTCGAGATCCAGCAGTTAAGACTCTGCCTTCTCAGTGCCGGGGGCCCAGGTTCGATTCCTGGTCTGGGAACTAGATCCCACATGCTGCAACTAAGAATTCTCATCACACCACTGGAAGATCCTGCATGCCACAATGAAGACCTGGAGCAGCCAAATAAAGAAAATAAAATGACGTAAAAATATACAAATAAAACTTTTGTGCAAAAAAAAAAAAAAACTTTTGTGCAAAGGTTACAAATTGGGATATATGGGAAAGACCAGACATGTTAGGCTTTGTGAAGGACTGCAGGATATTCCAGATCTATTTTTCATGCAAGGACACACTTGGAAGGGAGCCCACTGTAAAGGCTCATCAGCTCCCACCCTAATTAGGCAATAACTTTGCAGCCGGGAACACCTAAGTTGCGTTCCAGAATAGCAGGGGGTAGCGGCTCCAGAAGGTGGGCAACGATGCCAGGAGGAGAGCCATGAAAAAGGCAGAGACAAGCACCCACGACCACATCACTAATTTCCTTGAGGATCTCTCTGAAGAGGCCCAGACCCCACAGCTCCACAAATCCTCTTCTGGCCACCTGGGGTGGTGGTGCCATGTGTGGCTTCATCAAACTGACTGAAACCCTCATAATTAGCCACAAACTAGTAAAACAGAAAGCCAGGGAAAAGACCACATCAGTGGAAGTTGCCTTAGGAGAGTGAATTCAGACCACCCAGAAAGGCACTTGATTCTTTGGAGTTCAACAAGTCTTAGTGCACATTATCAACAACCAATAGTGAGAAGCAAACCCCAAATCAGACTCTCTAATTCTGAAACTAACAAAAACCCACTGAAACAAAGACAGTAGACATACCAGATAGTCATGAGCACTAATATACAACATATACCATTGGCTCAAAAACATTCTTTTTTTTTTTTTTTTTTTGAGACCTGAATGTTTTATTATAAGAAATACCTTTACTTTGACCCAAGTGACAAGCGAGCTCTCAATATAAACAGTTCTTCATCTTCCCTTTTGCATCAAAAACATTCTTTAATACTCTGAGGGGCAGAGACCTGCTGTCTGAAGGATTCCCCAGATTCTGCTGGGATGTGCTGTGATTGGGTGAGTTGTATTTATAGAGGTACCACAGGCAAGGAAAAGAGTGTTAGGGTGTAGCCCCTGCTCTCATGAGGCTTACATCCTACTTAGGAATTCACTGAAAACCACAGCAACAAGGCAGGATATAATAAGCGCCAAGTTGTGTGACCCAGCTCTAACAGTTGGGCAACTGGCAGCTATCAGTGAAGGCTGCAAGTATCAGCAAAGTCTCCAGAGAACAGCCTGAACTCGAGCCAGAGCTTAGAAGAGACTTTCCACTTGGTACGAATCAGCGCCTGGCACAGAGTAGGTGCTAAATCAATACCTGCTGGATTTGTTCAACATTGCTGATTAAGGATTTGTAGATGGGCATGTGCAAGATGGATGTCCAATAACATACCACAAACCCCAAGTTTCCCTACCTTCCTTCTGATACACCTCATCTACATTCCCAAGGAAAGGAATCCAAGCTAATACCATTTCTACTTCTAAGTGGAGAGGCAGGGACTAGGGGAAAGAGTAGAAATGCACTTTTAGCCCAGAGACCCTGATACTCTAACCACTGTTCCTTCCCAGCTCTTTTAGCAAAACCTTCAGTTGTATGTTTTCCAACTTACACTGTTTCACTAACACCAGTCCCTAACCACCATCAGCAGGCATTCAAGTTCTTGCTATTGCTCGGAGGAACCTGTATGTCCTTGCAACCTGTGGAATCCCTGCTAAGATTCCAGATAAATGTCCTAAACAATTAAAATTCATTCATTATGTGAATTAAATCAAAATATAACCCTTGCAGTTTTGCACATGGAAAGTAAAGAGAACAACGCATGCAAGCTATTTCACAGGTTAAGCAAAGCAGATAAACACACAGAAGTAGCCACAGGACTAGTGTGGCTTATAAACCAAATACAAAGAGAAAGGAGTATTGCCTCTTACTGTTGTATGACTTTTGTCAATTTTGTCTGTTCACAGACAAAAAAAGTTCATAACTCTTTCCACATAAACATGTAAACAGTTTCCACAGGTTTTAGGAGCTCTGAATGTATCTGAACGTCTAGGATTCACGTTGCCACCGGGACCATGTGCATGTGTAGAAATGAAGAAATCATCACTTTACAAGACGAAACTGAGACCCAGAGAGGCTAGATGACTCATCGAAAAGCACAACAGGTTCAAAACCAACCTGCAGAAACACACGTTTCTTCACCCCTAGCACGTGGCTCTTTTATCCATACTCAGCATTCCTCAAAGTAGCTCCACAGAACACAAGGGCCTGGGTTATAGGTACTCTCTGGAGCAGGGAAAAAATGGTCAGATCATGGTCAGATCAATTAAGTGGGGCTAAAGAAAATTAAGTGGATTTTTTCACTTGTCCATCTGAACTTGTAACAAACTGTCTTGCCAGGAGAGGTCCTGCAGAGGGGAATGCATGGATGGTGGTACAGCCTTTCTCATATTCATACACAGGCAGAAGATTTTTGCCCCCCTAAGTCCCAGAAACTCCCTAGGGACAGCAGTGTTCCACACCACACCGCTTGGAACAAGGCGCTGAAGTCGGGCTGCTTCTCAGATATTTCCTGGGCTGGAATGGTTTTTATGTTATGTGTCTGCGTTTAGTGGGGCTGCCTTCCTCTCTCTGCAGAACCTTCTACAACAAGCACAGAAGACATGACACCGGGAGACTTTTGCACAGCTGAAGGCTTTTCTGTGTCTTCTGCCTAAAAAAAGCGAGAGCACCAGGGTCCCAGCGGTGACCCAAAGCTGATGGATGGCCTCGAGAAATCCAGTTCACCCCAACCACTGGCAGCCTGCCCAACCCGGAAGACTACACCTGCAAAATGTGTCCTGTCAGACCGCGGTCCTGGCCCCGAGAAACAGTTGTGCCCAGGGGCAGAGGAAGAGAAAGACGTGGGAAGAAGAGGCTTTTTCTCTGCTGTCTTGGGAAGGCTTTGGTCACTTGCTCTTAAAATGCCTGTTTTAGCTCTGTTGCTAGAAAGGCATTAACTGCGTTCCTCATCCAGGGACCATGCGAGGGTAGACCCCTGTTTCTGGTTAAGGGACGTCACCCGCGGGTCTTGTTACCGACCTCTGCGGTCACACAGGCTCAACTCCGAGGAAAGATCTCGGCAGACTCGCTGAGGAGCTGTCCCGGAACACAGACGGGTTTCCGGAGCTAGAGCTCCCCCTGCTGGCAGCCAGGGCGTTTCGTAGCGCCGCTCGGAATTCTTTCATTCCTGAGTGCTGAAGCCCTGATTGAGGGAGCGTTCAGCCAGCCACTTCTCTTCTGTAGGGGCTTTTCCGAAGGACTTGAGCTGACGTTTGTGACTCTTCCTTCCCCTCGGCTATCTCCCTTTTACTGAAAATGCTGCAGTTTGCCCAGCCCGGATCGAATTGGGCTCTTCCGAAATGGGAATTTAGGTTTGGAGAATTTCTCGAATTGAAACAAGGTCCTTGCAGGACACATTTCTCACTAATAAGATTACATTCTCGAATATCAGACGCTTTGCATTGACCATCTAGATGGAAGAAGGAAAGAGAAAGGGAGGGAGGGAGGGAGGCAAGAAAGAAAAAAAACAGGCCTGCTTTACTGTCATGGGGAAAAGACATGTCTCAAAAAAATGTTTCCCTTAATTGGGATCCAGGGGATGAAGGGTGAAAAAAATACCTCAAAAAGTTGCCCTTAGGAGTGAGGTCTACTGTACCAACATTGGGAATCTGGTTTCACTCTGCTCTGATTGCTAAGCCTTTGCTTGCTATAGGACCCCGTGGTTTCTGTCGAGTTAGAAGAATGAACCTTCCCTCATTTCTAACTTCATCTTCAGACATCAGGCTCTCCAGGATCCCTGGTGGCTGAGAAACTTGAGGTCCCTATTTGGGGAATGCATCCTAGATAAAGCTTTCATAGATGCCATCCTATTTTAAATTGAGAACTATTTTTATTTTTCAGATAGAAAGATGAAGGGAAGGAATAGAACTGAGACAGTCTGAAATGGATCTCTGGTTTTATGATGCAGGATAGGGGTAAGGGTTTCTGCTGGCTCTTTTTTTCACTCAGACAATGGCTCATTACGATCCACTGGCACAGAATTTGGGAGGCTCCTTACAACCTAAGAATTAGAGAGGATATATGCTGTTTCCTTCCTCTAAAAGTAGAATGATGCCCATTTGCAAGCTCACTGAAAATAAGAAATGGAAAGACACCAAATGCAAAAATCTAAATAAAGGCATACCTCCTTCAACCCACTGAATAATTATTCAGATTTATAAAAAATGAATAATAAGGGAGCAAATCTTCATTTTACAGAAGGATGCACCATGGAATTTCTTTACATTTCAAGTTCCCCTGATGCATAAAACATATGATTAGATTTACAAAACTTGATTTACACAGTTTTTTAGGAAAACATCTTTGCGGAAAGATTAGGTGTGATTAGATGCAAGAGCTCTTCTCTCAGGAGGGAAAACAAATGAGCTTAGCTAACAGGAGATGGCAGAGTTAACGACCAAAAACTCTTCATGCCATTTGGGAGGGTTGATTTCAATTCTGTGGCATTCTTAGAGATTTCTTAGGCAACTCCAAATGACTGCTCACAGAGATGAGAAGAGAGCTACTCTACTGGCCTGCCCCACACACTGGGTGGGGCTCACTCTTTTCTGAACTCATGTGTTCTAGAAAAGTCTGAACACGGCAGGTGGGAAATCGTGGTGTGGGGCCCCCTGTGAGGCAAAACACTGTGCGGAAAGAGAGACACAGAGAAACAGACTGAAGACCCATGTGCTCCTGAGAGCATTTGGCTGAAGCGAAAAGAAGAAATGCGTTTTATTCTAAATGAATCGGTTTGTTCCAGGGACGTCCTAGAAGACTCTCAGAGCCTGCAGAATACAGCTGGATTTTCCAGTTTCAATTTCCATTATTTCCAAAGACCTGTCTTCCCACGAAGTTCAGCCATGTACCGGGCACACAGTATGGCCAGATAGTGACGTGCAGGCTAAGGTCTCATCTAGTTTCCTGGATGGTCAGAACTGACTTCATTTTTAGATTCAGGAAAATTGGCCATTCTAACCTCAAAGGGAAACCAAGATTCAATTCACATACTCTCTTTTCTGATAAAGAAATACTACCGTGATCCATGGTGAACCATGGTGAAGTATCTAGGAATTTCTGATCTGCCTTTAGCCTTCTGATCTGAGGAGCCATGAGAATCAATATCCGAGTTCCTCTCAACAGCTGCACTTTAGGATGGTTAGGAAAGGGAACATTCTTTCTCTCTTCTCTCTTGGACTCAAAACCAGAATAACACTGAAAACCGGTGCAGACGTCCACTTCGTTAGCTTCCATCATGCTACAGTATTTGCTTATGATTTTATCCCTGTTCTGGTGATGTAGCACATTTACTGCTCATGAATATTTGATACTGAATTAAACCATTTGTCACTCGTTATATAAAGAACACAATTCAGTTCACAGCAAACCATTTGAAAAAGAACTCGTTATTATGATATCACAATTTTATTTTATTTTATTGGAGTGTTTTGATTGTTAAATAGACAATACATGTCTTTCTCTCTCTTTTAATTTTTCTTGTCTAAAAGATGAAACCCTGCCTTTTACTTTGCAAACTACATTGATGATTTCCTTTAAATAGAGAAAAGTCATTTTCTATAATATTAAATTGTTTAATTTAGGGACAAATGGAATAATAATGTTTTGTTACGAGACAGAGTTTCAAAAAAGAGAGGGAACGTTTGCCTCTCCCCACTTTAAAAAAAAAAAAAAAAAGGCCATGTTAGTAGTATTTCATAACAATTCAGCTAAAAGAACCAGCAACAGCCTGGTTAGAATGAAGAATTTGTAACTGTGTTCTGTGCACATTGTTTTAATGGTACAGGTTCATTTAGGCGTGCACAGACACATTATAAATCTTGGGTCATTATCAATATGACTGCCACGACAGGATCACTGGCTTGTGCATCTGATCAGGGCACCTACTGGGAGCAATGATGACAACTAGGGGTTTGCTAGGCGAGCCAGACAGGCAGCGAATTCTTGCCTGCCCCACCCTGTTTGGTAGCAGCTTCTCACCAGAGTTCCAGAGCTGACCTAGATGCACGGATGAAAGACTACCTCAGAGGGGACTGACCCTGCATGCCTGTTCCCTCAGGTAGACGTTGCTCCTGAGGGTGACTAGGCAGCCCATTCAACAGTCTGAGAGCCCATCATTGTGAGGGGACAGCATCAGCAATTAGTAAATACACAGAGATACTCAGAGGAAGAGGTCCATAAACACACAGAGATGGGAAATTGTTCATGAAAGTGGCAAAGTGTTTATGTTCTATATGGTCATTGATTTCACTTAACATGGCTATTTTCTTGTTTGATTTTTTTTCTTTTCCCTTTAATTTGACCAAAGCAAACCAGGAAATGGCTCTACAGCTTAAAAAAAATAGCCAATAAAACAAATTAAACTTCATAAGCCACTCTTTGAAATCATAAAGATCTTCTATTTTTAATAATTGATCAAATCTAGCCATGTAAGAAATTTGTTTTAGAGAAACAGGTTTCAATATACCATATCAGTTGCAACAATCCACAAATATTTTCCTTTTTATATTTTCCTCCCTATATTTTTTCAGCTTTTTTTCCCAAAAAGCAAATTGCTTTTTAATGGTCCAGGGTAATTCTACATGCCCAATATTTGCTGATTCAAGTTCTAATATCAAACTTTTCTTTTCATCCAAATGCTTCATTGGGTGTATAATTTAGATAAAACCATAGTCAGATACAACTAGGACAAATAGACCCCTGCATGCTAACTGACTCTTAGCATGACAGTCAGACATGACACCAAAAATATTTAGAATTCCTCTGTTTTTTATTACATTTGATGAGTCTACTGTATGATATTCTTGAAAAACTTCTGAAAACTCACAAGCTACATCTGATATTACTTCTAGAATAGCAAGTTGCTCTCTGTAACTTTCTAAAGATACAGTCAGTCCTCTGTATCCTTGGGTTTCACATCCAGGGATCCAAGCAACAGAAGACTGACAATATTTTGGGGAAAAAATTCCAGAAAGTTCCCAAAAGCAACATTGGAGTTTGCTATATACCAGCAACTATTGAAATGGCACTTACACTGTATTTACAAGTATTTACATAGCATTTACATTGTATTAGCTATTACAAGTAATCTAGAGATGATTTAAAGTATATGGGAGGATGTGCATGGGTTATATGCAAATACTACAGCATTTTATATGAGACTTGTGCATCCAAGGATTTTGGTATCCATAGGGGTTCTGAAAACGATCCCCTGCGGGTGCAGAGCACTGACTATAAAGGAAAGACAATACTAGTCAAATTATGCTCCCCCTTCAATAATCTGTTTTATGTCAAATGTTACTGCACATGTGTTTGTGATGATTTTTCCTCTTGATTAACTTTCTTCAGCAATCTCCTTTGTGCATCTGCATTGATCAGATATAATGCCCAGACCATCACAATTTATGTTTTCATATTAGTTTCCCATTTTTGACCAAAAGGCAGTGAAATCTAGGGTAGATTTTATTTTTTTAAAAGATGAACAACAAAAGCTAAAGTCGTATAGCTGGTTAAATGAAGTGCAATGTTGGCACAATGGATTGCATTTTTCGTTTGGTTGGTTGGTCATCCTTGATCATCTGAGGACCCAGTGTCCTTGGCTGTAAACTGAGGACACTGGATCACATGGTATCTAGATTTCTTAAAATTCTGTTTCAACTTAGGGGCTGGTTTAGAGAACAAAGCTTGGCTTTTTATGGTAAAATCATTTAGGCTAATTCACGTGCAGTCTCGTCAGCCACCTGGTGTCACGGTCAAATTACCTGGTGTGTACTGCTGACCTTAGAAAACCTGGGGGCAGGACTCCATTCTCTGGGTTTTGATGTTATTGTTGCTTGGTTTTGGTTATTGCCTTTTTTTTTTTGGCAGCAGGGGAGGGATTCACTCAAGTAACTTGATGTATTTCCTTGGCCATAGTATTTGTTCTCTTTCTCTGTTTCTCTAACACACAGTTTCCTTCCAGTTCCCTGATTCTCCTTTCTAGTTTGCTTGCCTCCCTTCTTCTCCCCAGCCCTCACAAGAGTTTCCTTTTCTGACTTTCTGCTTATTCACCATTTCTCTCAACTATTGTTTCTAAATCACTTTAGATCCAGGGCCTCCTGAAAGTTTCCAGCTTTGCCTTGGTACTGCTCGGGGTTAAAGGTCCCCACAACCTGTCATGGGAGCAGAAGGCTGCCTAGGGTAGAAAAGGGAAAGTTAGATTTTATTTTTAAAATGTGGTCATGAAGAGGAAGAAGATCAAGAATAGACAACAAGATTTAGTGGTGATGTGGGTTCTCTAGGGGCTCAGACAGGGCCAAGGGGGGCCTTCACAAGATAAAGATCAACCCAAGGAGAAGGAGTCATTCTATCTCCCACTTGAGTTGAGTTGAGTTACTCACTCGGGTCCGACTCTTTGCAACCCCATAGACTGCAGCACACCAGGCTTCCCTGTCCATCACCAACTCCCGGAGCTTGCTCAAACTCATGTCCATTGAGCTGATGATGCCATCCAACCATCTCCTCCTCTGTTGTCCCCTTCTCCTCCTGCCTTCAATCTTTCTCAGCATCAGGGTCTTTTCCAATGAGTCAATTCTTCCCATCAGGTGGCCAAAGTATTGGAGCTTCAGTTTCAGCATCAGTCCTTCCAATGAACATTTAGGACTGATTTCCTTTAGGATTGACTGGTTTGATCTCCTTGTGGTCCAAGGGACTCTCAAGAGTCTTCTCCAACACCACAGTTCAAAAGCATCAATTCTTCGGCACTCAGTTCTCTAGGCCAGAATACTGGAGTGGGTAGCCTTTCCCTTCTCCAGGGGATCTTCCCAACCCAGGGATCAAACCCAGGTCTCCCGCATTGCAGGCGGATTCTTTACCAGCTGAGCCACAAGGGAAGCCCAAGAATACTGAGTGGGTAGCCTATCCCTTCTCCAGTGGATCTTCCCGACTCAGGAATTGAACCAGGGTCTCCTGCATTGCAGGCGGATTCTTTACCAATTGAGATATCAGGGAAGCCCCTCTCTCCCAGAAGTCTCCTAAATGTGGCAAGATGCAGACCTGTATCTGGCCTCCTCTGTGGGCAGGTGAGGGATTTTCCCAATGCTCTCACCAAATTAGTGGTAAGAAGTCACCAAATTAGTGACTGGCATAACCTGAGCACGTCATTCTCACTGACCAACAAAGATGCATCTTATCATTCATTGCAGCCCCTCCAAGCTGTAAGAAAACACACCACCGCAGCCACTCACCCAGTCATTCCTGGAAAGAACAGTTTTCAGTGAAATGTAAACCACTCAGGAACCAAAGGCTAATCACATCAAAATTCAAGTTGCTTTAAGTCTCAGGACAAAGTATGACATTTAAAAAATATAGTGAAGTTGGTTATCAAAGTGAAGTGAAAGTCACTCAGAGTACTGGAGTGGGTAGCCTATCCCTTCTCCAGTGGAACTTCCCGACTCAGGAATCAAACAAGGGTCTCCTGCATTGCAGGCTACCCACTCCAGTACTCTTGGGCTTCCCCTGTGGCTCAGCTGGTAAAGAATCTGCCTGTAATGTGGGAGACCCGGGTTTGATCCCTGGGTTGGGAAGATCCCCTGGAGAAGGAAGTGGGTAGCCTTTCCCTTGGTCATCAAAGGAAGGATATAATAGTAGAGAGCGGTACCCGCAGAGCAGAAGGAAGCTTTTTCCAAAAAAACAGAAAGCTCTCCACTCCCATTGTTATTACTGGTATTTGATATTGACCATGTTTTCTACTCACACCCAAATGTGGACAGAAAGTGCTATTTTCTACCCTGTCAGTGCTTACATGGCTGACAGTGTGCAGAGCCCAGCCTTTCCCTCCACCCCTGGTGGCACCTGGCCTTTCAGAGGCATATAGAAGAGCCTGTCTTGATTCACTGGATAGCCTCTATCATGAACTCCCAAAGCCAGAGCTTACGTATGTAGGAAGCTTGAGTGGGAAAAATCGGTGGCAGAGATCCTTGTGCCAGAGATCCTTCGGTGGCCAGAACACTCTTCTTGAGATTCATGCTAAATGAAAACTTGCCAGAGCTCTCAGCAACTCTTGATCAAGCAAATGCAGAAAGTATTATTTAAGGACCCACTCCAGTCCCAGACCCTGAGGATACGCAGAGGGACAAGCCTGGCCCAAGGCTCAGCTCCTACAGCAAGCCCATGAGATCCAGAACCACCTCCGCTCCCACCTGCCTGGTTTGCCATGAGACGGGAGACTCCCCCAGGAGAACCCTGGGTGCCTTGGAATGTTGCAAGAATGCTGGGTCAGTGAGGAGAAAAGTAACTCTTCCTGCAGGCGCCATGTGGACTTTAGCTGCCTTTCAAGGCATTTTCATCTCCAAGTGCAACTTGTTCATTGAGTAGCAACTCCTGCATATTAGCTTGGGAAGCAGGTCTGCCAAGATGACCGGACAACACTTGAAATCGGTGCCATCCCTGCAATTAATGAGGGGTGGAGCATCTCTAGAGGTCAGTTTCCTATTTGGATACACTCAAGTTCATTCAGTTTGTTTCAGAATCATAATAAAGGCCCTCAGTGAATCCAATATACAAACCTCTGTTCCTGGGGCTATGCCCGATGTAGATTCCACTCTGGGTTTCATAGATGGAGGAGATCTACCTAATTCCTTTTTGCTTCACGGGACACTGTGTCTTCTCATGCAGGCTATCAATGGTCCAGGGCTTCCCTAGTGGTTCAGCTGGTAAAGAATCTGCCCTCAATGAGGGAGACCTGGGTTCGATCCCTGGGTTGGGAGGATCCCCCAGAGAAGGGAACAGCTACCCACTCCAGCATTCTGGCCTGGAGAATTCCCTGGACTGTATAGTCCCTGGGGTAGCAAAGAGTCAGACGCGATTTTCACTTTCACTCTCATCAATGGTCCTAGTGAAGCAACTGGAGAAAAAGTACAAAGGGGAAGGCACATAATATTTAAGATTTCTCTTAAGAGTTCTCTTAAAGCTGTTGGCAACACTGGTTAGAGAACTTACGCTAAAATTTTTGCAGACACTTCTGGAGTTCAGACGAGCTCACCTGAAAATAAACAAGCCTCCTCAATTGTGCCAGTTGAGATTTTCTTTGCAATTTAGCTACCATGTGTGTTTTTATGGCAACCTCCCTCCCACCCCCACCCCACCATTTATCACGTCATCTTATCACAGTCTCTTTCTCAGAGACGCAAATAGCACACTAATGTTTCCTTTTGTGAGGGTGAGTTGTCAATCTCTTCAGAAAGGGAACAACTACAGACAGCTCTTTCTTTTGATAATATTCCTGACACTTGCCTGAGCCCGACTGATCCATCACAGAGCGCCTGGCTCCTTGGAGAGGCGCATGCTGACAGTCAATCAGTATGGATGTCACTTCGTGTCCGTCAAGAAAATATGTAAAGTGAACCATCATGTACTTTGCGCTAGTAAATAGCCTTTCTTTTCTCCTAAATCTTGTCTGTTTTTCATTGGCTGACAGTATAAATACAACACACAGAACTCTGCCCTTTTTAACATGCAAGTCTGAAAGCCATCCTCTTCATGCAGTTTTCAGCTTAGTGGTGTACTGTTATTTTCCGTGACGAAGGAGGGGGAGCATGAACATGAAGACTCAAAATGCCATACATCGGGCTCAAGAGCACTTTGTTAGAATCAGGAATGCGGGACTTGGTGTGAAATTGCTATTGCATTGCATCACCAACCATAAACCTTCCAGTCACCAGAAACCCTCTCAGAGACCACAGTCGTCAGCTCGTAAATGTAGAGCAATTTAGAGAACTTGTAGGAGGAGGCGAGGAATATGGAACTATAAAAATATTATGCAGTCATTTCTCTGAAGGAGTTTGATACATCAGGTGAAGCCCAAAACTTTCTCTTGGAAACTTTTTTCCCCATCTGATGTGGGGTTGAGGGGCAAAAGGTATAGTGGGAGGAAGGAGTTGGGGAGAGGCTGGGATGGAAAAAGGAAAAATAGGTTTTATATTTACATTGGTGTACTGGGTAGGCAGGTCAGTCACTGGCCATAGGTGGCCCTATTCCTTCCTTTCTGGGAATAAAAATGGATAAAAACCACCACCAGCCGACCGCCAACTGGAACTGGCTAAGATCTGTGGCTAGAATTATAACTGGACCTGTGAGATGTTTAGATTCATTATATACAGTCTTTTAAATAGAAAAATCTGTAGAAACCTAAATGTCCATTGATCAAAAATGATTAAAAAATTATAGGGACTCACACTATGGAATCTTCTACTGCCATTCTAATGAGGTAGATCTTTTTGTTCTGCTATAGAGATGTGTCCAGTATGTGTGGAGTGAAAACAGCATTTTGCATTACGATATGAATAGTGCAATCCCATATTTTGTTTCTAAAGCTTGATACAAATGCCAACAATTAACAATGGCTAATCCTGAGGTAGTGGGACTACGAGAGACCATATTTTATTTTTTACATTTCAGATG
The DNA here is from genome assembly GCF_910594005.1 of Cervus elaphus. NCBI lineage: Eukaryota > Metazoa > Chordata > Mammalia > Artiodactyla > Cervidae > Cervus > Cervus elaphus. The sequence goes on from NC_057847.1 coordinate 26,636,224, forward strand.
TTTGCTTGAATTCTTTTCAAACAAGTGTTTATTTACTTGGCTATTTCTCTTAAGCCTATAAGAAAATTTTACTTTCATTCATACATAATCTCCAAGGCACAAAGGGGTTTAAGAGAGAAATTTCATATGCCCTCATTACCTTGGAGAAAAGGATATCTGTACTTTATATATATGTATTATGTATAAAAGTGTATATTATATGTAAAATATTTATATAGTAAATATTTATATATTTATATTTCACCCTGGGGTAAAAATTAGGATGAAAAATCCATGTTTAGAAAATTCCCAGGCAGACTTTCCTCTCGTTGGCTGAGAAAAATAAGATTTTGGTGTGCTCTGCCAATGCAGTTGAATTGAATTGAATTTGTTTAAAGGAAGAGAAACTGGTTGTTCTAGGCCTCCCACAAAGATCTAGGGATTCCATGACAAAGAAATAATAATCCCTGTGGCTTCTATACTAAAAAGAATTCTGTAGCTTCGACATAAACAAACATCCTAATAAAACCCCCTTTAACTTTAAACACGTATCTCTGCAAATTACTTTTCCTTGTCTTTTTGACTGAAAATAAAAGATGTCTTCAAAAATAAATTAAATAACTGACCAGGAAAATGAACCCCTGACTTGAAAATTCAGGGAGCGTGCCAACCCACATCACTGGAATTTTGTACGAGACTGTAACTCCTAATAAAAAACATGAAGTATTACACAAAAACCCTGAGGTGGAAACTGAGAGACCAGGGCAGTGATACTCGTGGATTAGAGCAGAAAGAAATGCACTGTGCGTATTCATGAAGGTGCTTTCTAGTCAAGAGGAAAGGGTGATGTTTCATTAAGGATGGGATCAGAGGACTTGAGTCAGATACCTTTTTTTTTTTGCCCCTGTCAATAGAATAATCTGTAAAGAAATGAAGTGAAATTTGATGAGAATTTTTAAATGACTTTTAAAACCTCATGACATGATGTGTGGATCCAAACACACTTTTTGTCTTCTGCTCCAAGAGTGGGCTAGACTGGGACTACTGCATGAACAATAACAGAATACACATGCACACAGACTCCTTCAGCATGTCCACGCAAGAGAAAGAACAAGAGACGGGTAATATAAAAATGTAGAAGCATTTAAGAAATACTCACACTTCATGGGAAAATAGGATTACAAAACCTCTGGAATAAGTTTGCTTATAAATGTTAACTTAATGGCAATTCTTAAATGTAATCAAAAGGGAACAATACTATATGTCCATCAGTGGGAACGTTAGTTTACAAATTATGCTACATCTAATAATGGGATGCAGCCATGACAAATGATGGTTTAGTTTTAGATATAATGACAAAGATAGGAAAGTGATAATTATGTAAATTATATATTTGTATATTACATAATGTGATATTTTATTGATATTATATAAAGTGATGCTATATATTTTATTATATACAGAATTTTAAAATTTTTGTTACATAAAATGAGAAGATCTGATTGCAATACCATATGAAGTGGTGGGTTCCTTTTTGTAAAAACACCTGCTATACATAAGCAAAGCATAAAAAGTGTAATACAGAGAAAACAGAGTCTAAAAATGGGATATGTATATATGTATGTCCTCAGGAAGGGACTGTTGGAGGGATATGGACGATGAGAGGACATGATAGTTTGCTATGGTGCAAGGAATGTTTTAACGATATGGATGTATACTATTTAAAAAAAATTTTTTTTGGTGTTGAGTCACACATTTATGATTTGTGTACCTTTCTATGTGTATTTCATATCTCAATGAAAAAAGAACAACATAGGACAAAGGTATTAATGATACGATCTTCGGAAAATATGTTTGATGCTGATTTTTCTTAGTCTATTTTTCTATTACTTAATTCTTTTTACAACAATCCCATATGTCTTTTATAATCTGAAAATAATAATAAGGCACTTATCTCAAAAACAAAGCCACAGAGAGCAGGGACGGTAGGGATTTTTCAGAACCCAGGCAGAGCGTGCCTCAGTCAAGCTCATTTCTTTATTTGTGGAAGATACATATTATCCATATCATGTTTTCCATACATTGTACACATTTTCCCCCCATCCCAACTAAATCGAGTTTTCACTTCGTGGTTAAAAGGTGCAAGTAACATGGAGACCTCATCCTCCTGCCTCATTAGGAAAATATCCAACCAAAAGAGGTCAGCAAGCAGAGCAGTGTCCAGCCCGGGAGGGAAGTGAATGAGAGAGGAGATGAAGGAAGGCCCGTCTCAGATTCCCGCAGCTCTGCCCTACAAGTTGAAGGGCTCCGTTGAGGTGTGTGGCTGTGTACGTGCCAGGTTATGTTTATTTCATGTTCTGAATGATTCCTTTTTAACCTACCAAGTATTTATAGCCCATAGAAACTCAGAGATGAAAGTTCTTCCAATGTGCAAAAGCCACAAATGACAAAATCTTGTTAGAGTGGCCGAAGCCAGGAGGGCTCTCAAGCCCGCGTGTGTGTCTGTCCGTCTGAAGCCCCGTTCATTACGACTGAGCTTTTCTGGGCTGGTCCTCAGTGGAGAATGGGTGACCCTAGGAGACCATTGCGACCACTGTGTTGTGAGCTGAAGGAGAGCCATTGAACACAACAAAAAGGATGCTTCAAGGACACACGGCAACACAATCAGAACCATGCCACAGGCTCTGATGGCTAGGAGGTGACAGCAGGAGTGACACAATTAGGGACAGGAGTGGTTCAATTTAGGGGGAAAAAAAAGCCCACAGAAGTACGCTGTTTTCGGGACAAAGAGGCTGAGTTCTAAAGTACCCCCAATAAGCAGCTTCCACAAAGGGCTGACCATGTGCCTGTAGCAGATGGCCCTTTCAGCCACACTCAGACCTGGCGCTCTAAAAAGAGTTCGGGGCAGCAGGCTTGCAGGCGAGGGAGAGCTGAGCTGCGTGAGGATGTGCGGGTGCCCCGGGTACCAGAGACAGGCCGGGCCAAACAAAGCCGCCCCTGGCAGGACTGGTGAGTCTCCAGCCTGTGTCTGTTCTCCTCCTGCCTCTTTCCTGTGCCCCCCCCCTCCCCACAGCTCCCCGCTTTATGCATTTTGAAGCCAGTTGAGGATGCCCACGACTCATTTGTTCAGCCATTTGGGTTATAAAGCGCAGTCAACCCAGCAGTGAACACTTTTCCTCTAGACAAAAATTCTCAGAAAATAAGAGCTTTATCACCTTCTGGATGTCCAGGTTGGAAAAAGCTACATCTTCCCTAGCAGGACTACTAGGATGCATATAATCCCATCAATGACAATAACTCGTTATGAAGAAGTAGGGAAAGACATAGATGAAGAAGACAAAATGAAATAAAATATTTTAACCATATCATTTTCCAGGACTGTCAGGCCCAGGTTAATCCTTTATAAATATCTTTATAACCCAGTCATGAAAAGTGAATCTCAGCCAGTCTTTGATGGGCTCTTGGAATAGGAGCAATGGGGAAACCCCAGCACTTCATCTTTCCCAGGCTACTCTTGAGTCTGGGGACATGGAGTTCAGAAGTGCAAAGATCCAATTCAACATACTCTAAACACTGACATCCTTGACTTCTGGGAGAGCTCCGGGTACATATTTTTCATTTCTCTTGCAGTTCTTACGGGTAAGTTTCCTTCTTCAAATATGACTGTTGTGTATAGTAACATTAGTGTGGGGAGGAATCTGTGCATATTTTAGAAAAGATAAACCCTGAAAATCCTATCAGTTTTAGGAAACAGACTTTCTCTACTAGTAGGCACAAGAGCAGTCTGCCTTGGGAAAAAAACACATGCTTGAAATTGACTACTCTATAGGTACTCAAGAGAATGGCATGTGGGACTCAGGGTTTCTGAGTACAGTTGTGCAGTTTGTACACTGAACAAATAATCTCAAATGATGATGTGCAAGCTCATTTACCATATGTGGAGGCATTGCTTGATGCTAACAAGTAGATGAATGTTTTCTTTGGGATACTGTTGTCCTGTATCAACATAACTACTACTCTCGTGTTCTCCTCTATGCCCTGACTCAGGGATGATGGCAGCACCATGCCTGCACATGCCTTACTTTTGTCTGTCCAACGCCCTGACTGTCCAACCACCATGGAACAAGCACTTGGGTTATCTGCACTCCACCACGTGGCGATAAGCTCACCAACCTGCTCCTCAGTGACGATAATGATTATTTCCACATACTGAATTTCTACTACATGCCAGGACCCGTGCTGGCTGAGGGCTTTCCAGATGATGTTATTTAGGCTCTTTCAAATAACGCAGAGAGGTTGACGGGCCCAAATTCAACCTCAGGTCTGTCTGACCCCGAGGTCATGTTCTTCAAATGGTAACTGTGGGGTCACCTCTTCCCTCCATCCCTCTGACCCTCCGTCAGCTCGCACAGGATGGACGTGATCTCCTGCACAGGAATGCTGCTCCCTGACCCACCATTCCCCTCCTCATGCCTCATCTGTTGAGTTCTCAGCTTCAGAACTGCTTTCTCTAAACAAATTAGGCCTTCCCCCCACCCAGCACTTATAGCCCACAGACAATTCATGTTAGTTTGTACTTATACTTATTCACTGTCTGCACTGCAGACCTCGCCAGGCAGGCCTGTGCCCGGTATCTATACCACTGGGCGCCTGATGCCCAGGGCTGGGCATGCAGGAGGGCTTATGGAACTCTGATGAAGGAATGAATGGCAAAGAAGGGTGTAAGTAAGGCAGATAACACTCCTCTTTAAATTGCTTCTAGTTTAGCCACATGATTCGAATTGTGAGGAAAACTCACAGTTGACACTGACGCCTTCCTTCAATAATCATTTTCTATTGGTGCCTCACTCAGCCTTCCTGAGGAGCCCCCAACTCCCTTCTGCTCGGGTCTCCCCAAATATCCCTCGTCTTGACCCCACGACTCCTCCCTCTCCAAGGAGGGCTCTCGACCTTCCCTGGATGATGAAATTCTGGCCTCACGTCCTGCAGGATAACATCTTTCCTAGGTTCTCTGGTAAGACGCAAGGCTGCTCACCATTTTTAATGCTAACGTGACTCAGTCCCACCACTAACTACAATATTACTCATTAGTTTCGTGTACCATGATCATATTATGGTGATATAATACACCGTGACAATCTTGATACTGTCGTCTGACGAGCCAACAAACCTGACAATCTCATTTTAAGGCATCTGCAATTTAAAGAAAAAAAAGTACACTCTAATGTCACCGCATCCTCCCCATGAGAGGAGGGGCTGGACCCACTCGGAGGATGACATTCTGAGATGCTGTCAGAATCCTGAAAGTTAAACAAAAATCCTCGTGGTGTTACAAGTGAGAAGACAAAAGCAGCCGCCACCTGAATAGATAGCTGTCACTCCAGACGACAGCCTGCCTGCTATTCAGAGCCATTGCTTTGGAGGGGGATGCTGTGCTGAGGCTTCGGCGGGCGTTTCCGCCAGGTACCTGACTCCAGCAGTTGGTGGTGGGAGGTCCTCACCCGGTATGGGTGTCCCTCATGGTAAGGCCATGGCTCTGTGTCTGGGGAACAAAGGCTATCGTAAGGCCCCAACATAGTAGCCCTGTTGTGAGGTGCAGCAGTATCCACCGTTTATATTAATCCAGAGAACTACAGTACAAAGCTGTGTCGAACCATACCTCATTCAGGTTTAATGTGCCCATTTAACTCCGTTGCTGTATTTTTTTTTAATTGTACCTGACCTCAGATCAATATGTTTTCTGACTTTTCCATGTATAGATCGCCTATCAAAATTAATGACTTGCATCTTTAAAGAAAAAAAAATTGGCTCCAAATAGAAGAACAAAAATTCTAGGCAGTTCTGAGCCTTCCGAGGAGGGAAGAAACCCCCAGGAGCTTGTAAGAAACTAGCAACTGTGTTTGCTTAGAGCAGAGGCTCAGCGGCTGGTTTTGAAAGCGCCAGGCAGAACCTTTACCTCCGCGGTCAGAGTCGAGCCCCCAGACTTAAAGGGGGCGGTGTGTGTCTGGAATTATTTCCCAGCCTTAATAAGAAACTCTGTCCTTCCCAGGCATCAGATTAGTGCTCCTCTGTGACCCCAGCACGCCAGTAACTCCAAGCCGCTGAGATGATGCTCACCTTTGGGAAAAGAATGCTCTAATCTTGATCGTGTTCCGACGGCTGCAAGAAATCCTCTCCCCTTGCCGCCCCGGCTGCATGTCCTTGGCCTTTTTTCTTGTTTGCTTTTGTGGTCTGGGTACACTGCTCCTCTCCTGCCTGGGTGAGGGAGCAGCACGGAGACTGTGGGGCTCCCCCCCTCATATCCTCATCTGGAGAGCGGGCTTTTTCAACCCCCAGTCCTTCACAGGTAGGAAGCACATCACAACTCATTAGTAATTTACTGCTACAGTAATTTTTATAATTACTGCCAGGAGGCCTCATTAAATTTGATCTAATGAATAAATATTGTATTTTTTAACGTGATTACCAGAACAGCTTAAGCTGAGTGCCATAAACAATTATTTTCCTCACTACTCAGGATGTCGGTGACTATTGATTTTTATTTCATAAAGAATTTACTGTAGTAATACTAATATAAATTTATGACTTCGAGAATAGGCAACATCCCCTGTGTCAATTCACAAGCAACAAACAGTCCCAGAAAACAGCCAAAGCAGGAGGCTGGGAGTCAGAAGGAAAGAATGGAATAGACGTCTGCTGAGTGTGGCTGACTGGGGAAGGACAAGGTAGAAATGGTTTGATGCTGCTGACTTCCGATTGTGAACCGAGATCAAGGAACCCACATGTCATCAATTCCTGACATGTGAGTCTGGAGCTCCCAGGCTGAACAATATTGCCCGCAGCTGATTTTCACATAAGATCGAGTCAATAAATTCTGCTCAGTTATATATTCCCAAAGTAAGACACGAAACCCAGGAAAGATTCACACCAAACCCTTTGTTCACTTATGCTACCTTAGTGCCATTGAATATCTTGTGCTCCCCTCTTTTATTCAGGTTTCTAATGTCATGTAATGGAATTTCACATCTTAACTGGTGAGATGGATATTCCCCTCCATCTTCTGCTTTTTATCCCCCTGGATACCCCAGCCTCTTTGTACCTAAGCTACTGTAAAGCACTTGGATTCTCTGTCAGTTTTATTTCTTTTCCAGTAACGGAAGCACCAGCTAGCTGCCCCAGGGGACCCTCACTTGTCCTGGCTGACTCAATGCTTTGACCAGACCTCTCTTCCACCCCAGAGCGGTCATCCTCAACCCTGGCTGCACATTAGAATCAGAGAGGAACTTTAAAAACATGCTGGTACCCAGGTCTTGCCCCAGAGATTCTGACCGAATTAGTCTGGGGTAGGGCATGGCTATAACTCGTCTTGTTTGAACTCACCAAATGGTTCTAATGCACGGCCAGGTTCTAAAACCACTGCTCTGGAAGGTAAGTAGATGAAGGCGGGGACAGAGTGAGCTAGGAGCCAGAGCTCCTTGCCCTATGGCTTGTTGACATAGGTGAACTGTGTCTTCCCCAAATTCACATGCTGACATTCTAACCCCCAGTACCTCAGAATATGACTGTAATTGAACAGAGGATTTTCAAGAGGTAATTAAGATAAAATGAGGTCATATGTGTGGGTTCTGCCCTTCTAAGAAGGCGAGATTATGACACAAGTGAGCAGAAAGGGGAAGACCATGTGAAGATACAGGGAGAAGATGGCACCTACAAGCCAAGGCAAGAGGCTTCAGAAGGAACCCACGCTGCCAACACCTTGATCTTGGACTCCTAGTCTCCCACATTGTGAGAAAATACACTTCTACTGTTTAAACCACCCAGTCTGTGATGCTTTGTTATGGCAGCCCCAGCCAACTAATACAGCAACCTTCACAGATCAAGGAGCCTAGTGGCTACAGGCAAAGACTCTGGAGGAGAAACGGGTCTCAAACCCAAGGTCTGTCACTTACCAGATGTACAGTGTCTTAATGTTCTGGTTATCTATTGCTGTGTATCAAATGACCTCAAAGCTTAGTGGCATAAACAACTCTCTTCTGTCACATTCACCAACTCTGTGGGTCAGGAATTTAGACGGGCATTAAGGGGCAATTTGTCTCTGTTCTACACGGTCCAGGGCCCCAGCTAGAAGGATGAGAGTGACTCATGGGCTGGAGTCGAGCATCATCTGAGGGCTTGTTTTCTCACATGTCTGGATATAGTGCCAACTCTTGTACTGGCTGGGCCCTTCAGTTGATGCTGTTAGCCGGATAACCTACATGTGGCTTCTTCATGGAGCGTGGGCTTCCTTACAACATCGTGGCAAGAATCCACGGGGATCTGTAGATTGCATTTACAGATCATTTACAAAATGATTTGTTGTAGTCATTTTGGACACGGGGCCGGGGGGAGGGGAGGAGATGGTGAGATGTATGGAAAGAGTAACATGGAAATCTACATTACCATATGTAAAATAGAGAGCCAATGGGAATTTGCTATATGACTCAGGGAAGTCAAACAGGAGCTCTGGGAGGCAAGTTTGGGAGGGAGGGGACAAGGGTGTACCTATGGCTGATTCTTGCTGATGTAAGACAGAAAACCACAAAATACTGTAAAGTAATTATCCTTCAATTTAAAAAAATGAAAGGAAAAAAAAAAAAGAATCCATAGGGAGAAAGACAGTAAGAAGCATTCTACCTTTATAAAGCCAGGCTTGAAATAAATAAATAAATAAATAAAGCCAGGCTTGTAAGTCATGCAGCAGCAGTGTTTCCACAGCATTCTACTCATTAAGTCAGCCACAGAGGCTTACCCTGGCTTAAGGAGTGAGGAAATACTCCAAGGCAATGGGCAAATGGCAGGGTTCTGGAAAAGCAGGTGGGAACAGAACAGTGACCATGTTTTGGAAAATGCAATCTGCCACACTTGGACAAGATTCTTCCCTCTCTGAATATCTGATTCCTTACCTTTAAACTAGAATGATGTAAACTAACTCATTTGGCTGTGGTAAGGATTAAAATGGCAACATTACAGCAGAGTGCCTGGCACATGTAAGTGCTTACAAAATTCTAGTTGCTTCTAACATCTGGGGCCAATATGCTTATTCTGGTCAGGCCTTGAGGGGTGATGAGGATGTGGGGAAAATGAGGTCAAGAGATCAACAGATAGTGTAACAGGGCACAGAGAAAAGGGCTGGTGAGGACACAGGGGGAAGGCACCTTCTGCCACCCAAGGAGAGAAGCCTCAGACCTTGCTAGCACACTAGCCTTGGACTTCCAGCTTTCAGAACTTCAAGAAATAAGTCTACTGTTTAAGCAAAAAAAAAAAAGAGAGAGAAATATCGGGAAAATATTACTTGAAATATGGAGGTTACCCCTAAAAGTTGTAAAAATTGGAGTTAAAATAGTACTGGGGTTCTGGAGAAGTGGAGAAAGATATTGTTGCTTTTCATTAGGAATCCTTCAGAAATATTTGATTTTTTTAAAAATACGCATCTCTAATGCTTTAATTAAAAAAAAAAAAAACAGTATGTGTGGAGGTACTTCCCTGGAAGTCCAGTGCTTAAGACTCTGTGCTGCCATTGGAGGGGTCACAGGTTCTATTCCTGGTCAGGGATCTAAGATCCTGCATGCCTTCTGGCATGGCAAAAAAAAAAAAACCATGAAGACATGCCCAAAGTGGTTGTCCCTATTATAAATAAATGTAAAGAAATTATTCTTTTTTATAGTGATTAAATTGATGTTTCCTAACAGTGAGTTGCTAATACAGACTTAAGATTTTTTTTAAATGGAAGGACAAAAATTATATGCAGAGTATGATCTTAGCAACATTAAAAATACTTAAGTTCAACACCCATGTAATCCAATTCTTAACTGTGGTTACCTGTGAGTGGCAGGATGTGGATGATTTAAATTATGAAAATTCAATTTTATATAAAAATAATTTTAAAATAAATTTAAAAATATGATGAATATAAGCTTATTGCCCGTATCTCCCTTTTTTCTCCACCTCAACATATCAGTCAGCATTTTAAAATGTGTATTATCCATGGTTAACATTTATACAATATTCATTTATTTGGCTGCTCTGGGTCTTAGTTGTGGCACATGGGATCTTTAGATGCAGCAATGTGGGATCTATTTCCCTGACCAGTGATCCACATGAGCCCCCTAATGGGGAGCATGAGTCTTAGCCACTAGACCATAAGGGAAGTCCCTCCATGGTTAATTAAAGAGCAAAACTTCTTGGTAACAAGACAGTATTGAAATTCTTATATCAAGATGGATGAGACTAAGGAGGTATTAATATCCTTCAGCAGGTATTAATATTCTTAGAGGTATTAATATCCTCTAAGTCTTTCTATTCTTAGAAAGACTGCAGGTCTGTTAAACCCAAAGAACAAGCTAAGTTCCAAGGATGCATGGGTGAGAAAAGTTCCCTTAAAAACCATAGTAAGCTTCAATATACAAAATTGAGTTGTATTTCTATATGTAAGTGATAATTTAAATTTCAATAGCATCAAAAAGAATAAATTACTTGGGAATAAATTTAACCAAGGAGATGCAAGACTCAGAAACTATACTAGAAACTACAAAACACTGTGGAAAGAAATTAAAGTATACCTAAATAAATGGAAAGACATCCCATGTTCATGGATTGGAAGACTTAATTTTGTTAACATGGCAATACTCCCTAAATCAGCTTACAGACTCAATGTAATTCTTATAAAAATTCCAACTTCCAATTTTGCAGACATGGATAAACTGATACTAAAACTCACATGAAATTGCAAAGTGTCCAAAATAATCAAAACAGTCTTGAAAAAGAAGAAAGTTGGAGGAAAATGTTCCAATTTCACAACTTACAGCAAAACTGTAGTAACTGAACAGTTGTTGTCGTGGCATAAGGACAGACATAAAGATCATGGGAATAGAACTAACAGTCCAGAAATAAACCCATTCATAACTGGTTAACTGATTTTCAACAAGGGTGCTGAAATCATCTAATGGGGAAAATCTGTCTTTTCAACAAGTGGTGCTTGAACAATTGGATATCCATATGCAACAGAATGAAACTGGACCCTTACCTCACACACATACAAAAATTAACTCAAAATGGATCACAGACATAAAAATGTAAAAATTAAAAAACGTCAAACTCCTAGAAGAAAAACATAGCTATAGATCTTTATGATGCTGAATTTAGCAACGGATTCCTTTTTTTAAATTTTATTTTTGGCAGTGGCGGTTTTTGTTGCTATGCAGGCTTTTCTCTAGTTGAAGACAGGGGGCTACTCTCTAGATGCAGTGTGCAGGCTTCTCATTGCAGTGGTTTCTCTTGTTGCAGAACACAGGCTTCAACAGTTGTGGCACACGGGATCTTCCTGGATCAGGGACAGAACCCGTGTCTCCTGCATTGCCAGGCAGATTCTTTACCACTGAGCCATCAGGAAAGCCCAGCAATGGATTCTTAGATATAACAACACCAGCAACAAAAGGAAAAAATCAATACACCGGACCCCTTGAAAATGAGAACTTTAGTGCACCGAAGAGTACAATCAAGCAAGTGAAAAAGATAGTCTGGCAGTTACTTAATCAAAGAATTATTACTCTTACGGCCTAGCAATTCCACTCCTAGGTTGAAATTGAATGTTGAAACAAAATCTTGCAAATGAATGTTCTATGCAGCACTATTCACAAGAGACAAAATTGACACAATCAAAATACTCATCCACTGATGGGGAAAATTGTGGCATAACCATAAAATGGAATATAATTAGGCCACAAAAAGAAATAAAAGTACTGATAACTACTATAAGGATGAGCCTTGAAAATATGCTAAGTGAAAAAAAATTAGACACAAAAAGTCACATATTGTATATTCCCAAATATCCAAAACAGGCAAATCCAGGAGACAGAAAGCAGAGTTCCTAAGGACTAGGGGGATAGAGAAAAAGGGGAGTGACTGTTTTAGTGATTGGTTTCTTTTGGGGGGGTTGATGAAAACATTCTGGTAATGGTTGTACAACACCATGAATGTGCTGGAAGCCACAGAATTGTACATTTTTTTTAATTAATTAATCTTATTTTTGGCTATGCAGTGTCTTCCTTGCTGCTTGTGGGCTTTTCCGGTTTCCGCCAAGTGGGGGCTGCTCTCTCGTCGCTATGGTGGACTCCTCATTACGGTGCTCTCTCTTGTTGCGGAGCACAGGATCTAGCGCGCACAGGCCTCAGTGGTTATCACACACAGGCTCAGCGGTTGTGCCGCACAGGCTTAGCTGTTCCGTGGCATCTCTGCAGATCAGGGAGGGAGCCCATGTCCCTGCACCAGCTGGTGGATTCTTGACCACTGGACCACCAGGGAAATCCAGAACCGTACATTTTTCAATCTTTTTAAATTAAGGAAAAAAGTAACAAAAAGCAAACATGAAGCCTTGAGGGCATGCAGCTCAGACCATCCTCCAGCTTCTAGTCCATTTATCCTGTTTCATTAGTTTTCTAAAACACCAGTTGACTTCCCTTCCCTGCTCTTGAAGAATTACTTGGAGGGAGGTTCGAGGCATGGGGGCTCGGGCGCCAGCTTCTGCAGTCCCCCAAGTCCCGGAGGTTGTCGACCCCAGGCGTAGGGAGGCCACCCACCCCCACCACCATTTCCTCTCCTTTTAGTGATCCCACATTTCAAAACTGGAGATTCTGCCTTTTTGGAAAAAGAAACAAATGGATTCTCACCCGCTGAAAGACACCATGGCCATTTTACTCGGGAAAGCTGAGTTATTTTCTTTTTTTCCAAAGGTGGAACAGTACTTCCTCCCCCATGTCACAGGGTGCAGCCAGGAAGGAGTGGTAAGAACCATTGCTATGAATGGGCAGCCTGGCTTCCAGGCTGTTCCCATGCTGGGGAAAGGGGTCTCAGCATAGTTTCAATGTTAAGATGTGTAAAAAAGACAAAAAAAAAACTCAAATTTTTTTTGAAGTAGGAAGAAAATATCCAAGCTTTTTAATGCCACTATATTAGGCAAACTGATACAGCTCAGAAATTTTCCTTTACAATATCAATGTCAGAATTTTGTATTCTGTTTTGTAAGAATTTCATAAAAGTCATAAAAACTAAAAAAAAATTAAAATGCTAAACACCAGGCAAACTTGACATTAGATTGTTTCCAAAACCTAGTTTTCTGGTAAAGCAAACTAAGTTGAAATCAAACCTCTCTCTTACCAGGGACTGTCTGTCAGCTCTCTCCAATACTTTAGAAATCCCACATGTCACTTTGCTGAAATCAATTAATAGAGTTCTTGGTGTCTGCCCTGATCATCCTTTTCTCCCCCTCCCCAACACTGAAAAAGAAGATAAATAGAATCTATCTCCATAATTTTACTTAGTCATTTAGTTCAGTAGCATCTGTTTATCATGATTTACAAAAATCTGACTGGCAATGAGAATTGCAAGAATCATTTGCATAAAGGAATTTTATTTACATATTTTTCCTCCTAAAGCACTAGGTTACTCAAAATGGTCATGTCTTAAAACTTAGGCAAGCTCCTGGGGTAATTATTACTTTTTAAAAAGCTATACTGGATAGTCTTCAACAAGTGACAAACATTTTTTGTTTAGTTGCTAAGTCAGGTCTGACTCTTTTGCAATCACCTTGCTCCTCTGTCCATGGGATTTCCCAGGCAAGAATATTGGAGTCAGTTGCCATTTCCTTCTCCAGGGTATCTTCTCCATCCAGGGATTGAACCCATGTCTCCTGCATTGGCAGGCGGATTCTTTACTGTCTGAGCCACCAGGGAAACCCCTGAGAAGCATTTACAGCTATTCATTTTAGAAGACAAACTTGAGGACTAATCTATTAAAGAATGTATAATCAAATAAAAATAAAAATGAAATATTGGTTCCTGCTGATATGACTTGCCTACTAAGCTCAATGTGAGAAGAGAGAATTTTAATATCTTAGCACAAGCTCACAGAACAGTATGTCCTTCAATGTTGGAGTAGTAGAGGAAACCACTTTCTGCAACATCTTTTTCTCTGAAACTTTATGGCTTACATTCCATGTTCATCTATGTGAGCATATTTCAGAATTCTCTGTATAATAAAATTAAATTATGACTCTCTCCCATACATATTAAGTAAAAAAGATTTTTTAAAAGTATATAGTGAGTTGGATACTGTAATTTATCTGAGAAAGCAAAAAGAGTACAGATACATATACATATTTGTTTATAGTTCTAAAAATCTGAGTGTAAGTCATAAAAAAGTGTAAGATGTTCATTTGGAGAGGAAGAGAAGGATCAGGGTGGAAGGACAGAAATAAAACCTAGACTTCACTAAAAACATCTTATTTTGTAAGCTTGACTTTGGAAATATGTAACTGTTTTACATCATTAGAAGACAAAATTAAATCCTAATTTTTAAAAAAGCTGTCTTTAAAAACAAAAGCAAAATAACACAAGTAAACTTAATAACCATATGAAGAGTTTAAAATGACTTTAAAAACAGTAGTATGTACCAAAGGACTTACAATAAGGATGAAAAGAGAAAAATCTTTAACTGTTTTCAGTAATAATAGCTAAGTAGTAATATTGGTACTATTGTTCTGAAACCATGTTTATGTATAGTGATGCTAATATATTTACATATAATTGCTATGATTTGTTTATATGTGAGCTCATTTACGTAAGTTGTGTGTATATGTAATATACAGATAGATACAAAAGAAACGTGTTATGAAAACAAAATACAATGGCTGGCTGTAGGTTTGAGGTAGAAAATGTACAGGGTGAGCCTGGAACATTCCATCTTACTAGAAAACAAATGGAATTATAAAGACCCCTGGGGTCACATCACAAGGACGCAGGGGCCTATGTGACAGCTCTCAATGAGCCAAAACTAGGCCTCAATAAGAATAACTGCTATGAACTGAAACACATCAAATATTTGAAAACTCCAACAGTTCAAATGATACTTAAACAAGTAAACAAGAAAACCCTTGTTAGGCACCATTAGAAGATACCTGAGAGCTTATTTTTGGTTCTGAAAACTGGTTAAAAAAAAAAATCAAGTCCTTAATACATCTGTTATGTAAAAACTCTATCAAGTATAACTAAACAGTTAAGGGGAAATTCCCAGTTGATTAATGAAGACAGAATTTACAGAAATTTTCGTCAGTGGCTACTAACAGTACAAAAAGGGAGCGAACAGGATAGTAAGTCTTCTGATGTCAGTTCACAAAAGTACTGTTGCTGCATCCGAAGCTGATCAAGCTTCTGGATATAGCAGAGAAGACAGAGGAACACGTTACATGACACCATGGGGTTGCAGTTAGTAAAATGTGGAAACTCTCCAGCAAAAGACGACTTTTATCAACAAATAAACAGCAACGGGAATAAAGGGAGGGAAAACCTAATAATTAAAAGACTTTAAAATAAGCAAGCATTAGGAGTCCTGAATGCAAATAGATCAACTGTATAAATGGAAGGTGAGGCGTGGGATAGTGAAAATTTGAAAACTGATTGGATATTTGACATTAAAGGAACTCTAACTTTATATAGGTGTGATAAATTTTATTATGGCTCTACAAATCTTTTAGAAAAACTTTTAGAAATACTGAAGTATGTATGAATGTCACATGTCTGGGTTTTACTTCACAATAATTCAGTGGACTGGGGGGAGCAAGAGTATAGACGAAACAGGGTGGACCACTGCTGGTTAGTGATGGGCACACACAGTAGGGGAGCGTATTTTCTCTCTTACAGTAAGTTTTTAACTTCCATGAACTCAATTTCTGCCACCCCAAATTCTCCCCAAATGGATACCATTTAGAGCTACTATGTGTAAAATTATCTTTTTGTAGCTCATTAACAGCTCAATACAAATTCTTTAGTTGAATAGCAGTATTTTTTCAAGTTAGTACAATGAACTAAATTGTGTTTTCCCATAGAAAAACACACTATTTGAAATGCATGATTTTTAATGAACTGACCATTGTAGCCTCATAGACAGCTAAGCATTCTATCACAAACAAAGGTTACACCTCATAGGGGTTAATGTTGGGATTAACAAATGTTGGGACCTATCCATTATTTCTCCTCCACCATGACTTTAGTTCTTTCTGCTCAAATCTCAGGAACTTTCCTGTCCAGGAACCTCAACTCATCTGATAAATATTTAGTAAGCTTTTCTTTTTCTTGGCTGTGTGGCTTTTGGGATTTCAGTTCCCCGACCAGCAATTGTACCCAGGCCATGGCAGTAAAAACCCAGAATCTTAACCACCAGGGAACTCCCCTTAGTAACCACTTGCTGAATCCAGAGTACATGAGTATTTGGATCAAAGTGGTCTTGCTCCCAATGACTTCATTCTTATGAGAGAAAGTGAAATAAACATGTAACTATGGGTGGCTGGTATTACCTGTTACGATCAATGTATGTAGCCTTATCTATCACATATGTAACCCAATCTATCAGAAGCCCTCAGAACAGTGTTTGATTCTATTATCTACCTTCTCAGGCTGCAAGAGCAGGCACGGCTCTTGCGTTTTCTTAAGTTACAATACTTAACCTTGCTGAGTCTCATCTCCAAAATGCCTAACACACATCCGGTGCTGAGCGCTGTGTCTGTCACTTAGGAAGTGCTGAACAAACTCTAGTATCCCTTCTTTGGCAAATATTTATAATGTTGGATTGGGCACTGCTGCAATCATGGGTTACCAGCAGGTACTTTCATCTGATAATAAGCACTTCCAACAAACTTTCAAGGCACAGAATTATGTTTCAAAAAGTTTCCTATATGGCCAGCTATGCCCATTTGCAATCCTACAGGCTGCCAGCCCATTTTGGCATCTAACAAAGTAGCTTGCCTCTTCTCTCCCCACCCTTGAGCTACACACCCAAGTTCACCCAGAACTATGTGCTACAGTATAGGTCGACAGACTAGCCCCACACGCTCCAGAATTCTCAATTTCCTAGCTTTCTTTGTCTTTGTAACTTAGGAGGCTGTAGTATGCCAACCCTAATGTGAAGAATGGGGTACTAGGACTTCCCTGGCGGTCCAGTGGTTAAGACTTCTTTCGTACTTCCAATGCAGGAGACCTGGGTTTGACCTCTGGTCGGGGAACTAAGATCCCACATGTCGCTCGGCATGGCCCCCAAAATTTTAATTTTTTAAATTAAAAAATAAAATGGGATATGAGAACTTTTGAACCATGTTTTTTCTGTCTTTTGATTCTCTCAGTCCTAAAACATGCCTCAAGGTACAGGGAGTCTAAAATAAATATCCAGGTATTGTGAAATTGCTGTTGGTTCTTGTGTTGGCAAATGGCCAAGGGAAAGAAAACAACATTGTAAAACGTCATGGGTCCCTACTTTCTATCTGTCAATGTAGCCATCTTAGCCGATTCTAATTCACAGCTATTAATCATACTTGATTCATAGCTATTAGTCACATCACCAAATCAGGCCCTGTTCAAAAGAGCTAGCCCTTGGTCATCAGAAACTTAAGCCAAAATCGGGGAGGTGGGTCCTGAAAAGGCAGAAACGGTCTTTTGTTTAAATAGCAAAGAAACATTAGGACTCGGTGCAGTAAGATTGAGTATCAAAGATTTTAAAAAAGTAGACAAAACAAAATGTTTTATTATTAAAATACAAAAACTTTGTATAAAAGCATAACAGATCAAAAGCTCTATTTACATTTATTGATTCAAGGTCCAATTATGCACCAAATACTGAACTGAACCAGCACAGCTACAGGCTGCAGATGCAAAGCAAAATGAACACACACACACTTTGACTCTACCTCTACAGAGATTTGATTCATGCCAAAACAGGGCAAGGGAGAGACAACACACAACTCTGCCCAGAAACTAAACTGGCAGAGATGGCAAGTTCGCAAACTGTTAAAAGTCACCCTCCTCCAAAAAAGGCACTTCTCAGTTATAAAAGTGCTTCAAACCTGAACATGAATCCTCTATGCCTGGCTTGTAATTTCTTCAAGAAAGCAAAAACTGCAAAGGATTGTAGCTGAGTTTACGTATCAAATTTCCATGCAAAATAACCAAGAATTTATTTGAAACACCTTATGTTATGAGCTGAAATAAACTTGGCAAATTCAATTATCCTGAGGTTTGATTCCATGAATTCAGAGGCTGGCCTACTCCTGAAGCCTCCCCATCTCAATTTCCTAGGATGGCTTTTCTACAATGATTTCAAGCTTAGTACTCTCCTCGAACCTTCATATTGTGACCAGTGGGCCGGATGCACGTGGCAGAGGAAATCAGCAGCAACTAAGTCTCAACTGTGACAACTTGAATCACAAGCAAAATACACGAAATATTCTCCTCAGAAGCCTCCAAAGTCATATACTCCACTTGCCAACAATCACCTAATTTTTCCACATGGTCTAATGACTTTTGTGCCTTGATTCTGCTAAAAATGTTAACAAACACTACATCAGACCCAATGTTTACAAGTGAGCAAGTTACAGGGATAGTCTCTGAAACTGGGTAGAGGTAGTTAATACTACCACTGTTTTTCTAAGTGCTTGGTTTTATGTGTGGATTCCAGGGCTATTTCAACGCCAATTAAATCCAACATGCTTTCATGAAACTGTAGTTTAAAAAGGATTCCGAATCTAAATGATGGAGGAGAATCACTGGAAGTAGGAGGACAGCACGGGGCGAGGGTGGGCAGAAAAGCAAAGGAGACACTGCAAGAGGGCAGAGGACAGCTGGCACTACACTTCCGGGATGCCCGGACACACGTGCGCATTTAATGACAACAACTTGATCTGCCTATACGGCAGACTGAGCCTCAGAATTCTTAACCCGGGTTTCAATCACATGACAAAACTGGAAACTTTAACAAGGAAGAGTTGCGAAGTGGAAGGCAGGTAGAGGATCTTCCAATTATTATCCTTGCATTTCAAACTCCTGTTTTAGACTGAAAGAGAAGAGGGAACATGTCAGGATATGGTTTTTGGCCTAAGAATTCTCTTATGAAAACTCTTAATTTCAAAGGATACATGCATCCCAATGTTCACAGAAGCACTATTTACAATAGCCAAGACACAGGAACAACCTAAGTGTCCCCTGACAGATGAACGGATAAAGAAAATGTGGTGCATATATACAGTGAAATACTACTCAGTCATTAAAAAAAAAAAAAAGAATGAAATAATGCAATTTGGATGGACCAGTTGGATAGACCTAGAGATTATCATACTAAATTAGACAAAAACAAGTATCATATGACATCACTTATATGTGGAATCAAAAATATGACACAAATAAAAACTTATTGATAAAAAAGAAACAGACTCACAAATCTAGAAAACAAACATGGTTACTAGAGGGGAAGGGAGTTGAGGGGAGGATAAATCAGAAGTTTGGGATTAGCAGTTACAAACTACTATATATAAAATAAATAACCAACAAGGTCCACTGTATAGCACAGCAAACTATAGTCAATAGTTGTAATAAACTGTAATGGAAAAAATATAAAAAAGAATATATTAACATGTAACTGAATCACTTTGCTGTATACATGAAACTAAAACAACGTTGTAAATTAACCATACTTCTATTTTTAAAGTTAAAAAAATACTAATATCTTCTGAGAGCCTAATTCACTCCTTTAAAAATGTTTCTATTGAGTTATAACACGCATCTTAAGTGCACAGCTTAAATTTTACACACGAGGGCCCACAAGGGTCACCACCACCCAGAAGAAGGTTTGCAAGGCTCCCTGACGCCCCACGTGCCCCTCCTGCTTTCCATGTGATTGCTATCCTGACTTCCACCTTCTCTTTATAAAGATAACAAAAATGAATAGGGGCGGGGTGTTTGGGAGAGAACAGACACATGTCTATGTACGGCTTAGTCCCTTCACTGTTCACCTAACACAACCACAACGCTGTTAATCAGCTATACCCCAATACAAAATACAGTTTAAAGTTTGAGGGAAAAAAAATATGAATAGTGCTTAAAAAAAAGTTTTTCAGATAACTTGAAAAAAAAAAATGAATGTAAGAAAAAAAAAAAAAGCCAAATTAAGATTGGGGTGCAGAAGAGAGAAAAACCAGCCCTACCTTTTCAAGTAAGCATGCACGTTCCCAAAGCCGTGGTACTTGGCTAAGTACACGAGCACCCCAGTCGCACACCGCCCATCTCGCTGCCGACAGAAGCTGCAGTTACAGATCCCGCGACATGGTGGGCAGTGCCAGTTCTGAAGGAGAAGCGTGAGAAGGCACCATTAAGTCAAACCTTACCACCCCTTACTTATCTACTCTTGTTTAACCTCTAAGGTGGGTGTCATCAATTGCATTCAGATCTTCTTTATTACTATTAAAAAAACAAAAACATAATGTGGTTAATGCATCACGTTCCTGTGGGAAATCCCGCAGAAAAGTCACACAACCACTTCAAATAGGAGGACTAGAGAACAGACTTCCCCTGAATGGCCAGGTCCCGAGCACTCTGCAAGTGCTCACAGCTATGCAGTACTGACACTATGAATTCATCTGCCTTTCAACACCAAGAGCTCAATCTCTTTCTGCCCCTATCAGCTCAAGGAACAGCTGACCTTGGAGCCTACAGGACCACCTATTCAAGGCACTTACTGGGTCTAGCAGAGCATCCCTGACTTCTTCACCATAACGGTTTCGAAGGCAGGGACCACAGAATTGGCCTCGAACGCCCCAGCACTCTGGGTTTCTGCAGTTTGTCTTGGTATCGAGAGTTTTCTGGCGGCACTGATGACAAGTTGACCCCTGCAAATAAGAAGAAAAACATAAACACTACTCTTTGTAGAAAAAATCTTAAAAGAATGCCATTCTCTGGGAATCCCCTGGCAGCCTGGTGGTTAGGATTTTGCTTTTACTGCCGAGGACAAGCCTCACAAGCAAGAAAAAAAAAGAAAGATAAATTTGACTACAAAAAAAAAAATTAAAAGAAAAAAAAAAGAATGTCCTTTTTTGTGGGCATTCTGATCTTTTCTCTTTGAATCCTACCTCACATCTATACACACACGTATATACCAGGCCATGAAAAGTATTGAGCAGGGTGATTCCATTCAACTGGCAGATGCAACAGTTAATGTTTTCAAAACTACCTCAAGAAGAGATCTTACGCAAAAGAAAGCTTGCCCAAATCTTGTTTGTCTTTAGCACACCACCACATCCTCAGCACCTATCTATGTAGGCACATGTTAACAGTTACTTATGTTGAATGAAATGAATTTCTAAATTGTGAAAAGATTTAATGCTACTGAAGATTTACCTAAGCAACTACTACTAATGCAAACCTACTAACCAGGCTAAATCCCAAGGATGCTACAAAATTCTCTTTTCTTACATGAACAAAATACCCACCCATGCACACATTCCACATGCTAAGACCATTAGAACATGAGCAAAATGTCTCTCACAGACGGGGACATCTACAGACATTATTTAGAGGTTCTGACCAGTGAACGGTTATAGATCTTCTCTCGGGAGTTGTTGCAGATGTTCTCCAACTCTTCTTCCGTGATTTCATCCACCGGGCGAACCACATGAGGAAGGGTCATGGGTCCGGGGCGACGACTTCGGGGCATGTCATCTTCCTGCATAACGAGAAGCAAGGAACAGAGTCCTTCCTGGCTCGCTTTCCCCAGCTCTGACTCTTAGATCCTCGCTTTGTCACTCCTTCACAGAGAACTCAACCTGGAAATCGTTCTTGGAACTTACGGAGAAAGGGGCTTTATTTACAAAGGATCACAGAACAACATCATTGAAACAACTCCTACAATGAAGAAGAGCCCAAGAAAACTTTTTAATTCTCTTGCCTGCTACCAAGAGCCATCAAAACAAGTTGATGTAACCTTAACCATTGTGGACGGTTTGAGAAGGCCATTTAATACAGATCCTTAGGGACTTCCCTGGTGGTCCAGTGGCTGAGACTCCACGTTCCCAATGCAGGTGTCCCAGGTTCAATCCCTGGTCAGGGAACTAGATCCCACATGCTGCAACTCGGAGTTTGCATGCCACAGCCAAATTAATTAAATTTTTTTTTTAAGTTAAAAATATATATGGATCACTGGTGTTGAGGTTGTGTATGCTCCCATCCTGTGTCCATGATCCCTGGACCCACAGAAGATGACAAACAGAAGAGCAGGCACAAAAGCAGAGAACTCACATTCATGTAACCGACCATGGGCTTCCTCTTCCTCACCAACATGTACTTGTCCTCCTCTTCGTCCTCCTCCTCCTCCTCTGTGGGCAGGGCCCTGAGTGACCCAAGGACCCGGGACCTGGACCTGGTGAGCGGACGAGCTCTCCGCTCAGGGTTTCTCCTGCAGGCGACACCTGGAAACGTGCGCCTCCTGGGTGTCTTTGGACGCTGAAGAAAACACAGAAGACGGATCCACTTACTCCAAATGCCAAGTGGCAGCTTCTCCTGAGACAGGTTTTCCCGTAAGTAAAAGGAATGCTCCACCTGCCATTTTCCTTCGTCCTTTCTGTAATGCATGGGAAATGAGCCCAGAAATAACATAGCCATTGACATTCAGCTTCTCTAACACCAAGCCCAGTTTCTCTTAAACTCAGGGATGACCTATTTATTCTTGACTTGATAAAGATGTAAGAAAAAAATCTAGTTTTCTAAAAAAAACCTTTTCTACAATATCTCTTAAGCTCTGAAACATACTCACTGCCCAAGAGAGAAATATATGTATGGTTTTCCGTGTTCTGTTCTTGCTCAGGCAGAGGTGGGAAAGGAAGTCTTTTTTTTTTGTCCCAGAGCCGATTGGCCAGATCCCGAGTAGCACAGGCTTAGCTCCTCAGAATATAATCACATATATTAGGCCATGACTGGGTTAAGAAATTGTTTTTTCTTTCTTTCTCATTCTCAGATTTTAAAAAGATTGATTACCATGCCAAGTAGAAATGTTCCAAAGGGCTGGAGTTACAGAAAAAAACAACTGTCAATTTTTCTTCCCTATTCCTGAGGGGCTTAGTTTATTTTAAGGGTGGGAGGGAGAGAAATAACCAATCAAAAGGCATTTGAGGAACTACTCTGACAGTTCAGTGCTTAAGACTCCATGTTTCCACTGCAGGAAGTGTGGGTTCAATCCCTTGTGGGAGAACTAGGATCTCACATGACACGCAGCACAGCCAAAAAAAAAAAAAAAAGAGGGGTGATCTGAGCCCTGTAGGTGCTTGGCACCTGGCCTGGGGTGCAAGGAAGAGGTCCCAGAGATCTTTTAGAAGACTTTCTCTATCACCTCTGTCTATAAAATCACACAAAATAACAATATCGAACTTTAAACTATCACAACACCTCAGACCTAGCCCAAACACCATTCCACGAACAAATATTTGTACTTACCGAATTGGGGCCCGGCAGGGAACGCCTCCCGGGGAAGGAGCCAGGGAAGCTTTCTAATTCTGACATTAGTTTTGCAAGCTAGAAAGGGAGGAAATTAAACAGAAATTATTGGTTTACAGTAACTGCTGTAAGCAAGCAAATTCTAGAAATCACAGCGGCACGACTCACAGTTTGTTTCCCCTGTACATTTCCCAAAACTTTCACAGATTGAAAAAAAGAAAAGTTAGAAAAGGGAAAGAAATACATGCTAAAGCATATGTGACGACGTTCTCAGAGCTACGTGGAAAATAGTTCTTAGGACACGGACATAAGCAACAAGTGGCTTAGAGAAATGCTGGGAAGAGTCATCAGTTTTGACACCTTCAAAGTCAGATACCTACCATTGCTTTGTTTTGCTTTATATTTAAAGCCCTTTTCTCCAAGAAATTCATGCCACTTTCATCTTCCGAGTCAGAATTGGAGTCGGTCACAGAATTCTCCGGGGGCTCAGGGGGCACGGCTCTTTTGCTGGCTGCTCCCCTGGTGCGTCGTGTGGGAAACTTCATGGCCACGCGGAGGGGTCCAGACCGTGTGCCCTGACTGCGGGTCCGACAGCCCTCACGGTCCGCCTGCAGCCTCTGGTCAATCGGAACAAGTGGGGCATTAATGACTTGCTGACGGTCACACAGTCTGCAAGAGTGTGACGACACAATGCCTTTGGAACAGAAGATACTTGCAAATACATTTGCATTGAACACTTTCATTGTCAAGTTTAACTGACGGCTCTGAGCAACAAAATCAGGAATTACTAACAAACACAACAACCGAGGGCCGATTAACTCAGGAGCTCTCCTGGGACACTCCGTAATAAGCCACAGTCACAGTCCCTAGGACAGTGGTTTGCAGTCATTTTTTAAACTATGAAAAATCCCGGCTTCTTTTTTCACTTCCTTAAAAAATAGAATATGTATTTTAAAAGAATTCCCCTAGGGACAAATATATGTTCTCTCATAAACATGATTTCCATACTTATGGTAGTATTAAACTATATTAAAGATGTCTCAATGCTCTAATTTACTTTTTTAAAAACTGTAGCAAAATATACACAACATAAAATCTGCCCCTTTAATCATTTGTTTTAATTTTTATTGGAGTATAGTTAATTTATAGTGTTGTTAATTACTCTTCAACCATTCTTAAGTGTCCAGTTGAGTGACATTAAATACATTCAGCGTTTTGCAACTATCACCACCATCCATCTCCAGAAATTTTTCATCTTCATAAACTAAAACTCTATACTCATTAAACAATTACTCCCCATTCACCTCCCCTGGAACTCCTGGCAAGCATCATTCTACTTTCTGTCTCTATGAATCTGACTACCTCTCTTGAAGTCTCAAGGACAGAGAGCCTGGCAGGCTACAGGCCATGGGGTCACAAGAGTCAGACATGACTTAGCAACTAAACAACATTAACAACAACTCTCTAATCCATTTTGTGTAAGCATAAAATTTTTTAAATTTCAGATTCCAAAAGTTAATGTTTCCATCATTTAAAATGTATTAAAGTTGGCCACCGGGGAAAATCAGAATCATGAGCTATCACTTCCCACCTACTAGCAGAGCCAAATAAACAAGTATGGCAGGGATGTGGAAAAATCAGATCCTGCTAACACTGGGAGGAGTGTAAAATGGGGCAGCCACTTTGGAACAGTCTGACAGTTTCTCAAAAGGTTAAACATAGAGACTATATGACTCAACAATTCTACTCTTTCAGATATATACTCAGGTGTGTATATCCACACAAATACTTGCACATGAATGTTCACAACAGCATCATTCATAACAGCCAAAAGGTGCCAACAACTGAAACATCCATCAACTGATGAACAGATAAACAAAACATGATATAGTCTGAATATTTATAGCTGAGTACTATTCAGCAATAAAAAGATACGAAGTAATGGCACATGAAAGAACCTCGAAAACATATTGCTAAGTGAAAGAAGCCAGTCACAAAAGACCACATATTGTTTGGTTCCATTTATATGAAATGCCTGGAATAGGCAAACCTAGGAGAGAAAATAGACTGGTGTTTGCCAAGAACTGAGGGTGTTGGGAAAGGATGCAAAGTGACTGCTGATGGGAACAGGGTTTCTTTTGGGGGTGATGAAAACATTCTGAAATTGATTGTGGTGATTGTTGAAAACAAACAAAAAAGAGAACAGTAAAAAATACCACCCATAAAGTCCCAAAATGGAAGACCCATTTTTTTTAACATTTCAACAACCTCACTGCTTTTTATAACTTTGATGTTATTTTTAGTGTGCGGATTGAGAGAACATAAAAAGACAAAAAAAACTTTTACACATTCTTAAGCCTTTTAATCGATTGGCATTTTCTCAGTCGCAACAAACAGCATCTACAAAGAACTGAAACACTGCCCAGAAATGATTCAGGCTATAGACAATGTTTGACTCATACCCAGATTCGCAGAGCAATGCTGCCAATAACTCCAATATGCACTGATTCAGATCAACATCACGTCTTAAGAGAAAATATTATACTATCATGAAGTTAGGTCATGATAAAACACTCCCTAGCCAGATGTTCTCACTTATGTCAGAGCCGCGCAACTGTGGTCCCAGGCAGTGGACCCGTGGCAGACCACAATGAGCAGGAAAGCATGCACCTGAAACACATTTCCTTTGTCGAGAAAGTGTTGCTAAGAAGAAAACATGTGCAGAAGTAAACAGCATGCTCAGATAAGAGTGGAACTGAGGCGCATCCTTGGCAGCAGTGTCCTGAGCAGGACAACAGAGGTTAAAGGTAAGACAGCAGGCATGAGAAAAGCCAAAGAAGGAGCAACAGTGGAAGCAGGCAGGGCCCTAATTGTCATTACCTGCACTCAGCTCCTGCATGAGTTATCACAGGCTTTCCAGATGCAGGTATAGATCCACTATGGGAATCAACATTTACTGAAGGCCTACTCTATGTCAGGCCCTGGGCTGGGCACTTAAAATGTGACTAGAGCTCATCTTGAGGACATACCTGCTTCCTCTGATTGGGCTTGATTTCTGTGGCCACAGAAATCTGCACACTGGCCAATCGTTTCTTACAAGTTTCTAAGATTTTCAGAGACTACAAAAATCCTCAAACCTTACTATTAGAAATGTATCAGCAAAAAACTGCTTTAAGACATGAAGAAGATACTCTTAAAACTTTCTTAAAAGATCAACAAAACATTCTGGCATGACTAAAATGAAAATCATAAGGAAAAAAGATTTTTAAGCAAGTATGTCATGCCTCTAAATACATCTTGTTGCTTGATATTGGTGAAATTCTCAAACTCACCATTCCATCCTGTATCTCACTCTCTGAGAAACCGCAAAACGATTCATCATCAGAGTCGGCATGAAAAATACTGGCCAGTTCGTTAGTGACATCTGGCCTTGGTTTCTGTAAAAATCCACAATGGTCTAACACATCTTGCACCTCACTTTCTGAAAAGCCGCAGAAAGATTCATTATCAGAGTCCTCATAAAAAACATTTGCCAGTTCTTCACTGATATCTGACCTGAATTTAGGTTTCTGTAAAATAAATAAATAAATGTGGTTGTGCATTTTTTTTTCCTTTTTCAAGAACCAATTTTCCGTAAACCGTGCAGAGAGCAAATCACATTTACAAGTGCACTACAAGAGAACAGCTTTTGTTACAAAGAAAAATGGTTCAGAGGTTTACAAATGATTTCTGAGTTGTTATGGCAAATCATCAGGCATGTTAGGTTAGGCGACATTTCAAAAGGATAGAATAAGTAGCTAATCTACCTCCAACAATTACTACCTAGAACCACAGCAAAAAGTGAAATGAAATTACAGTGCATACTGTATTTTCGTAACAGCTGTATAGAAATGTAGGCAAAAAGCAAGCAGTTTTAATCACGCACAAAGCATTTGGGGCATTTTGAGCACTGCAGACTCCATTCTGTTTATTCTCAGGCAGCACTTACTGTGTTTGCAAAATTATCAGAAGCAAAGCTGTCACAACTGTCATCAGAGGATGACGGGGTTTCCATGGAAATCAACTTCACATATCTGAATTTCTTGAAGTTCTTCTTTGCTCTGCAATCCTTTTGCTGCAAACGGAAATGGCGATACTATTAAATGGGATGCTTGCTGCAGAATCTAAAGGTATCATTTTTGAGTTGAGTGGATTCAAAAAGCGCAGAGGAGGTATGTCCATTTCTTATACCCTACAAAGAAAAAGGAGGGGTTGCAATTGCTACAAAATTTTCCAAAATCAGGTAAAATCCTAAAGAGAGATCCCTTTGCGGGAACATTAGTATCAATTTATTCAAATACCTGTGGAACTACCCTTTAACCCACCTTAAAAACTCCCAAACTCTTAACATTATACTGAGCTCCCAAGGCATTAAATGCTAACCTGCTAAAATCTGCCCTTAAAAAAAAAAAAATTAGACTGTACTTCAAAATTACAAAATGGTAGAGTGATTTCTTTCCCTCAGCCAAAATCAAGCTAATGAGGTCTTTCTAAGTAAGCTTTGGTCTGTACTGGGATGCTAATTTCTCAAACCAGGAAACCTGGGCAGCACCTCTATTTCAAGATGGCAGACTTTCAAACAGGCCTTGTGCCAATCAGGAGGGGAACAGTGATTTCTGCACAAGTCTTTACAAATCAAACATATGAACCCAGTCAACAAATGTACAAGAACCACGTTAAAGGTCAAACAGTCCTCCAAACCCAGGTAGAATGCCCGATTCCACTTCAGGGCACTATTAGGCTGGCCATTCAGCTCTTTCTATAGTTCCACTGCTGCACAAGTCTTAAGTTTTTACAAGTCCTTTTATTAGACACATATGACCTATGGATATGAAAATGTTTCTTTCCTTCATAAACAATGAAAGCCTGGCACCAATCATCAGAATATGCACCTGACATCCACTTCATGTAAAAAAGATAGTAGCTTCTACCATTTCTTCATATTTAATAATAAGAGATTTCTTAAATGTTGCACAGTCACTAAGTCATGTCCAACTCTTTGCAACCCCATCAAATGCAGCACCCCAGGCTTCCCAGTCCTTCACTACCTCCCAGAGTTTGCTCAAACTCATGTCCATTGAGTCAGTGATGCTATCTGCACCCTTCTCCTCCTCTTGCCCTGAATCTTTCCCACCATCAGAGTCTTTTCCAGTGAGTTGGCTCTTTGCACCAAGTGGCCAAAGTACTGGAGCTTCAGTAGCAGTCTTTCAAATGAATATTCATTACTGTTGTATTACTTCCTCTATTTTTGATATCTGAAATATGGCCATGGAATAACAGAAGTGACTCCATACACTGAAAACTTTAAGAAGGCAAGTTCTGCTACATGTCCCACAAAATAATGCCAAGATGTGAGGAGTCGGGGGAATAGAACTTTTTGATCTTCTTTGTACACCTGTTACACATTTCTCTTGCAAATAAAATTATTTTCATGATGGTGGAACCCAACCACCCAGTCAGTGCTTCTCAACAGACTACATTCAATCAATCATCTTAGAAAGTTTTAGTCTTGTCCTTTTAAAAATCATGAAAATGTGATAACAGGTAGAGGTACTACCTACTAAGGAAGTCTCAGAAACTCCCTTCCAGATGAACAAATTAAAAGTACCAGGTAGGTGAAATAAGATTGCCCAAGATCACAGGGCTGGAAGGAGTCTGCAGTCTCCTAAAATAGCTGTGCTCCTCACACTGCTGCAGGAATTACCACCATTTCCGGTGGCTCAGTGGAAAAGAATCCTCCTGCAATGCAGGAGCAGCAGGTGGGGGTTCAATCCCTGGGGCGGAAAGATCTCCTAGAGGAGGGCATGGCAATCCATTCCAGTATTCTTGCCTGGAGAAGCCATGGACAGAGGAGCCTGGTGGACTACAGTCTATAGGGTCGAAGAGTCAGACAGGACTGAAGCGACTTAGCCCTCACGCCTGCAACCATCAATCTACCTGCCTGCAGTCAGAGGCACAAAACTGCCTCAAGAGAGGTATTCTATTGCAAGCTCTCAGGGAAATACTTGCTGGGCGTTAACAAGTCAGCGCATGCGAAGTTAGTTAACAGGCAAATGTATGTTTGGAGGATAAGACAGAAAGAAGCAACACAAATGGTCATGGACTTTCCTGGCAGGTAGGTAATAACAAATACCATTCAACAGTTTTTTTGTGCCAGGCACTAAGCATGCTTTCACACATTCCTTGCAACAAAAGTGGAAACTGAGGCTTAGAGTGGTGAAACAGATTATTCAAGTCCCATGATGGCTCAAATTTGAACCCAGGGATGTCAGATTCCAGGTCCTGCTACATGTAGTTTTCTTCCTCCTGAAAGCCAACGGTCCATTCGGGAAGAGCTATCTCTCAAACTACGCCCCCAACACGCCCTCCCCAACCCACTCCCGGAGAACCCCAGCCCCCTCAGCCCCCTCACGTGGGCCCCTTACCCCTGCTCTTTATTTTAAGCTTGTCACTTTCTTCCTCTTCACCCAACCCCCCACTCTCTAACCTCTCCTGGGGCAGACCCTCCGTTCCGGTTTCCGTTAGAGTAAACAGTAACGTTCCATGTTCCATTCAGGGCTGCGTCCTGTTGCTGCAAGAAAGGCTGGGGGGTGGGGAAGGGAATGGGAAACGAGCAAATGGTCGGCGAACCGATCAGATCATCATTGCACTAATCACCTCCTGTGTAAGTGCCCCTTCAAGTGTGCGCAACCCAAGTTCTACAGAGAGCGGTTTTCAAGACCTTTAAACTCCAAACCCATCAACTCTCAGCAGTTAGATGCGCTTGCCGGCACTGCCAAGGCAAAAACAAGCAGGAAGCTAGCGCAAGGGTCCCCAGTGCGCGCGGGAGGGTGCGTGACTAGACACTCATCCTCCCCGGGCTGCGCGCGGGAAAGGGCCAGGAGGCTGCAGGGCAGCACCCTCCTCCACGTCCCCCTCCACTCCGCGCCCCGCGGGCAGGGCTCAGACCAGCAGACACAATGGGGGACTGGTCCGCCCCTGCTGCTCGCAGCACACGTGTGCCTGGGACGCACGTGGCCTTCAGCTCCCCAGGCTGCCAAGCATCCTGCAAACCTCACAACTCTCTGACCGCCCGCGCGCCGGGTGTCACGCCCGCCGGGCACAGTCTCTAAAATACCCGCAAATGCACAAAATCTGGGGCTTGCTAAACGGGTGCCGCCCAGGACTGCCAACCCTCGATAAGGGCACTCCGCCGGCAGAGTTGGAGGGGGGCGGCCCGCCCCCAGCACCCACCGCGCCCATCCCGCGCCTGAGCTCGTCCAGCCTCACCCGCACGCGGCGAGCGTCCATGCTGGCGGCCGGCGCTGGAGCGGGGAGAGCTGAGCAGCCGCGCGCGCCGCCGTCCCTCCACGTAGGAGCCGGAGCCCTTGCCGCGCGGGCCGGCGAGGGGGTGTGCAGAGCCGGGGCCGGAGGGGCGGGGCGCGGCCGACTTTCCCGCGTTGCGGCGCAGGTCCTGCCAGCTTTGGTAACGGCCCACCCGCCTGAGACCCACTCGGCCCTGAGAAAAAAAGCAGCCCTTCCAGATACGCTAAAGTCCAGTAGTAGTCTTGCAGCCCCCTAAGATCCGCCTTGGAAAAGTAGTGCCTTGGAAGCTCCAGGACCTCCCTCTTTACACAGCTGCACGGTCCCGAGAGAATGGCGCGAAAATGGGTCGTATTGCCCTGGGGACAGCAGCCTAATTTGCATGAATTCTGGGGCTGGGAGGGGAAAGCTGGAAATTGGGGGTAATGGAGAGCGGTGCCGGCCTCCGCACTTAGCACTTTCCCTGAGGCTTGCGGTTTACGTTATTTAAAATAAAAATCAGAGACTGGAGATGAACTCCCAACAGACCAGGCACTGTCCCGCGATATATCTAGCACCTCTTATCTGGTAACACCATTATCTAAAGCAATAAAATGAGCTAAATCCCTTATCTTTCTTTCCAGAAAGCAAGGGAAGTTCTTTTACATAAGACTTGTGATTTTTAAATAAGAAAGGTCTGATGTTAGTTAAGACTTAACTATGGAATAATAAAGTCTAGAGATTATAGAAGAATAGAAGCTAAAGACTGTAATAATGTGATTTGGGGCTCCTTTCTTCTGTCAAAATTTGTAATCACTTAAGTCAGAAAGAACGCGAGAGTTTTCATTGCCCTTTGAATCGAACCTGACATTACGACGGGATCAAGTGTGAAGCTTTAAAACAAATGTTTGCAGAGAGTAGGAAAAAAAGTTGCTTTTAGAAGAAAAAGTTAAATAAATTGGATTGCTTTAAAAGACGCTAATTATAATCTTACATTTTAAAACAAATGCTTGAAATGAAACATCAGTTTTCTCCTTCACAACTTCTCTTGGGAATACTTCTTTGCAGGAAGAGAATGCATGAACATACTGCTTCCTCTCTGGGTGTACTGAAGACAAAAACTTGTGAACAAGCGACACACGAGAATGTGGATTGGAAAAATTGGAGGGGACTTGGTCGGAGTCTTCGAGCCTTTCTAATACACGCCGGCTTCATGGTCACTCTGCCACAGTGCTAGGGACAAAGAACTCCGGGTCTGGAAGGTAGGCGCGCCAGGAGAGGTTGTTGGTCTGTCCTTCGAAATTCCTTGGCAGTAGAGGGCCCTCAATAAATATTTGTTGAGTAAATAAATGACTGCATGAATGGTGAGTGAACTAAAATTGTCCTTACTGCTGTGCCCTTGGAAATGCAATCTTGTGCCACTAAAATTAAACATATGAGAATTTGGAATTGCTAAACTACTAAGGAAGGGGAAGATTAAGTCACTTTGCCTACTGGTTCTGATAAGAAGGGCTTTTCTTGTGGGTTAGTCAGTAAAGAATCCACTTAGTCCTCCTGGGGCACCATAATATAGTTTACATTATCTTTTAAGGTTAACAGCACTGGGCTATTCTTTTTAGTAATCAGGAAAATGCAAATTAAGACAGATAGTTTCACTCAGACTGGCAAAAAAATTTAAAGCCTGTTAAGACCATGTGTTGGTAAAGATATGAAGAAATCCCTGCAGCGATGTTATTAGTGTAAATGTTTCACTTTGGAGAGCAATTCAGGAATGTTCAGCAAAACCACTTACAGGTATATACTCTAAAAGTTTTTCACACTGTAAATTAGAACCCACTGGCAAATTGTGAAAACAATTTAGTGGGTTGCAACTAGCATATTTTCTTCTTTCTTTTTGAAATAGAATTTAAAAAATAACAGTAGTGTATTGTTTCCTGAAACTCTTGTGCCTGTCTGTGTGTATGCTGTATAAAATGTGTACTTCTTATTGTGCTTCAGCATCAACAAGTTTCCAAGACACTGTCCCAGAGAAGGTGCTTTGAGGCTTGTGCTGGTAACACCAGGCACTAATCTGAGAACTAGGACATAAAGCCCAGGGAGTTTACATTCTAGTGGAGGAGCAGAAGTAAACAATAAGATAATTTCAGACGTGATCACTTCTCAGAAGAAACTGTTAGTTGCTTAGGGGTGTCCGACTCTTTATGACCTCATGGACTATAGCCCACCAGGTTCCTCTGTCCATGGAATTCTCCAGGCAAACCTACTGGAGTGGGTTGCCATTTCCTCCTCTAGGAGATCTTCCCAACCCAGGGATCGAACCCAAGTCTTCTGCATTGCTGGCAGATTCATTACCATCTGAGCCACCAGGGAAGCAAAAAGCAGAATAAAGGGATATGAAATGAAAGAGGTACCAATTTAGATAATAGAAACAGGAAAGGAGGTGTTATCTGATCAAAAACCCAAATAAAGACAAGGGAGGGGAACTTCCAGTGGCTGAGACTCACTCCACGCTTGCAAAGCAGAGGGCCCGGGTCCAATCCCTGGTCAGGGAACTAGATCACACATACCACAACTAAAGATCCCATATGCCACAACTTAGACTTGGTGCAGCCAAATAAATAAATACATTAAAAAAAAAAAAGAAAAAGGAATCCATAGGAAGATGAAGGAAGTGCTGGCATGAGACAGTGAACAGCTAGTTCACAGGCTCTAAGGCAGTGAGTAGAAGCTCAGTGGCAGACCATACTGGACCACAGAAAGCTAGAGAAAGAGAGGGCATGGGAGAGATCACATGGGGGCTCCCCGGCCATGGGAGAAGCTTGGACTTTACATCAGGTATGAGGGGAAGGATTCGGATGAAGAAAAGACCCAATCAGACTCCATGAGCTGTGTGAACTATAAACTAAACAGGGACGGGGGAGCAAGAGTGAGATACCTAGGAGCCTCTAAAGGAGAAAATGATGTTTTGGACTAGGGTGACTGTGGGACGAGGGAGAAGTGGTCAGGTTTATCATTTTGAAGGTAGAGCTAACTGGACCAGAGGAATGGATTGTTCATTCATAGTAACATCACTCCAAATCTTTGTTGTGTATCATAGTAAGATATTACAAACAATCTGAATGGCCCTCAGAAAGGAAATGGAGACAGGAACAGTGGTATATTCATACAACAGAATTTGAACAGTGTTCAAAGGAATGGCATAGCTTACGTGCATCAGTGTAGGTAAATCTTAATGTTGAATGGAAAAGCAAATTGCAAACATTTTGGTAAAGGATACCCCTTATGCAAATTTTAAAAACACAAAACATACATAAACTGTGAAAGTATATAAAGACATGAGCAATTAGAATAGGTAGAGGTGGAGAAGGCAATGGCACCCGACTCCAGTACTCTTGCCTGGAAAATCCCATGGACTGGGGAGCCTGGTAGGCTGCAGTCCATGGGGTCGTTAAGTGTCGGACACGACTGAGCGACTTCACTTTCACTTTTCACTTTCATGCATTGGAGAAGGAAATGGCAACCCACTCCAGTGTTCTTGCCTGGAGAATCCCAGGAACGGGGGAGCCTGGTGGGCTGCCGTCTATGGGGTTGCACAGAGTCAGACAAAAAAAAAGAAACAAACAAACAAACAAAAAAAAAGAATAGGTAGAGGTTAACTCTACGGAGGGAAAGATGGAGGACAGAGGGGAGGATGAGGTTTTCCACTCTATCACTAATGCTTTCTTTAAAAATAAACGGTATGGGGACTTCCCAGGTGATCCAGTGGCTAAGACTGCGTGCTCAGGGGTTCGATCCTTGGTCACGGAGCTTATTCCATGTGCCACAAGTAAAGATCCCATGTGCCACAACTAAGACCTGGGAAAGCCAAATAATTAAATAAATATATTAAAAAATAATAAATGGTACTAAGAAAAAATGGCAACGTGTTCAGTGTGAGTAGTAGATACATGAGTGTCTTATAATTTCACTTTTTGTGGGCTTTTCTGTGTCTGAAACATGATAAAAAATTTTTTTAAAATTTGAGACAGTTGTCCTGTCAATCAAGACATATATTGTAGTGTTAAATATGCAGTCCTGGGATTTCCTTGATGGTCCAGTAGTTAGGAATCCACCTTCCAAGGCAGAGGACCTGGGGGGAGGGGTGGTTTTGACCCGTTGTGGGGTAGGGGAAACAAAGTTCCCACATGCCACAGGGTAACTAACCCAATGCACCACAACTGGAGAAGCCTGCCCACAGCAAAGACCCAACACAGCCCAAAATATATGTGTATATATATATACACGCAGTGTCCTATAAAAGGGAATGCCAGCTAGTATTGTAATTTTAGCTACTTCATAAAGGTTTTAAGTCACTATGTTAATCATATACTGGTAAAATGTTCATTTTGAATGAAAGACACAAATGAGTAAGAATGGAAATTCAATGAGCAGAGATGACGAGGCCACTGGCCAGAGCAACAGATAGTAGGCACATACCTGACATTGCATAAGCACATGACATATACAGACAGTATCTGATCTAAGGGCTGTAAATACAGCAGGTCCTCAGTAACTGCTTATTACCAACTAGAATGATTGTGGGAGGAATTTTAAATCTGTGAAACATTCTAAAATACCAATCTCCTGTAACAGAGCTTTGAACTCCTCAGGCTGTTATGAACTTTCGGGATGGTTGTATGCTGTCTCATAGCTTTTATTCACTTTGCACAAAGAATTTCATTTCCTATTAAGTTGGGTACTTGACCCTGAGGACCTGAGCACTCAGCACCTGTAGAATAACGAGATGAATTAAGTCAATCTCAACCTTGAGATGCTTGGTTTTAGGACAGAGTGCAAAAATTAATAAGAGGTATCCCTTTTAGATGGATTTCAAAACAAAGCTAATGTCCCAGTAGGCCTGCTGCTCTAGTCCCACCCACCTTTCCTCCTTTCAAGCAAGGTAACTTGAACCCAAGCTGCTCTGTAAATGAGAATCCCTCAATAGCCACCACACACGTGGGGACAAAGGGCTGGGAGAGTTGTCACTGTGTTTGTGGATATAGACAGGTTGCAGTCTGTCAGCTGACAAATCTCTATTTTAAATAACCCCCAATTATTGATTTACTTGCCCAGTGCCTGCTTTCAGGATGCACAAAGGCAAGAAACCAAAAAGCTCTAAAATTACCCTTCTGTTGCCAGAAGACACTGTGCATGAGGGCCTAGCCCATGACCACCCTGGCTCAGTCAAATTCATAAATCCTACACCTCCAAACTGTATTGGTATGTTTGCTTTTAATCATATGTCAACACCATTTTAAATAGGTCAGTTTACTGACATCTGATGCCTGATGCGAGAATGGAAGATGGAAACGTGAATGCAAATCTCGCCATTTTTCGCAAGAGGAAATATTTTGGTTTTTCATGGATAAGCATTATCTATTGTGAAATACTTGATTGCTAGTGTTAAGGCACCATTAAACACTGAATGAGATAAAGTCAAGTTTTAATTACTGAATCAGTCAGTTTCAACATTACAGAAGCTGAATTATAACTATAACTCTGCCTACATTTTTATGATCCAAACTTCCTTCTAACTTGTTCTCCTTCCAGAACTTTTAAAAAAATGTGTACTTAGCAAGGTTTCTGTTGTTTTTACTCAAGAGTTTTTGGTTTGTTTTTAATTTTGATCATCCCACCACCACCACTGGAGGGCTTCCATGGTGGCTCAGATGGTAAGGAACATGCTTGCAGTGTGTGAGACCAGGGTTCGATTCCTGGTTTGGGAAGATCCCCTGGAGAAAGGAGTGGCTACCTACTCCAATGTTCTTGCCTGGAAAATTCAATGGACAAAGGAGCCTCGTGGGCTGCAGTCCATTGGGTTGCAAAGAGTCAGACACAGCTGAGTGACTAACACTTTAGCACTTTCCCACCACCGGAAACAACTAGGGAGTACCCAAAAAAAAGGCGTGAAAAGTTTCTTTTCTCTGTTTGCTGCATAGACAGCTTATTGTAAACTGTCCTACTTGTGAATTTTCCAGGGCATTGATTTCTTCTTCAGATCGGTTCCTCTTAAGCAACTCTGTGGAAAGAGAATTGTAGAGAGAGGAAGTTTGACTATTAGCTAAAAGGAGACTTGAGGATTGACTATAGATTGGTTCAAAGCTCAAGATACCGGTCAGGACCCCAGGGAAGAGCCTAATCTGCACATTAATCTATACAACTCAAAACCAGTCCACCAGCAGACCTCGAAAAGTTAAACATAGAATTACCACATGATCCATCAATTCCATTCCTAGGTATATGCCCAAAGAATTGAAGCAGGAACTCAAAGATAAACTTGTACACCCACGCTTGCAGCAGTGTTATTAACAATAGCCAGAAGGTGTTAAGCACACAATGTCCATCAACAGATGAATGGATAGAAAAAAAAAATGTGCATATACATACAATGGAATGTTAATTAGCCTTAAAATGAATGAAATTCTGATACATAGATGAACCTAAAAAGCACTGTTAACTGAAATAAGCCAGATACACAAAATGACAAATATTACAAAAAATGTAGAATAGAAAAATTCAGAAAGTAGAATAGAGGTTACCAGGGACTGAAGGGAAGGAGGAAAATGACTCCTTAACACATAGAGTTTCTGTTTGGGACAATGAAAAAGTTCTGGAAATGAATAGTGCTAATGGTCGCGCAACATTTTAAGTGCACTTAACACCACTGAATTGCACACTTTCAAATGGTTAAAATGATAAATTTCATGTACATTTGACCACATTTTTTAAAAATAACAACAACAAACAGCTCACCAAAAATCTGGATTCCATAAGGACTCATGGGGTCAGGTTAAAGGTGTTCGAAGTGAGAAGGAAAACCACATTCCCACCCTATCCTCTCCCAGATTTCTAGAGAAGAAATTACTGCGGAAAATGTGATGGAACTATTAATAATCCAAAAAGTCATTGTAGTTCACAGTTCTTTTTTGCTGTAATATTAATAGATTCGTTTGGGGAAAATTCCCAGGTGGTTCAGTTGTTAGGACTCAGAGCTAACACTGCAGGGGGCACAGGTTCCATTCTTGGTTGGGGAATTAAGATCCTATAGGGTGTGTGACAGTAAAAAAAAGTTGCAATTTTTTAAAATAAAAAGAGTTTTCATGATCATGACTCATAATATCCATAATTCACAAACATGTCCTCCCTTCATGGGCCACCAGGAGTAAACAAGGAAAAAACAATCAGCATTGTCAGTCTGGCTCAGGTATACAGAGATCCAGCCTTGAGAGAACCAGCTTGGTGTGAAAGGAAATGACTGACAGATACTCAAGCTAGGCTGGGAATCTCCTGGACCACTTAGATTTTTGGTTCAAAGAGACGTTTTGGAGTGGGACACAGTAATTCCATTTAATGGTCTTTAAACAGGCTGATGAAACTTGTGCCTCCTGAGGGTGTAACTCAGAATGGACTGCTCCCTTTGACGTTTAATGAAAGAATTTTCTAAAGGGAGGAAGGGGTGTCTTTTCCTGTTTCAGCAAGACCAGCATCTGCAAGTACAAGTGCCATCAAACGTCCACATTAATGACTAAGGGGATGATGAGGTGGTGTTAGTAGGACTAGGAAGGAGCCTTACTACATAGGACTGCCAGGCAATGCAGCAGAAAACAGGTACCAACAGGTGCAATATAGACCATCAACCACAGGAACCCACTGGGCTAGAATTTGGAAAGGCCTAAGGAGTTTAGGTTGTATCCTGAAAGCAATAGAGTTTTGAGCAAAAGAACAAACAAAACAGTAAAATTTGAACTTTAGAAAAATCACTCTGGTTCCAGAATAAAGAATGCACAAGAGGGACTTCCTGGTGGTCCAGTGGCTAAAACTCCACACTCCCAATGCAGGGGACCCCAGTTTGATCCCTGGTTAGGGAACTATATCCCACATGCCACAACTAAGACCCAGCACAGTCAAATAAATAATCAATTAAAATATATGTATAAAAAAATAATGCACAGGAAGGGGGCAAGGAAGCTGGATGCTGGGGAAACAGGAAACTATCCCAGCTATCCAGGACACAAAATGAGGGCTAAATTAATATTGTTCTGGTGAGACAGAGGGAGGGATGAGTATAAAACAGAATGTTAAGAGATATTTAGAAGGTCAGAGAGAACAAGAATGTAACCAGCAGGAGAGAAGCATAAAATGGTAGGATTAAAAAAGAGATTTTGAGTGCTGTCATCAAAAGAGAGTAAATCCCATTGGGGTCCTCAAAAAAAAACAAGTCAATAAGCTACACCCATAATGCTCTGTAAATTTGGAGATATATTTTGAAAGCTACGTAAAAAGTTAAAAACCATGATTATAATACCAGTAATCAAATAGCAGGTAAATGTAAAAGTGCAGGGACTTCTGTGATGGTCCAGTGGCTAAGACTCTGTGCTCCTAATGCAGGGGGCCCAGGTTTGACCTCTGGTCAGGGCACTAGATCCCACATGCCTAACCTTAAGAATTTGCATGCTGAAACTAAGACCCAGTACCACCAAATAAATCATTTTTTTAAAAAGTAAAAATGCAACATTGTTCTCCATTGGAATTACATGGTTCCTAGGCTTATAAAAAAATATAAGAAAGATCACACATTAGCGTCCTCACTCTGTCTATAGGTATCCAGTATGTACCCAGCACTGTACTCATCAGTATTAACTTTAAGGCAGGAAACTGGGGGTCTGGTTTTCTTGGAGCAAGGGTCATGGTTAACTGAACTTGTCTCTGTAGTTACTTTATTTCTTAGAAATCTATTTTTTTAATTTCCTCATTAATTAATAGATATGTATATACTTAATATAATTGCATTAATACATTCATATACTTTAATATGTATGATCAAATTGCCAACATCCATTGGATCATAGAAAAAGCAAGAGAATTCCAGAAAAACATCTACTTCTGCTTCCTTGACAACACTAAAGCCTTTGACTGTGTGAATCACAACAAACTGTGGAAAATTCTTTTTTTTTTGGAAAATTCTTAACAAGATGGGAATACTAGACCACCTTATCTACCTCCTAAGAAATCTGTATGCAGGTCAAGAAGCAATAGTTAGAAATGGACATGGAACAAGAGACTGGTTCCAAATTGGGAAAGGAGTACATCAAGGCTGTATACTGTTACCCTGTTTATTTA
Organism: Cervus elaphus; assembly: GCF_910594005.1. NCBI lineage: Eukaryota > Metazoa > Chordata > Mammalia > Artiodactyla > Cervidae > Cervus > Cervus elaphus. The sequence continues at coordinate 26,676,015 of NC_057847.1, forward strand.
ACTTATATGCAGAGTACATCATGAGAAATGTCGGGCTGGATGAAGCACAAGCTGGAATCAAGACTGCCGGGAGAAATATCAATAACCTCAGATATGCAGATGACACCACCCTTATGGCAGAAAGCGAGGAAGAACTAAAGAGCCTCTTGATGAAGGTGAAAGAGGAGAGTGAAAAAGCTGGCTTAAAACTCAACATTCAAAAAACTAAGATCATGGTGTCCAGTCCCATCTGCTGCTGCTGCTACTGCAAAGTCACTTCAGAGTGTCCAACTCTGTGCGACCCCATAGATGGCAGCCCACCGGGCTCCTCTATCCCTGGGATTCTCTAGGCAAGAATACTGGTGTGGGTTGCCATTTCCTTCTCCAGTGCATGCATTCATGCTAAGTCGCTTCATGGCTGACTTTGTGCGACCCCATGGAAACAGCCCACTAGGCTCCTCCGTCCACAGGATTCTCTAGGAAAGAACACTGGAGTGGGTTGCCATTTCCTTTTCCAATCCAGTCCCATCACTTCATGGCAAATAGATGGGGAAACAATGGAAACAGTGAAAGACTTTATTTTCTTGGGCTCCAAAATCAATGCAGATGGTGACTACAGCCATGAAATTAAAAGATGCTTGTTCCTGGGAAGAAAAGCTATGACCAACCTAGAGAGCATATCGAAAAGCAGAGACATAACTTTGTTGACAAAGGTCCATCTAGTCAAAACTTTGGTTTTTCCTGTAGTCATGTATGGATGTGAGAGTTGGACTATAAAGAAAGCTGAACGCCGAAGAACTGATGCTTTTGAACTGTGGTGTTGGAGAAGACTCTTGAGAGTCCCTTGGACAGCAAGGAGATCAAACCAGTCAATCCTAAAGGAAATCAGTCCTCAATGTTCATTGGAAGGACTGATGCTGAAGCTGGATCTCCGATACTTTGGTCACCTGATGTGAAGAACTGACTCATAGGAAAATACCCTGATGCTGGGAAAGATTGAAGACAGGAGGAGAAGGGGACGACAGAAGATGAGATGGTTGGATGGCATCACCGACTCAATGGACATGAGTTTGAGCAAGCTCTGGGAGTTAGTGTTGGACAGGGAAGCCTGGCATGCTTCAGTCCATGGGGTCACAAAGAATTGGACTCGATTGAGCAAGTGAACTGAACTGATACTTTAATAAGTAGTTAAATAGGATCTAAATAGTATCAGCGACGCTGATGGTGGTAAAAGGTACCATTCATTCCATGTGCTAATGTGCTACGTGCTCGGTCACTTTGTGGTGTCTGACCCTTTGTGATCCTGTGGATTGTAGCCCACCAGGCTCCTCTGTCCATGGGATTTTTTAAGTCAAGAATACTGGAGTGGATTGCCATGCCCTCCTCCAGGGGATCTTCCTAACCCAGGGTTGAACCTGCGTCTCCTGCGCCTCATGCATTGCAGGCAGATTCTTTACCTTTGAGACACAGGGGGCTGTATTTAATAAAATGGCAGGAAGGGATTGCAGCAGAACTAGAGATAGGATGCTTAGTGCCAGGAGGTTGTGCACGCTTACGACTGAGAAGCAGCTTTGATACTGCCCCATGATATTTTCTCTAGATACAATAGTTAGGTATGATTTTAGGAGCTTTATTTTAGCAATGGAAATATGTGATTTTGACTAGAAAAGTATTATCTGAATCATGTTGGCCTGGGCATCTTTGGAACTATAGAATGGGAAAAGTTATGCACTTGGCAGGAACTCAGTAATAATAAAGAAAATGTATTGTGCACTGATTATATGCCAGACGTGTACTCATTTAATCCTCACACCAATCCTGTAAGGCAGGCTTGGTTCATTTTCTCTATTTTATAGACAAAATACAAAAACTGAGAGAGATTAACTTGCACAAGGACATAGAATACGTGGAGAGTGGCAGAGCTATTTCAATTTAGACTGAGTTCACACTCTTTCCTGTTGTATTGTACCAAACATCACCTGAATAACCAGCCCCATGTGGCTAAGCACCACATTTGATACCAGGTGATAATGTTCCCCTGCTCCCAATCAGATTAGACACTTGAGATAGGGGCCACTGATCTCTTACTACCTTAGTGGTCCAATGGTCACTTTCTTTCTCTTAACTTAGTCACTCCTTGTTAATACCAGAAGATAACACTGGCTAGTGGTGAAATAGAAAGCAAATAAATGATGCTCTGAATCCAAGGCAGACTAAGGACTACTGTAAGCTAATGTCACAAGGAAGCAGAAGAGACCAAATGGCCAGTAAGAAAACGGGGTCGCAGACTTCCCTCGTGGTCCAATGGTTGAGAATCCACCTGCCATTGCAAGGGGCATGGGTTCGATCCCTGGTCTGGGAGGATTTCACATGCCATGGGGCAACTGAACCCATGTGCCACAGCTACTTCACTTATGCTCTGCAGCAAGAGAAGCCAGCACAATGAGAAGTCTGAGCACCTCAACTGCACAGCAGGCCCCACTTGCCACAACTAGAGAAAGCCTGTGCAGCAAGGAAGACCTACTGTACCCAGAAAATTAAAAAAAATTTTTTTTAATAAAATAAAATTTAAAGAAAAGAAAAGAAGATTGCTTAGGGCAGCATGAAGAATTATCCAAACTTCCAAATTTTAGAAACTATAAAAACTGGCTGCTATTAGTTCAGTCTGCTACAACAAAGATACCATAGACTGGATGACTTTAACAACAAATATTTACTTCTCATAGTTCTGGAGACTGGGAAATGCACAATCAAGGTGCCTGGCAAGAGCATGCTTTCTGATTTGAGATGGACTTCTTCTTGCTATCCTAACAGGGGACAGCAGAGATAGAGAAGCAATTTCTCTCATTATCTCTTCTTCTAAGGGCACTAAGCCTATTCATGAGGGCTCTACCCCCATGACCTCATTCCTTCCAGAAGGCCCCACCTCCACATACTGTTTCACTGGAGATTGAACATCAACACATGAATTTCCCAACATATGGGACACAAACATTCAGTCCATAACATTGGCTTTATAAGTTCCTAAGTGGAAACTGGTAAAGAATGGTTATTCTAGTTACTGTCTTTGATGAGTCTGAAAGATCTAGTCTAGTTTGTCACCAGAGTTGTAATGGTAGTCTAATCTCTAGGGTAAGAGTTTGGTCAAGCTGTGTCTCTCTGGACTCCTCTTTTTCAGATTAGAGCCTGGAATGCTAGGTATGCTGCTGTATGGTTATCCTGCGGCTGCTGTAAAAAATGATCACAAACTCTGTGGCTTAAAACAATAGAAATGTATTCTCTCAGCTTTGGAGGCCAGAAGTCTGAAATCAAGGTATCAAGAGGACTGTGCTCCCTCCAGAAGTTCTAGGAGAGAGTCTGTGTTCCTTGCCTCTTGCAGTTTTGGGTTGCTGTCCTCACTCTTTGGCTTACGGTTACTCACCTCCATCTTTGCATGACCTTCTCCCCTGTGTCTATGACTCCTCCTCTCGTGTCTCTTATAAGGACAGTTGTCATTGGGATCAGGGCCTATTTGGGTAATCCAGGATGGTCTCATCTCAAGATCCTTAACTTAGATTACATCTGTAATTTCCAAATAAGGTAACATTTACAGGGCTTGGGTATCAGGAAAAGAACAGAATTATAGTTGGGAGATTTCAGTGCTCCTCACTCAGTGAGTGATAAAATTAACCAGAAAATCAGCAAGGGTACAGAAGAACTCAACACCACCGACCAACAGAACCTAGTCAACATTCATATAACACTCCATCCAGCAACAGCATGATACACATTCTTTTAAAGTGTCCAGAGAAACCAAACCATATCCTGGGTCATAAAACAAACTTTGAAATGAAAAAGAATGTGAATTATAGAAAGTGTATTATATAACTATGATGGAGTCAAACTAGAAACAAATAACAGAACTCTGGGCTTCGCTGGTGGCTCAGTGGTAAAGAATCTGCCTGCCAATGCAGGAGACGTGGGTTCCATCCCTGATCCGGGAAGATCCCACATGGCCAGCCGCTAAGCCCATGCACCACAACTATCGAGCCTCGGATTCTAGCTGCAACTGCTGAGCCCAAGTGCTGCAACTGCTGAAACACACACGCCCTAGAGCCCAGAGAAGCTACTGCAATGAGAAGCCTGCGCACCACAATAGACAGTAGCCCCTGGAGAAAAGCCCATGCAGCAACAGAGACCCGCAGGGCCAAAAATAAATAAATAAAATTATTTTTTTTAAAAAAGAGTCATAAAGAGGTAGCCTCAAATTCTGCGCGTAAGTTCTGCCCAAGTCTTTGGCTAATTCCTAAACTACATGTGCATGAGAGATCCAAGAAGTTCATCTATGGCTTTAAAAACTAAACTGAGATTTCAGCTGCTACCAACTGCAGGGGAGTCTTGAGTGTGGAGTTTGCAGTAGGCCTAGTTAAGTGAAGTCACTCAGTTGTGTCCAACTCTTTGCGACCCCATGGACTGTATGTAGCCTACCAGGCTTCTCCGTCCATGGGATTTTCCAGGCAAGAATACTGGAGTGGGTTACCATTTCCTTCTCCAGGAGATCTTCCTGACCCAGGGATTGAACCCAGGTCTCCCGCAGTGTAGGCAGACGCTTTACCATCTGAGCCACCAGGGAAGTCCAGACCTAGTTAACCTCCCGTCAAAACAAATAAGACTCTTTGGAAAAACAGAACAGAATCCAGAGTTTCTACAGTGATTATTTATGTTTTGAACAAAACCCCAATCGCTTCTTGGCCTTTTGGCTAAGATCAAATGAATAAAACCCCAAATCACTAGACAAAGGGGGACGCTCTCCTGACTCATACGTAATCAATGCAGACTAACTTCAAGATTCTGCAGATACTGAAGTTAGCAAAGAAAGATTACAAAACAGTTATTAGGACTAAGCTTACTTTCCTTTATGTCCTTAAACAAATAAGAGCTATCAGTAAAGAAAGCAAAAGTATAAAAATAGAACCAAATGGAAGTTCTAGATTTGAAATATAACATAAATAAAATATCTAATGGATAGACTTAAAAGAATATAGGTTATGATGTCATAATAAGTGAACATAAAGAGAGATAATTAGAAATTATCCAGTCTAAAGAACACAGAGGATAAAAGATTGGGGCGGGGGAGAAAAGAACAGAAAAGGGACTTAGTGACTTATGGGAATAATATAAAAAGTTCTAATATATGAGTAATTGGAGTCCTAGAAGGAAAGCACAGAGAATGAGGCAGGAAAAAAAATAGTTGAAGGAATAATAGCTGAAATTTTCCCAAATTTATAGATTCAAGAAGCTCGGCAAATCCTAAGCAGAACAAATACAAAGAAAACCACACCTGTGATATCCTTTGTAAATTTTCAGAAAACCAAAGATGAAGAGAAAAACAGTTAAAAAATATATATTATATACAAGAAAATACAAATGACCACTGACTTCTCTTCAAAAGTATTTGTGTTTCCAAACACAGCATAATTGTGTTTTAGCATAATTCAATTTTAGCACAGTACCAACTAGAAAAGACAGAGTAAAGATGTCCATGACACAAGGCCCTTAACAGAATTATCAGGAATTTTTTCTTCAGTCCATCCTTCAAAGTAGATCAAAGAACCAGTTACTCCACAGTGAAATGACTAAAAGCCTAGTTAAGAAAATAAAATTTTGCCTTCATTGTATAAATACAAATAAGCACTAGGTAGTCATACCAATCCTTAAAAAGCCAGGGTAGAAAACTGGTAGCAGAGTTTAGAAAAAGGAGAGCTGATTAAATTAGATTATCATCCTGACAGCCCCTTTTTCTAATCTCTAATCAATGCTGCCTCCCTGGGGGTTTATTTTCTTCATATTCTTTGGATAACAAAGGTATTACTTTTCAGGTACTATGGACCTGATCTAGGACTAGAGTTAGATGACTTAAAAATGAAAATTTTGTAACTCTCCTCAGGATCAAGATCAACATAGGAAAAAAAAAAAGAAAGGAAATAACAGACATTTCTGAAATTGAAATTTCATCAGAGACATTCAAACAAATCAACTTATAGATGTATTTTAAAACTACCTTCAAAATGTTTGGAAATAGAAAGCAAAAATCAAATAAAAAACTTTTATCAAAAGTGGAATTGAAGAGGTTATACTGATTCTTACAGAATTTAATAATGTATTAGGATAAAAACATCTTAGAGAACCAAAGATAGAACTTCTTAGAATGGCTGTATTCTCAACAAGCTTTTACATTAAAGTTACAAAAACTAGTTCTAACAATGGCACTGGATGAAGGTCTTAAGCCTTTGAATTCTCTAATCTCTATTCCCTGTCCTGACTTCTCTTCCTCACTCTTGATTTACATTCACCACTGTCTCAGGGTCAGAGGAAGTATGTTACTGAAAAGCATCTTTCTAACTTCAATATTCCCAGCACTGTTATTTCATGTTTTGCCATAACTGTATAACCCTGCTACTATTAGTGCTAATTAGTTTTCTTTACATGGACTCACACTTATTTTACTTGTATAGAACTTAAAATTATAGCTATAATTGGAAAAGCAGTATAATTGGCTGTCAATAAAATGATAGATGGATAAAGTATGAAACATGATTACTAAGTTCTAAATAGATTTTATTGTCTCCTAAAGTCTGAGACATGATCTCTTGGACAGAACAAAAAGTGATGTTAAAAACAGTATTAAACTGAGGTGTTCTCATTGATAATAAGAAAGACTTTTAAAGGATTAAGAGAACTGATAGTTATAGTGTTGATAATGGCAGAGTAACCACCACCGGAATAACTCACACTGCTAACAGTTATAAACTGTGGACAAAATGTAATCAACTATTTGAAGATACTGGAGAGGGGCCACAGCAGGCGAAAACTGGAGGGGCCTTCAAGCTTTAAAAAGGAGAACTACATTCACTAGATGAAATATACTCATACAGGATGTTCCCATGTCTAGGCTGCATGGGGCAGCTAGACCTGAAGCAGATATCTGCAGTTTTATTGGCTTGTGGTGTCAGGGCTAAAAAGCTAACAGAGGAACTAAAATTGAATAATAAAAAACATTATCTCCCAAACAGAAGGATAGAAAGGAGAAATAAAGGAATAAAAAATAGTTGAGACACAGAGAAAATAGCAAAAACAGTGGAACTGAATTGAACACACCAGGAATTACAGCAAATGTAAATGAATCTAACAAACCAATTGAAAGACTGGAATTGTCTGACTAAGTAAAAAAAGGAAGACCTAACTACGTGCTATCAACAAGAGATGCAAACTGCCCTGGTGGCACAGTGGATGCAAATCTGCCTGTCAGTGCGGGGGACGTGGGTTCGATCCCTGGTCTGGGAGGATTCCATGTGCTGTGGAGCAACTCGGCCCAAGAGCCACAACAGCCAAGGCTGAGTGCTGCAGCTGCTGAAGCCCATGCATGAAGCCTGTGCTTCAGGAGAGAGGCCACCACAGTGAGCGGCCCCTGCACCACGATGAAAAGTGGGCTGCACACACCACAGCTGGAGGAAGCCCGAGTGCAGGGGTGAAGACCCAGGACACCAAAAATAAACAAGTATCAAAAAAAAAAAGACCCACCTTAATACAGGACAAATTAGATTTCAAAACAACATGTATTACCAGAGATACAGAGGAATATTTTATAATGATAAAGGGATTGTTTCACCAGGAAGACATGTAATTCTGAAATGTATGAACCCTAATAGCAGGACTTCAAAACATTAAAGAAAAATCTGACAGAGCTAAAGAGAGAAATAGAGAAACTCACAATCATAGTCAGAGATTGTAATATCCCCATCTCAGAAATGGATAGAATTAGACCAACACACAACCACACTCAAAAAACTAGGATGTGAAGAATATGAAAAAACATCATCAAGTAACTTCACCTAATTACATAATTAACATTTATAAAACATGTTATCCAGCAACTATGGAGTAGCGGAATACATGTTCTTTTCAAGTGAAAATGGAATGTTTATCACGATACACATTATTTTAGGTCATGAATTCATAATTCCCAATGAACTTCAAAAGAAATTGCCATTTTACCTAATCTATTCCCTGACCACAAATAATTCAGTTAGAAATCAACAACATTGAGATAACTAGAGAAGTCTCAGATATTTGGAAATTGAACTGCGCACATATAAATAATCCATGAGTCAAAGAAATCACAAAGGAAAAAATACTTTGGACAATGATGAAGAAAGTACAATGCTTATTGTACTTATCCCCTTATTGTATTGTTATCCCCTGCTTTTCAAAAGTTTGCTTTATAACCACTTTGCTTTTACCTGTTTATCACACTAGAAAGAAAGCCAAAGAGGATTTTCACTTTTTACCAAAAAAAGATGAAAAATGACAATAACATTCAGCACGTACTTTGCAGCCAGCCACCAACCACCATTATAAAGGTGGCGAGCAACTGGAAGCAGCTAAAGTGACCCTACCCACCTTCTTCCCCGGGAACAACAGTCAGCACCTCAGCAACAAACCGCCAAATTTGAACTCTGTGCTGTATCTCAGCTTATTTTGTGCATCTTAGCAAGATGTGTCCTAAGGTAATTGCTTCTTCACACCATTTCAGGTTGTGAAACATTTCATAGGAATGCTCTACTTTCAGATAGTGAAGGGAAAACCTATATTAGAACAGGTAAAATGAAACAATGGCAATAGAAATTAGAATGAATGGTGATTGCCTGTGAAACGCGGGGATTACCTGAAACATGGCACTCAGGCATGACATGTTCTTAAGTTAGGAAAGGTTTGACTTTATCCGAATGTTTTTCAGGAACAGATCATCTGAGCCCATGGTCAGTAGTGCCATCATCTCCTGTGACTCCCAGTATTATATGGCCAAAACTTTTCCTCTGAACTTGAAACTCGTATGTCATTTTGAATATAACATATCATAATAGATCTCTGATTCCCTCTTCAAAAGCCACTCATCTCCAAATCTTTCCACTTCAGTAAACAGCATCATCTACTCCGTTGCCCAAGCTAAAAATCAAGTGTTATTCCTGATTTCTCTGTATCCCTTATTTCTCACATCTAATGTGTCACCAAATACTGTTGCTTCTACTTCCACACAAACATCACAAGCCCATCCACTTCTATGCACTGCCACTGCGACTGTTTCTTGTCTAAACTCTTGTCTAAAATCCCTCTGGATACTCCAGTGACTTCCTCAATTATATGTCTACATAGAATCAGAGCAGTTTTTTAGAAAATAACTTGGATCATTCTCCAGTTTAAAAATCCTTCCAGGGACTTGCCTGGTGGTTCAGTGGCTAAGATGCTGAGATCCCAAAACAGGGAGTCTGGGCTTGATCCCTGGTAAGGGAAAGTGTTAGTTGCTCAGTCTGACTCTTTGAGACCACAACTGAGCAACTAACACTTTCCCTGACCAAGGATCAAACCCAGACCCCCTGCACTGGGAGCTCAGAGTCTTGGGGAACTAGATCCCAAATGCCGAAACTAAGAGCTGGTGTTAGCCAAGAAAAAAAGAAAAAGAAAATCCTTCATTAGCTTTCCCTTCCTCCAGTCCTGCCTACCTCCTCCATCTCATCCTAAACCAGTGACCGCTGTGCTCAAACGTGATCCAGCTACAGGAAACTCAGATTCATAACCATCTCAAAGTCTTTGCACAGGCTATTTTGTCTGCTTAAAAGGATCTTTGTACTCTAATTCCTTTTCTGTCTTCAAGTCTAAATTCAAATGTCACCTCCCTTGAGCCTGTATTACATTCAGAGGACTGTCCTCCACCCTATTATATTCTCAGGACCCTTTTGTCTTCACAGCCCCTCTCAGAATCTCAAGTTTTCACGGTTACTTGTTTACAGTCTGTCTCACTCACTGCTCCCAACATACACACGCACGCACTCATGAACACATGCATGTGCCCACCCACATCCAAAACCTACCTAGAATGTAAAGTCTGGGAGAACAAAGATCCCATCTGTCTTATTCATGGTCCTCATCTTAGTACCATGGCTGGTACAGCGGTTCAGAATGTATCTCCCACTTTGGCAGTTATTTTGAATTAAAGGCACTGGAGAAACAGCCAGTTCAAGAAGGGCACTCTTACCTTCCTTTGTCCCCCTACTAAGCAGGAGATAAATCTCCCACGTGATAAACAACAGGAATGAAATAATGCCATTTGCAGCAACATAGATATACCTAGATCTAGATCATCATACTAAGCGGAGTCAGAAAGAGAAAGACAAATACCAAATATCATTTATATGTGGAATCTAAAATAAGACACAAATGAACATATCTATAAAACGGAAACAGACTCAGACATGGAGAATAGACTTGTGGTTGCCCAAGGGGGTGGGGGAGAGAAGGACTGGGAGCTTGAAATTTGCAGGTGCAAACTAGTATAGAGGATGGATAAACAAGAGCCTACAGTATAGAACAGGGAACTATATTTAATATCCTGTGATAAACCAGAATGCAAGAGAATATGAAAAAGAATGTAAATATAACTGAGTCACTTTGCTCTACAGGAGAAATTAAAAAAAAAAAAACTCCCTTGTGAAAGGTGCCCGCAGTGTACCTGGAATAGGCATCCTCACCACCAGATACAGGGAATTTAGGGCTGAAAAGCCTGGATAAACAAATCTTGTTACTTCCTCACCATTTATTGCTTCCAGCCCAAACCCCTTTGTCTTATCAATTCTTCACAAATTTATTGTTTCTTTGTCTAAAACTTATAAAAGCATCCTGCTCTGGTCATGTCTTTCTATCTCTTATCTTTGTGGGGCTTTTGTACAGGAATGGAATGAAATTTTCCTCTTGTTAATCTTTTAATTACAGGGGTTGGGAAGACCCCCTGGAGGATTCCAGTATTCGTGGGCTTCCCTGGTGGCTGAGACAGTAAAGGATCCTCCTGCAAGGTGGAAGACCTGGACCTTCCTGGGGCTGGGAAGATCCTGGAGTGAGGGCACGGCAACCCACCCCAGTATTCTTGCCTAGAGAATCCCCTATGGACAGAGGAGCCTGGTGGGCTAGTCCATGAGATTGCAGAAGTTGGACACAACTGAACGACTGACCACAGCACTCATTCAGGAACCTAGAAGGGTAGAGGCAAAATTGTTTTTCCTCCTCTACAGTGACATAAAGTGAATATTGAATGAAATAAGATAATGCCTCGGGATGCCAGGACAGCCAACTGAGAAGTTTCTTGGTTAAAGTACATAGAACATCTCTATTCTGACAGTCTCCTTTTTCTTAACACCTAGCAAGGCTTCTTTTCTTTCAGTGAGAAAGAGGCTACATTTGTCACTTTCATTTCTGACAAGTGTAAAAAAGAAGAATCACCCCACACAGCCTGGGAGGAAAAAATAAGTCTCCGGACTATTTTTTTAGGCTATGTTTAGGCTTTTTTAGGCTCCTATAGATAGGGAGGTGGGCTTCCCAGGTGGCTTAGTGGTAAAGAATGCCAGTGCAGGAGATGCATCCATGGCTTCGATTCCTGGGTTGGGAAGATCCCCTGGAGGAGGAAATGGTAACCCACTCCAGTATTCTTGCTTGGAGAATCCCATGGACAGAGGAGTCTGATGGGCTACCGCCTGTGGAGTGGCAGAGTCGGACACAACTCAGCGACTGAGCACACACATGGCAGATAGGGAGAAGAAAGTAAATGATGAGTACAGAATGAAGGAGACTATGGAGTGGCTGAATCCTCTCCCTGCCTCTTATCCCACTGCCACCAACCCCCCACCCAACGACCCACACAGCTTCTTTCTGGTCAGCGGGTGACTTGAACACACACACACACAGCCATGTCGTTCCCCTACTTGCAATTCCTTAATGGCTTTCAATCTACCACTGAATAAATATTCAAGAATTTCACCCCGACTCAGTTACTGATTGGTTTTTATCTGCTTGTCCTTTCATGTGACAGCCTGTTTTTCACTTCTTAAAACTCCAGCATCCACCATGTACTCTTATCTCTTGGCCCAAGACTGGCTACGGAATGTGGCATATTTCCTAAGGAACCTACATAGCCCCCTTTACAGGCAGTCTTTCTCACTTCCTCTGCCCACACTGAAGATGCCAGTGTTCCTGGGGCTCGTTCGAGGTGCCCCACATACTCTGAGATCACATCCAACAGGCTTGTCTCTTTTCTCTCCTTTCCTCCTCTACTCACCCCTCTTTGGGCCAAGTCTTTAGAGTTATAAGAAAGACTTCCCTGGTGGTCCAGTGGTTAGGACTCTGCAGTCTCAATAGAGGGGGACCAGGTTCAATCCCTAGTCAGGGAACTAGATCCCACACGCCACAAAGAACAGTTCTCCTGCTGCAACTAAAGATGCCATGTGCTGCGACTAAGACACAGCACAAAGAAATAAATGCGTTTTTTTAAAGGCAAATCATTTCAGAGGCAGAGTAAAGGTAAATGTCACCTGAGAGCAATGTATTTATCCCCTTTCTCCCTACAAGCTGGGACACCCTAGAATTGGCCGAGGCTTCTGTCATTGCAGGGCAGCCCAGCTATAAACATCTCCCTCTGCCCCTAGTTTTCTCACTTGGCCCCAAGCTAATTCCTGTTCTCAGAAAGTGTGCCAGAAATAGCAGACAGTGGGAAACAATAGGTACTCTTGGTCTTAAGTGGTTTATTTGCATTTTGAAAAAGCTTCCTTCCTAGGAAATACCTGCCTCAAAGAGCTTTTGTTTTACAAAGAAATATCCTCAGAAAGGTCATTTTCTATCCAGCTTTCTAGACTTTTTTCTGAGCCCCCATCAAGACTCGTTTCATTTCCCACTCCCCTCCCCCCCAGTCATTAAGATCCTTGAGAATGGGGATTTAGTGTTGCCAATGCCTAGCGTGAGAAAGGCACGGAGTTTCATTTTTTTTGTGCAAACTCTAAAGGGATTGGTAGAGGTTGCCTGGAGCTCAGAGAAGGACCATGATCCTGGGGAGATGGAGAACGTCAGCCCCCTAGCTTCAGAGCCTCCTAAGAATTATTGGGGCCCAGGGTAGGCTGCCCTCAAATGTGCCTCAAAGGCATATTGATGATTTTGGATTAAAGTTGCTTAAGAAATGGCCAACACAAGAGGGACACTCTGACCCTCCTCTCTTTCTCCCTGAAAGCAGGAAATAAATCTCTCCGGTGAAAGGTAGATTTCCTGCATCTGGAGGTAAAACACCCTTACCGCCAAAGATAGGGAATTCAGGCCTAGATGCCTGTTTACACAAACCTTGTTACCTCTTTAAGTTTCTACCCCAAGCCCAAATTCTGTGTTGATTCTTCACTAATTGGGCGCCTAAGTTTCTTTGTCCTGCCAGTTCCTCACAAGTTTGTTTCTTTCTCTAAAAGGTATAAAAGCTGCCCACTTTGGCCACTCCTTAGGTTCCATGAGCACTTCATGCACCTGGATTAAAATATGCTCCTTTTTCTCCTAACCTGTTTTGTGTTAATTTGATTATTAGCCCAGTTATAAGAACCAAGAGGAGTAGAGGGGGAAATTTCCCCCTCCCCACAGAATGAAATGAATTAATGGTCACAATGGTTCCACTAACATCCTTCATCCTGGAGGGGAGATGTCTGGGTTTCTTGGGGACCAACAATCACTCTGTAGACCTCAGGCTTTTCTGGGGGAACTCTCGCTTCCCTCCATCCTCTACAGGAATGACTTAGTGAAGCTCTCAGCTCTCAGGCCTGGCCCCTCATCACGACCACCTGGCCAACTCCGGTGTTGGCAGATGACACCCACCCGCTTCCCACACCCCACCTACCATAATTGAGGAGTTATGTGAATTTTCCTACCTCTCCGTGGCTGATTTCAGCTCATTTGTCTCCAACTTTGATGCAAAAGCCTTTCAGACTCCCCCCACCTCAGCCTTCAATTTTACTGTCCCTTTGGGCTACTTATTTCAACTTCCAGGTGACCCAGGGTTTGCCATTATTCCCAGGAATTTTAACGCCCTTGCAAATGACAGACTTCCTCAATCAAATTCTCCCAATCTCCAAACTCTTCTCACACCTCAGCACAGCTCCATTTGCAGAATGGTCAGCTTTAATAATTTGACTCACCACTCTCCTGTCCTGTCCCATCTTTCCAGCTTTCTCACTTGTTTATTTCCACAAGGCCTACCACATATTTTATCAAGCCTGCCCTCTGGCACATTGGTCACGCAGAGATCTCATCTCTAGCCCAGATCTTCAGTTCATTGCTTTCACTCTTTCACCACTAGTCTCAGCGCTTCACCCCCTGGGGCAGCTGCCCTATACTCTTTAGGCCTCCTCTGGCAGCTGAACAACGTTGTGAAAGATTATAGGATCATGAAGACTATAATTTTAAATGTATGATGTCTAGTTTAAGCTGGGTTTTCAATGCCCTTGTTGTTCAGTCGCTAAGTCGTGTCTGACTCTTTGCAACCCCATAGACTGCGGCACACCAGGCTTCCCTGTCCTCCACTATCAACACGCTTACGTTAATGCTTTTTTAGGATTCCAAGTCTGTGCCTTCGTTAAATCCCACCATGGCTTAAAGCTGAATCACTCACTCTTCTCATCACACCTTTTGCTCTACACTTACCTTTTTTGGCCAAGGATTCCACCTCCTACTTCAGTCAGAAAAAAGAAGCAGTTTCTTGCCTAGGTCCCACCAACAAACACCTCTGCAGTTTCATCTGTTCTCAATTTACCTCCCTTTCTTCTCTTGTTCAAGATTATTTTTCCCTGTCTCTGGTTTTGATCAGTGTTCTCAGAGTGTGGTTCCCAACCCTTAGCTTTAGCCAAGGTCTGGGAACAAGTTAAAAATGCAAATAATTGTTGGCCCCACCCCAGACTTGCCAAATCATTCACTCTAGGGATGGGCCCAGCAGCCTGTTTTAACCAGCCCTCCAGGCTAGTCTGAGGCAACTGAAGGATCTGCTCTTCCTATTGTTTGCATTCTCTTGTTTGCATTAATATTTCCTCTGGGAATTTATTCTGTTAAAAAAGATGCTACAGGCCCCAAAAGGAGTTGCTTGAGCAAACCAAGACTCGGCAACTAACCTGATAGCAGTTTTAGCTCTCCCAGGAATGTAATCTTTAACCAGTCTAGAATTGCCTGGTCAGCACTAATGGTGTAATCCACCCAGTAGACCCCTACCATCCCCTCTCAGAAGGTAACCTTGCCTGAAACAATGCACTCTTTCTTTATCTCTCTCCCTTTTCTACCCTTTTGTGCAGTCTTCCATTCTGTACAGCCCCTCAGAGCTCCTCTGAGGGAGGATGCTGCCCGATTCATGAACTGTGAAATAAAGCCAATTAGGTCTTTATATTTACTCAGTTGAATTTTGTTTCTTAACAGTTCCAAGGAAATAATCTAAAATCAGGCCATGATTTTATACTCAGAGGTGTTCATTACAGTATTATTTATAACTGGGAAATAGTAGAAACACCCAAAGTCCATGATGGGGGCTTCGCTTGTGGCTCAGCTGGTTAAAAATCTGCCTGCAATGCAGGAGACCTGGGTTCGATCCTTTGGTTGGGAAGATCCCCTGGAGAAGGGAATGGCCAAAGTCCATGATGGAATAGTTATTAAGGAAAGACAATGTCATATAAGCAACAACTAAAGGATATTTATCAAGTTATTTTTTATTATATAGGGAAATAATTATGTTCTAATATTAAATTTAAAAATTTTAAAGGAAATATGAAGTTGTTTAAAGGCTGGTTTACATCCTGACTTCAAATACCAGCAATTAGCCACTTCCCCTTCCCCCCACTCCACTAAACCCACAGTAACAAGGGTTTAAAGTGTTTGGTTGGTTTTTCTTTCTTTTTTTTTTTTTTTTCTGATTGAAGGATAATTGCTTTACAATGTGGTGTTGGTTTCTGCCATGCAACAATCAGCCAGAAGTATATGTACATTCCCTCCCTCCTGAGCCTCCCTCCTACCCCACCCTCATCCCGCCCCTCTAGGTCACCACAGAGCGCTGGCTGGAGCCCCTGTGTTAGATAGCAGCTTCCCACTCACTATATATTTTACACACAGTGGTGTATATATGTCAATGCTGCTTTCTCAGTTTGTCCCATCTTCCCCTGCTCTGTCCACAAGTCTGTTCTCTATATCTGCATCTTTATTCCTGCCCTGCAAATAGGTTCATCAGTACCATTTTTCTGGATTCCATATATATGCATTAATATATGATACTTGTTTTTCTCTGTCTAACTTACCCATTCTTTATAGCAGGTTCTAGGTTCATCCACCTCAGTTCAACTGATTCACATTCATTCCCTTTTATGACTGAGTAATATTTCATTGTATATTTGTACCACAACTTCTTTATCCATGTCTATCAATGGCATCTAAGTTGCTTCCATGTCCTGGCTATTGTACATAGTGCTGCAATGAACATTGGGATACATGTGTCTTTTTAAATTAAAACAGAAAGCCACAAGATCAAAGAAATTAGGGAGGAAAGAAAAGGGACAACATTTTAGAAGCTGGTAAAGAAAGGGTAGGATGATCTTAAGAAAAGGGTTCCTCTTACAGGGAAGGATTCCCCAAAGACTCAGAAACTGGCAACATTGTAATATCTTCCTGAAAAGCGGTACAAGTGAGCTACAAACAGAAGGAAAGGTTGCAATTCAGTGTAAGAAGCAGTTGAAGCCCCAGGCTCCTCCCCAACTGGTACCCCCAAATGGCTACCTCTCCCCTGAGACAAAGGTTTATCATTTGCAGAGATTAATATAAAGGGCCACTGAAGTAAGGGACTCTACCCTGAAAACTGGTGATTAATAACCATTCACATGTTGAAGATCAAAGCCCCCCACTTCTATCTCAAATTGGTTCCCAGACCAGGTAGTCAGAACATCAAAAGATTACTGTTAATTAAGGAAAACCACTTATCTCAAGGAATTTACTGCTTTTCTGTATATGGGAAAATGCAAAGTCTGGGTTCTTTGGGATTCTTCCTTTGATATGCACCTCAGCTATCTGGGGCAGCATCCTGTATTTTCTCACCCTGAGACTCCACCTGGTGCACTGTGAGGGATGGTTGCAGTGCCTGACTGTTAGGGGGGCATCCTGCCTCCATTCTGAGTTCCCTCAGAGCTTACCTTCCCAGCAGCTGTACTTTGATGACTTGATGGCTGCAACATCCTCTGTTTACTGATATGGCAGGCAGTGTTTTTCACTCACAGTCACTTAATACAGACTCATGCATGTAGGCAGTTTCCATTCTGATGGACTGATGGAATTGCAAATGTCCGTGGAGTGTATTTCACGTCTACAGTATTGATCACATATTAATAGCTACTTACTCCATGCCAGGCTCTCACTGTTTAACTTATGGGATAGGATAGGTGTTATTATTCTCTAATTAAACTGTTGAGGAGTCTGAAACACAGTGAGGTTAAGTAGCTTGTCACACAGCTTGAAGACGGTGAGTTGGAATTTGAGCTGAAACAGTCTAATTTGAGAGGCCTCTGGCTTTAGCCTTAAAAGTTTTAGACATACAGACTTAGAAGGTAACTGTGTTTTTTTTTTTTTAAAGACTTAGAAGTCTTGAGGAACCTGAAAATGAAAACTACCCAAGAAGTATTTTATCAACTTAATTATTTGGAGAGGGAGAAAATCTTTAGGTGGTTAGATGGTTAATAAATTATAAGAGTAAGCAGAGCAAAAGCTATTCAAGAATTAGCAGTAACATTTATGATTCAGCAGTCACTATAAGCAGCTGAATTAAATACAGATTTTAGATACCTAAATATCTATCTTATGTAAATCATATAGATGTATAAAATAGTATAGTCTTAAGAGGTATTAATACATGCATCTTTATCATTTCAACACCAAAGGAATGCAGGCTGGTTCCCTTTCACTGGTGAGGCTATGTAGAAGGAGCTGCCTTTTGGAGATATTCAAACTTAGGAAAGTGAAAGACTTAGGAGATAGTGGATAGGACAGGGACCATGTGCTGTTTTGTCTACAGAGAATTATAAGAATGGCTTCCAGGTGTTGAATGCTAGCTCTTGCGAGGCACTGTTTGGAATTTTACATTCATTCCTAACCATCGTGATATTCTTGTGAACATAGTGATTCACAAGAACTACATTCTTGTGAAATTATGATCCTTGTATCCATCTTATATATTGGGGATGTGTATCCAACATTGTACAGCTCCTAAACTAAAATTGAGGGCTACCTCTGTTCCAGAGATGGACTCATCAGCTCACATCTGATGGAACAAGGGCCCAGAGACCATCTTCGGTAGCAGTGGAATCAATTTGTACTGTTTTGTTGATTACCTGTTAAAAATGCTTATCTGGAATTAAGGGTGCAGACAGCAAATTGGTCTCATCATGGATAATTCGTGTGATTCCTTCAGAGCCCAGTGAGATACAGAAAGATCCCACTGGGCTGAGAAGATAGAAAACTCTCTCTGGTAGGCTTATCTAAAGATATTAGATTATTTATTTATTTTTAACCCATATCTTCATTTTTAGAAAGGATTGTATTATTCATTTCTGTTTATTTTTGACTGTGCTGGGTCTCCGCCGCTGCATGTGGGCTTTCTCTAGTTGTGGCAAGTGAGGGCTACTGTCTAGCTGCGGTGCTCAGGCTTCTCATCGAGATGGCTTTTCTTGTCGTAGAGCACAGGCTCCAGGCGCGCAGACTCAGTAGTTGCGGGTCACGGGCCTAGTTGCTCCATAGCCTGGGGATCCTCCTAGACCAGGGATTGAACTTATGTCTCCTGCACTAGCTGGCAGATTCTTAATCACGAGACCACCAAGGAAACCCCATATCTTCCCTTTTTCGATCAATTATTTTTTAAAATTGAAGTATAGTTGATTTACAATGTTGTGTTAGTTTCAGGTGTATGGCAGAGTGATTTAGTTATATATATATATATATACTTCCCATGGAGGGGCTTCCCTGGTGGCTCAGTGGTAAAGAACTCGCTTGCCAACATATACTTCCCAGGTGGTCTGTGTAGTGGTAAAGAACCTGCTTGCCAATGGAGGAAGCATAAGGGACATGGGTTCGATCCCTGAGTCCAGAAGATCCCCTGGAGGAGGACATGGCAACCCACTCCAGTATTCTTGCCTGGAGAATCCCATGGACAGAGGAGCCTGGCAGGCTACAGCTCATAGTGTCCAACAGAGTTGGACACGACTGAAGAGACTTAGCACATACATATGTATGTGTGTATGTGTATGTGTGTGTGTGTTTTCTTTTTCAGGTTCTTTTTCTGTATGGGTTATTACAAAATATTAAGTACAGTTCCCTGTGCTATACAGTAAGTAGTCCTTCTTCATGTTTTATATTTAGTAATGTGCATATGCTAAAGATACTAGATTATAATAAGTACATTTTCAACTAAAAAAGTACAAGTAATTTTTGAAGTATTGTATAAATAAGCAAAACGAAGATAAAATATAAAGCACCTGCTATTGGGGAGGGAGGTGGGAGGGAGGTTCAGGATGGGGAACACATGTATACCCATGGCTGATTCATGTCCATGTATGGCAGAAACCACTACAATATTGTAAAGTAATTAGCCTCCAATTAAATAAATTAATTTAAAATAAAAAAAGCACCTGCTATCTAAAATCACCCAGTGACAAAGTTAATATTTTATTATATATCATTCCAAACATCTTTTCTCTCTTTTTTTCTCTCTCTGTCTCTCACACACATGTTTGTTTGTTTGTTTTGCACCAGGTCTTAGTTGCTGCATGTAGGACCTACCTCCCTGACCAGGGATCAAATCAGGGCTCCCTGCATTGGAAGAGCAGAGTCTTAGCCACTGCACCACCAGGGAACTCCCATGTGGCTTTTTTTTAGTTGACTTTTTTTAGGTAATAATATCAATTTGGAATATTGGAGATCTATTAAAAATTTATACAGTTTTGTTCAATGTACTGTAGACTAAAAAAAATACACAACCTAAAAGTTAAGAGTTGTGTTTTATTTAGCAGGAATTTTTAGGACTTTAAGCCTGGGAGGCAGCATCTCAAATAACCCTGAGATAATTGCTCCAAGGATGTGAGGGAAGAGCCAGGATATATATAATTTCTGCAACAAAGGGCAGTAGTCTGCACAACAAAAGATTATTGTTAATTTAAAAAACTCAGATATGTGAAGTTAAGTAATTTAGTGCTTTTCTATGTATGGAAAGATGCAAGTCTGGGCTCAGTGAAGTCATCCCTTTGATATGCACCTTAGCTATCTGGGGCCAGTAGACTGTGTATTCATATCCTGAGGTTAAGTAGGGCTCACCTTGGGGAGTTGCTGCAGTCTGATAGCTGTTCAGTTCAGTTCAGTTGCTCAGTCATGTCCAACTCTTTGCGACCCCATGAACCGCAGCACACCAGGCCTCCCTGTCTATCACCAACTCCCAGAGTTTACTCAAACTCATGTCCATTGAGTCAGTGATGCCATCTAACCATCTCATCCTCTGTCGTCCCCTTCTCCCGCCTTCAATCTTTCCCAGCATCAGGGTCTTTTCCAATGAGTCAGCTCTTCATATCAGGTGGCCAAAGTATTGAAGTTTCAGCTTCAACATCAGTCCTTCCAATGAATATTCAGGACTGATTTCCTTCAGGATTGACTGGTTTGATCTCCTTGCAGTCCAAGGGACTCTCAAGAGTCTTCTCCAACACCACAGTTCAAAAGCATCAATTCTTCAGTGCTCAGCTTTCTTTTGGAGAAGGAAATGGCAACCCTCTCCAGTATTCTTGCCTAGAGATTCCTGTGGACAGAGGAGCCTGGTGGGTTGCTGTCCATAGGGTTGCACTGAGTTGGACACAACTGAAGCAACTTAGCTTGCATGCATGCATTGGAGAAAGAAAT
Organism: Cervus elaphus; assembly: GCF_910594005.1. Taxonomy (NCBI): domain Eukaryota; kingdom Metazoa; phylum Chordata; class Mammalia; order Artiodactyla; family Cervidae; genus Cervus; species Cervus elaphus. Next base: position 26,696,778 of record NC_057847.1, read on the forward strand.
GGCAACCCACTCCAGTATTCTTGCCTGGAGAATCCCAGGGACAGAGGAGCCTGATGGGCTGCTGTCTATGGCACGTTGCACAGAGTCGGACACGCCGGAAGTGACTTAGCAGCAGCAGCAGCAGCTTTCTTTATAATCCAACTCTCACATCCATACACGACTACTGGAAAAACCATAGCCTTGACTAGACTTACCTTTGTTAGCAAAGTAACGTCTCTGCTTTTCAATATGCTATCTAGGTTGCTCACAGCTTTTCTTCCAAGGAGCAAGCGTCATTTAATTTGTTGGCTGCAGTCACCATCTGCAGTGACTTTGGAGCCCAAGAAAATAAAGTCTGTCACTGTTTCCATTGTTTCGCCATCTATTTGCCATGAAGGGATGGGACTGGATGCTAGCTGTTAGCTGGCAGGTATTCTTTCCTTCCTGAGTCCCCTCAGGACTCACCCATTCACCATTGACTGTAGCTGCAACCTCTGAAAAATGGAGACATCCTTTGTTTACTGATATGGCAGGCAATATTCCATTTACCAGTACTAAGACATCGTGGTATGCAGTATCTCTGAACATGAAAACTTGTGCAACCCAATCACAGCTATATAGCCCTTTTAAAATAACCAAGGCCTGGAGGCAGTAAGTATGTTTATTTTGAGGGGGAAGCTCACTAGATTATAAAATTTTAAGGAATTGAAAAATTGGTCCACTATTAACCCAGTCTCCTTAAAGCAACGTAAAAATAAAACACAGAAAAAGGCTAGGGAGAGTTATTTATACAAAGACAATTAACAGAAAGAGTAAACCAAGGATGTAAGCACTTACCTGGGAAGTAGCTGGAATATATTAATACTTTCAGTGCTTCTTTCTCAGACCTGGGCATCTTAATTTGAGTATTAAGATATAATGCAATACTAATAACAACAATGGTAATAGTTATAATCTATTGAGCCCATGGCAGGAGTCATCTATGAAGTGAGCACTTTACGTACAGGCTGTTTTATGTTTTAAAATCTTACTCTTATTGTGGAGTAATCTAGTGAAATAAGGGCTAAGCATTCTGCTTTCTGAAGTAATGTAGGGGAGGTAAAATAATTTCCCCTCTATTCTTCCAAGTTCTTGGCTAAGACCGCTCACCCTCATAATAAAGACAGGTTAACAGGAGAAAAATAAAACAGTTTTAATTACATGCATTCATACTGGAGCCTGGGCTTTCCCAGGTGGCACTAGTGGTAAAGAACCTAGCAGGAAGCCAATGCAGGAGACATTGGGATGCGGATTCAATTCCTGAGTCAGGAAGATCCCCTGGAGGAGGGCATGGCAATCCACTCCAGTATTCTTGTCTGGAGAATCTCATGGACAGAAGAACCTGGCAGGCTACAGTCCACGGGGCTGCAAAGAGTCAGACATGACTGGGCGACTGAGCAGCTGCGGCAGCATACTGGAGCCTGAGACTTGAGACTCAAAAGGGAGCCAGACATGGACTTCCCTGGCGGTTCCCTGGTAGCTTAGATGGTAAAGAATTTGCCGGCAGTGTGGGAGAGCAGGGCTCCATCCCTGGGTTTGGAAGGTCCCCCAGAGAAGGGCATGGCAACCCACTCCAGTATTCTCGTCTGGAGAATTCCATGGACAGAGGAGCTTGGTGGGCTACAGTCTATGGGGTTACAAAGAGTCGGACGTGACTGAATGACTACATTTTAACTTTTGTGCACTTCCGATGCAGTGGGTGCGGGTTCAATCCCTGGTGGGAGAACTAAGATCCCACATTCCTTGCAGTGTAATTTTAAAAAAAAAGAGGCAGCCAGACAGTTGAGACTTAAGTACCACCCCAATCTAAGGACAGAGATGGGGGCTGGGATTTCAGAGGGGGAAGCCATTTAGAGGTAGGTGAAAAGAGGAATATTTGGTAAACTAAGGTTGCCAGCCACTGCAGGTGAGTCCCTCCAGTGAAAAAGTTAAAAAGTTATTTCCAGTACAGGCTCCTTTCTAATGTAAATTTCTTTATAAACATAGATTTCCTTTACCAAAGGGTAACTGCTGTTGTTTTCAGAGCCTCTTTTGCACCTGCAGTTTCTTAAAAATAATCCCCTCAAAATAATTCTTATACCAAAGAGACATATTTTAGGGTGGCACATTGACCAACCCTTCAGGAAGGAGAAGAAAAAATATTCCAGAATGACCTCTTAAACAAAATCAGGGATCTTCATTTTGTTTGGTTTCAGTCTACAGTTCAATTTACTTTCCTAAATGAGCCAGTACTTTCAGTGGTGGATCCAACAACCAGCTGAGCTAAGGTGAACAAATGTGAATGTGAAAGTCTCTCAGTCATGTTGTAACGGGAGGGAAAGGGGCAGTGCATAACTTTTGAAAGAAAGACATAGCCCAAGGACACAACATAAACTGATTAGAATCAAATGGGACAAAGACGTCAGACAAGACTAGACCTTGATCCTCAATCAGCAAGTGAAATGACACACCCAGAAGCGCCATGACAGTTCCAAGGCACTGTCAAAAGACCCAGGAGTGGGCCGTGGCCCACTTCCTGGAAATTTCCATCCCCTTCTCCAGAATAGATGGAATAATCCTCCCACTCATTAGCATATGAAACTACCCAGGCTATAAACACTAACCACACATTTCACTCTGCACTCACCCTCTGCGCTGGCCCATACTCTGCGTGTGGAGAGTGCCTCTCTCTGAATCTGAATAAATCCACAAGTTACCTATCACTTTGTCTCTCACTGAATTCTTTCTGTGATGAGACGTGAAGAACCTGAGCTTCATTAGGTCCTGAAACCAGCTACGGTAGGTTTTGGCTGGATTCTAGTCCCAGCCATGTGGGTTCGAGTCCCAAGCAGGGCTTTGACTGGGTTTGAGTCCCAGCCACATGGGTTCAAGTCCCAAGTGGGTTTTGGCTGGGTTCAAGTCCCAGCCACGTGGGTTCAAGTTCCAATCTGAGGTAAATGATTTCAGTGTCTGACTCTTTGTGACCCCATGGACTGGGGCTTGCCAGGCTCCTCTATTCATGGAATTCTCCAGGCAAGAATACTGGAGTGGGTAGCTGTTCTCTCCTCCAGGGGATCTTCCCAACCTAGGGATTGAACCAAGGCTATCCCCCTGGCTAAGTTGGGCTTAGCTAAACCCCTAGCAGAGGAACCAGAGATCAAATTGCCAACATCTGCTGGATCATTGAAAAATCAAGAGAGTTCCAGAAAAACATCTATTCCTGCTTTATTGACTACACCAAAGCCTTTGACTGTGTGGATCACAATAAACTATGGAAAATTCTGAAAGAGATGGGAATACCAGACCACTTGACCTGCCTCTTGAGAAACCTATATGCAGGTCAGGAAGCAACAGTTAGAATTGGACATGGAACAACAGACTGGTTCCAAATAGGAAAAGGAGTATGTCAAGCCTGTATATTGTCACTCTGCTTATTTAACTTATATGCAGAGTACATCATGAGAAACACTGGGCTGGAAGAAGCACAAGCTGGAATCAAGATTGCAGGGAGAAATATCAATAACCTCAGATATGCAGATGACACCACCCTTATGGCAGAAAGTGAAGAGGAACTAAAAAGTCTCTTGATGAAAGTCAAAGAGGAGAGTGAAAAAGTTGGCTTAAAGCTCAATATTCAGAAAACTAAGATTATGGCATCTGGTCCCATCACTTCATGGCAAATAGATGGGGAAACAGTGGAAACAGTGTCAGACTTTATTTTTCTGGGCTCCAAAATCACTGCAGATGGTGATTGCAGCCATGAAATTAAAAGACGCTTACTCCTTAGAAGGAAAGTTATGACCAACCTAGATAGCATATTAAAAAGCAGAGACATTACTTTGCCAACAAAGGTCTGCCTAGTCAAGGCTATGGTTTTTCCAGTGGTCATGTATGGATGTGAGAGTTGATCTGTGAAGAAAGCTGAGCACCGAAAAATTGATGCTTTTGAACTGTGGTGTTGGAGAAGACTCCTGAGAGTCCCTTGGACAGCAAGGAGTTCCAACCAGTCCATCCGAAAGGATATCAGTCCTGGGTGTTCATTGGAAGGACTGATGCTGAAGCTGAAACTCCAGTACTTTGGCCACCTGATGTGAAGAGCTGACTCATTGGTAAAGACCCTGATGCTGGGAGGGATTGGGGGCAGGAGGGGAAGGGCACGACAGAGGATGAGATGGCTGGATGGCATTACCGACTTGATGGACATGAGTTTGGGTAGACTCTGGGAGTTGGTGATGGACAGGGAGGCCTGGGGTGCTGCGATTCATGGGGTTGCAAAGAGTCGGACACGACTGAGCAACTGAATTGAACTGAAACCCCTAGCTAAGTTGGGCTCCTCCTTAACCTCAATCCAGTTTGACTGCGGCAAATTTACAAGTTTGCCCAAATGTTTTTTTTTTTTTTTTTCTGGGTTGCGCCTGATTTTTATTTTTTTCTTTTTTATTGTAGTGGTTTTTGCCATACATTTACATGAATCAGCCAAGTTTGCCCAAATGTTAAACGTCAAATCCTGGAAATGCAGAAAGTGATGGAATCTATTCTCCTGTTCATGGTCATGGTTTTGGTTACCAGTTTTGGTTTTCAGATGTTGGAATTATCAAATTCAGGAATGATGATTTGGAAAAGAGTGTATTGATAATCATTGCTTTATTTTTTATGTTTTTGTGTTCTTAAATCATTTGTTTTTTCACTAGAATCATTGTAAAGTCACTCTTCAGTCTTGATATAACATCAGTGCTAAGGAGCTACGGAACAAATATATATTTTAGATATGCTTAGATTTTTTTTTTTTTTTAGTAAAATAACTTGTTAACCAATTTTGAGATATCCATCCCATGTTGTTATATGCGTGATCAACAGGTGGATGTGGGAGAAACAGCTCTCTTCTGAGAAATTCTCTCGAGATATGCATAAAATTAAAGACGGGGCTTGCCATTATTATAAACTGCTTTTCTCCTGTTAATTTGTATTTATTGGTTTAATTTTCAGACCCATCCAGGGACCCTACGAGGGTCCAGGGAAGTTTTTTCCTCTCCTGCAGTGCTCATTCTTTTTGTCCTGTAGTTATGATGGCAATCAGTCTTGCAATGATAGTGTTGTGAATGGGAGGAACCACAGTGATCTGAGGTAAAGACTAAACTTAAGGTCTTCTGCATTCTAATTTGGACAGCACTCTAGATTTTTCTAATTTCTAGGGAAATGTTTTCACTTTGTATGACAGAGATAAGGGTGTTTATTAGCACAGTGGTTTCACCAACTCTGGGGCGGGTATTTGTGGCTTGGCTGTGAAGCATTGCATAAAGTCAAGTCATTGTTACATTAGATACTTTTCCTGCCTGTGTTTGAGAAACTTGTCTATGTAAAAATGATGGATTGAGAAGGGGAAGAGAAAGGGTGTTTTCTTTTAAGGAATCTAAGGAAGGCAGCTCATGGCAGAATAATCTAAAATACAAAGGTTTCCACCAGCATGGAAGCTGTCTTTTATTGAGAACCATATGACCAAAATCATATCTCAAGCCAGATGAACTGTTCCTCTTTAAGGACAACAAAAAGCTCTCAAGAAAATTACTGGATAAGTGTCATTAATTCATGATTCCCTTACTAGGCACAGTAGCCTGATTGAGGTTGAAAGCAGTCACCTTTCAGGAACACTCAGCAGACTTTCACCCTGAAAAGCTTCCCAGCTAAAGAAACTTATACAAGAAGAAGACATGGAAGAACAAAATGGTAAACGAAACAAAACTAAAGACAACTCCAGATTTGAGGAGTGTAATCAAACATGGAAGAAGATAATATTTGTTAAGCACTGTGCACATACCAAGCTATAGTTAAATTGTGGTTATAATTATTGCTACTACTGAGAACATGAGAGAGAAAAAAAAACAGGAAAAAGACGTTGGGAAACTAAGGAAAACAATATGGAGGTTTCTCAAAACATTAGTAATAGCCCCACCATGTAATCTAGCATATAACCCATATAATCTATTGAGTATATACCCAGAAGAAATGGAAACAGGCTATTGAAGAGATACACGCATTCCCATGTTTATCACTGCACTATTCTCATAACGTGGCTGATAGGGGCAGAGTAAAGGGACAAAGTAGATGATTAAATAGTAATCCCACTAGGGGATTATAAATAGAAAAAATATGGGAGACCCCTGTAAATTAATGATTACCAAGAGAGCCGGTTTACGTAATCACAAAATCAAGCAGGCTCGCTTAGCAACAAAACCATGCAATAGAAGCATGCGACATGTCCCAAAACAATGAAACAATGGTGGAATGAGACCCACGTCCTGCACAGTGAGGTCAGCAAGTTAATGATCCCTAGGACATGCTCTCTGCACGCATGAAAAACCAATAATCTGTGGACATAACTTGACCAGGTAGGGACAAGAAAACTCCCCTGCTCAATCTGGAGGAGAAACTGATGATGGAAGCATGACATCTAGTCAAGAAAGCTAAAGACGTTCTTCTCCCTTGCCTCACTTTTCCTTTGATGATAAGCCTGTAGCCTAGTAAGTCCTCAGGGTGCAACACGCCCCTTGCTCGCTGACTTGTAAGCCTCACATGCATCCTATTCTAATAAATCATTTCTTATGTATCACTGTGCCTCTTGCTGAATTCTTTTCTGTGCTGAGACACAAAGGACTAGAAATGACACCCAGTTTCACAGCTATGGACACAACCCAAGTGTCCATCAACAGATGAAAGGATAAAGAAGCTGTGGTATATATACGTGTATATACACACACACAGAGACATTGGGATATTATTCAGACATGAGGAAGGAGGAAATGCTGCCATTTGCAATGACCTTGGATGGACCTTAAGGACATCATGCTAAGTGAGGTTAAGTCAGACAGAGAAAGACAAATGTTGTATATCCCTTATACGTGGATTCTAAAGAGCCAAATTTGTAAAAACAAAAAATAAAATAGTAGTTATCATGGGCTGAGGGATGGGGAGATAGGAGAGATGTTGTTTTAAGCATATAAACTTGTAACAAGTAGTCAATAAGTCTTACAGATCTAATGCACAGTACAGTGAATATAGACAACAATAATTCTACTCTGTTCTAGCTTACTAAGAAACTAGATCTCAATTACTTCAACTACTAAGGAGAAATGATAATTATGTAGCATGATAAAGGTACTAATTATTATCACAATGGCAATCATATGATAATATATAAATGTATCAAATCAACATGTTAGACACCTTACATCTACAGTGTTATGTATCAGATATATTTCAGTTAAAAAAAGAAAGTCACAGTTGGGTGATCCACTTAAGCAAGGAACTAAAAGCCTCCGAGGGTGGGGAATGGGAAAGAATACAAGTGTAAAAAGCTTGTCCTGGCTCTGTCACCAACTTGCTCTGGTCTTTTTTTTTTTTTTCTTTTTTTTAAATTCAGTTACAAGTAACTAGGGATCTAAGTTCTGTGCCCTTGGGATGAATAAGTCACTTCCTGTCTTAAGTAGCTCACAGGTTTCTTTATATTTCAGGACCTTGTACCTACCATCTGAAAATTAGGTTGATCTAAATCAGTTTACCTCAATACATACATGAGTAATGTATGGTATCCTTTTAAACAAAAAGAATTATTAAATTCTGCCAGTACCACTAAATTATTTAGGTTATAATGTTACTTAAAAATAAACACTACCAAAAACAAACTCCTTACCTCATAGTTGTCATTCAACTAACTGTACAGCCCAAATTTGCAAACTAAATATAAATAAAATCAAGATCCACAGACTTAGGAAACAATCTTAGGGTTACCAAAGGGGAAAGGTCAGTGGAAGGGACAAATTAGGAGGTTGCAATTAACCTACACATGCACTATATATGAAATAGATAACTACTAAGGACCTACTGTGGATCACAGGGAACGCTACTCAATACTCTGTAATGACCTATGTGGGAAAAGAACCTAAAAAAGAGCAGATATACATATGTGTATAACCGAGTCACTTTGCTCTACACCTGAAACTAATACAACATTGTAAAGCAACTATACTCCAATATAAACAAAAACTTAAAAAAAAAAAAAGACATTGTGGTGAATTCCCTGGTAGTCCAGTAGTTGGGATGCTACACTTTAATGCCAAGGACACAGATTTGATTCCTGGTTGAGGAACTAAGATCCTGCAAGCCACACAGAGCAGCCAAAGTAAACAACAACAAAAAAAGACATCCTATAAAAATAAATAAACAAAATCAAACTTGGGAACATTTAGTTAGATATGAAGAATAATGGTTTTTGTTTTTGGCCACATGGCTTATGGGATGTTAGTTCTCCAACCGGGCATCAAACCTGTGCCCTTGGCAGTGAAAGCATGAAGTCCTAACCACTGGACCACCAGTGAATTCCCAAGAATGATGTTTTATTAAAGTGACGCTTCTGTCTCCCTCACAAGTGCAGTGCCCTCAGCTACACAAATTCTGTCATTCTCCTTCTCTGCTCAAACCACACTGCTAGGGGAACCACTGACTGAAACTACCTGCCTTAGCCAGGAAAGATATTAATAGTAGCCAACTGCATGAGTTATCTTACAACAGGAGGACACTTGCTCCTTGGAAGAAAGGCTATGACGGGCCTAGACAGCCTATTAGGAAGCAAAGACATTACCTTGCTGACAAAGGTCTGTTTAGTCAAAGCTATGGTTTTTCCAGTAATCATGTACAGATGTGAAGAGTTGGACCATAAAGAAAGATGAGCGCTGAAGAATTGATGCTTTTGAACTGTGGTGTTGGAGAAGACTCTTGAGAGTCCCTTGGACTGCAAGGAGATCAAACCAGTCAATCCTAAGGGAAATCAGTCCTGAATATTTATTGGGAGGACTGATGCTGAAGCTGAAGCTCCAATACTTTGGCCACCTGATGCAAAGAACTGACTCATTGGAAAAGACCCTGATGCTGAGAAAGATTGAAGGCAGGAGAAGGGGATGACAGAGGATGAGATGGTTGGATGGTATCACCAACTTGATGGACATGAGTTTGAGCAAGCTCTGGGAGTTGGTGATGGACAGGGAAGCCTGGTGTGCTGCAGTCCATGGGGTGGCAAAGAGTTGGACATGACTAAACTGAAGTGAACTGAACTGAACCTGGAAACTAACCCCATTACCATAAAATCCAAGACTATGAGCCAAATGGCAGAGCAGAAAGACAAAGTCAAGATTGGAAGGTTTGGTATTTTCAGCCCCATCACAGATTCTCCAGAGGGGAGAAGGGCTGGAAAAGGAGTTAATATAATAATTGATCATGTCTGTGTGATGAAGTCTCCATAAAAATCCTGATAATATGGAATTTGGAGAACTTCTGTGTTGATGAACCCATGGAGGTGCTGGGAGAGTGGCACTCCATGAAAAGACATGGAAGCTCAGAGCCCCTTCCCACATACCACATACATCTCTCCCACCTGGATGTTCATCTGTGTCACTTGTCATATCTTTTTGTAGTTAACTGGTAAACAATGAGTAGACTGTTTTCCTGAGTTCTGTGAGCCACTCTAGCAAATGAATCAAGGCCTGGGAGAGGGTCATGGGCACCTCTGATATACAGCCCATTGGTCAGAAGCACAGGTGACAACCTGGACTTGAAATTGCCATTCAAAGTTGAGGAGTGTGTAGCAGTCTCATGAGACTGAACCCTTCACCAGGTGTCTGATACAATCTCCAGGCAGATAGTGTCAGAATCGAGTTAAATTGTAGGGCACCCCGGCTGGTGTGGCAGGATTGCATGGTGTGGAGGGAGAAAGCCTACCTATGTCATGTCAGAAGTGTTATGGATGTGATAGTGATGTGAGAACAAAGGAGAAACACTGGAGTCGTGTAGGTTTCCTACTCACTAGCCCATCTTTTTAATTTTGTATAATTTTCTTGGTACAGTTCTTACAAATGACACATTAAAAAATGTATTAAATTCAGCCAATTTGTTTGACTGTGCCCTTCTAGCAAACAGTGTAGATTGGACATTAGGGGATAAAAACGTGCTGGAAGAGTGTGCCTATCTCTGTTCTGAGAGATACGATGGCAGCTATAGGGCCTTGCAGCCTAGATGGCTGTGTTTTCTGTTACTTGCCATCCTTGTATTTCTCTCTCCCCAGGTGGTGGGAGGGTGCCCGTCCAACTTGGGGTCAGCTGAGCCACCTGGGCTTTCTCGTCTGTCTCAAAAATATGAGCTAGGCCAAGGCAATTCTCTGTCTTTTGGGACTTTGAGACAAGGAACAGAGAAGGATTTAGGGTTGGGAAGATCCTTTGGAGTAGGAAATGGCAACCCACTCCAGTATTCTTGCCTGGAAAATTCCATGGACAGAGGAGCCTGGTGGGCTACAGTCCATGGGGTTACAAGAGTTGGACATGACTGAGCACACACGCTTACTTAACAGTTACAGGTAGGGGGACTTCCCTGGTGGTCCAGTGGTTAAGACTTCACCATCCAAGGCAGGGGATGTGGGTTCTATCCCTGGTCCGGGAACTAAATCCCACCTGCCGAGGGACAGCTCAACCCGTGTGCTACAATTAGAGAAGCTCTTCACACGCCACAAATAGAGAAAGCTCGTGCACCACAAAGACGACCCAGGACAGACACCCTCCCTTCCAAAATAAAGATAAATAAATAAATAACAATTCCAGGCAGGATTTGCAGCTAAAGTTCATGAAGCAGCATGGCGACTGGGAGTCCAGTCTGAAATGTGGAAGAAGATCAGACATCAGATGCTGGTGACTAGGACAGCAGATACTGTATGGGGGCAGCTGATGGGGGAGGGTGAGGCAAGGACCCAGCAACACCACCCAGGCCCTTAGAGGCACTCCCCCTTCAGCACCAGTCTTTGTGGGGTCCTACACAATGCCACCTCTTCAGTTACCTTAATCAAATAACTAACTTCTATGTCCCAGTTTTCTCAACTGTAAAATGGACATGGACATAGTAACAGAATCAACCTCATTGGAAGTGGGAAGGACTTACAACAGGGCTTGGTACATCACGATCTGTCCATAATTAACTCTAATCAAAATTTACTTCTTCTGTGACATATTTTATATTACATTATATCCAATTTGTATTTGAATCGGCTAGCATGGGACTGTTTCCTTATAGTTAAAACTCAGCAAAACAAGCAGGTGGTGTTGTTATCCTTTGAGTCTCCTTGGAACTTCCTCTGTGTGGGTAAGAAGTAGGGGATTTCTGAAAATTGACCATTTAGCATTGGCTCTCTCATTTTCAGTAAGCTCATTTTGATTCTTTGATAAAGTAAGACAGTGATTTACAATAATGGCTCGAATTTAAGGAATGGTCATTGTTGAGTGTGTTACATCACATGGAGGAACCAGTAGTTTTTAGACTCTTTTTAGACAAAGATAAATAATTGGGTAGGCTGAGTCCTGAGAAATTCAAGTTCAAAGTCATGGGTTCCTCAGGCAAGGATGAAATGCATACAGTCAGAGGAAAGTGTGGTATGCAGTAGGAGCCAAGAGAACTGACAAAGGAGAGGGAAAAGAATTATTCCTGTCTCACAAAAGAATTGTTTCTCTTTTTCTACTTTATGTTTTTAGCTCTTCTTTCCAAGTTTTAAATTTAGTCAATAGGGAAATAATGCCCCCTGCCTTTGAGACTTGTTTCTGAATTGCCAGAGAAAATGAGAGAGAATGCAGGGTCAGTGCCTAACACACAAGGACCCCAGCAAACATTTGCCTGACCAAACTAAGCATTCAAATGTACTCTGCAACTTTATTAGACATACTTATTCCATAAAACAAATACTCTCTCTAAACTACCACAAAATCTAGAGGAAATCAACAGAGGACTGATGAAAGAAAGAGAAAATGTTAATTGCCGGAATGTTTTGTTTTTAGAAGCATTTAGTCACACCTACTAAACCACAGTGACTCTCCCTGTCTCTACAGAGACCAGAGAGGTTCAGCTACACCAAAATAAAATAAGTGTTAATTTTACAGCTGCTGGACCTCACAAACACCAGTTTCATACGTGATGAACCATTTCACAAAGCACGGCTTCCATGAGAACAGGGTAGGGAAGAGCCTGGGGGGGGGGGGGGGGGGGGAGGGGAGGGCTGGGCGTGCTGCCCTGCCTATAACTGGCTAAGTGACAGAGCAGGAACTTCAGTTCCAAGCTTTGGGTTCTTCATCTGTGCAGTGAGGACACTGAACTTTGGGAGATGGTCTTCAAGATGCCTTCTGGCTCTGACACTCCATTGAAGTCTGCTCAGGTTCAAATTTTAGATTGTGAGAAAATATTAAGCAGGCAGAAAAGGCAAAGCTCAGAAGAGACATCCGTTTCCAATAGCGGGGGTACAGAGATTTTGGTGATGTCTGAGGTAGCCAGCCTCGCAGGCAGCCCTGTGATCTCACCTTCTGGTATTTGCACCCTTGTGTCATTCCTCCCGTATGGAATAGGGCTGACCTGTATAAACAACAGGATGTTATGGGATGTGCTAGACTTCTTTTTCATTTTTATTTTTTAGTATTTATTTACTCATTTGGCTGTGCTGGGTCTTAGTTGTGGCATGCAGGATCTTTAGTTGTGGCATGTAGGATCTAGCTCCCTGACTAGGGATTGAACGTGGACCCGCTGCATTGGGGGTGTGGCGTCTCAGCCACTGGACCACCAAGGAAGTCTTGGGTGTGACTTCAGAAAAGACACTATGGCTTTCACCATACTCTCTTGGATCTCTCTCAGCGGGGGAATCCAAGCATCACGTCATAAAGATACCTAAGCATATAGAGAGGTCCACATGAGGAGCAACTGGGGTCCCATGCCAGCAACCCGCTCTATGCGGGAGAACTGTCTTGGAAGCAGAACCTCCAGCCACAGTCAAGCCTTCAGATAAATGCAGCTCCTGTGACCATCTTGACAGAAACTTCATCAGAAATCCATGCCAGAACCAGTCAGCTAAGCTATTCCTAAATTCCTGAACTACAGGAATTAACATGAGATAATGAATGTTTATTCTTATTTTTAGCCACTACGTTTTGGGGTGATTTATTTTATGTGCTGTGCTGTGCTTAGTCACATCTGACTCTTTGCAACCCCATGGACTGCAGCATGCCAGGCTTCTCTGTCCCTGGGATTCTCTAGGCAAGGGTACTAGAGTGGGTTGCCCATGCCCTCCTCCAGGGGATCTTCCAGACCCAGGGATCAAACCCAGGTGTCCCACATTGCAGGTGGATTCTATAACCAGTTGAGCTACCAGGGAAGCCCAATTTGTTAAATAGCAATACACAACTATTAGAACATCTGTAAGAAAATTAGTTGTTCTTATAGAGTATTTGTATAACATGTAGTGGTTATGTACATCTCATCTTTATTCCTTAACTTATTCACTTATCAGAAAATTTATCCAGATCTTACTCTCTGCCAGACACTGTGCCAGGTGGTAGAAATTCAGGAAAAAAATGAAGTTTCCTATCTTCAAGAAGCTCATAATCTGAAAAGCTGGGGTGGTGGGGGATAGTGGCAAATCATAAATGCGTGTAACAGATGCCACTTTGATTTCTCTGCTTTATTATCACATTTTCTGTTTCTGCCAGAGTTTCGAGTACATAAACTTTGGCTGTGACTTCAGCGGTCGAAGAGAATGCTCATCAGTTACTGCTGCGTGATTGTTTTTGGTTTTAATAAGAGTGATCAATACCATCAGCTCCCCCTTTAAATGCTAATGAATCTTTTAACACAGCAGATGTAGACATACAGTACACTGCAGATTAAAATTAGGCACAAAATTAAATTGCTTACACATAGCGAAGGAGCCGGTTTGGACATCTTGATAATCAGCCACAACCAGCTGACAAATCTTGAATTGTCCCTGCACCGAGGCTAAGCCGTCCCCTGTCTCAGCCGGAACAGGCACCATCAGGCATCAGGAGCGCACGTGGTGCCCATGGCTAAGAGAAAGGAAAACTGCCAGGTCAGACTTTCAGGAAAACTTTATACAGAAGGAGAGTAGAGAGCACCATTAAAACAAAAAGAACTTTGGGAGGAGTTCCCTGGTGGTCTAGTGGTTAGGATTTGGCGCTTTCATTGCCCTGGCCTGAGGTTCAATCCCCGGTTGGGGAACTGAGATCCTACAAAGCTCGAAGCACAGGCAAAACAAAAATACAACAACACACTTTGGGTCTCTGCAAAGAAAAGACATATAATGAGATTCTATCAATGTCTAAAAGGACAATGTCTCTGTGTGAAATTCTTGAACATACATGATATTTTTATTCTTTTTCTATTCCTGTGACAAGCATTTCTTGAGAATCCGGTGTTTATTGTGCTATGCAAGATACAAAAACTCAAAATGGAAAATGAGCATAGTTCGCTATGATATAAGGGGTTGCTTCTTGGGAAAAACAGGTTGGCCTTTCCTTGGGGGCCTTGGCACACCCAGAATCTACTCTCACTGACCAGCACCCCCCCATTCCCCTTTTTGTTTTTTGGCAGCACCACACTGCTTGCAGGATCTTAGTTCCCCAATCTGGGACTGAACCTGGGCCACAGCAGTGAAACTGCTGAGTCCTAACCACTGGATCACCAAGGAATTCTCAATAAGCCCCCAAATCTAGTCAATGCCTCAGAGTTGTTCTCAGGGGCCAATTCACATTGGCAAAACTCATGAGACACTGATGTATAAAATCAGAATGGTAATTTTTTTTTTCAATACTAGAAATGTAACTCTAAAGTGAATTGGAGAATCCTGTTAAAGTCACTTAATGAGCAAGAGATTAGAACAAGAATTTAGATGATTTGATGGTTTATTAGTCTGATCAATATATTTGCTAATTAATTATGCATTCAGTAAACAGATTGAGTACCAACTGTGTGTTGGAAATAACACTGATGATCTATCTATGGAGTACAGAGGAGCAGATTTGGGGATGATTTTAACAAAGGGAGATACATCTGATTAACCACAAGGTCCTGTGTGAACACATGAGGATGAGCCTGACCTAGGCCTGGGGATCAGAGAGGGCTTCCTGGAGGAAGCAAGGTCTTAGCAGAGAGCTAAAGGCTGACTCAGCCAGACAGTGCAGAGGAAGCAGGATGGAGGGAGTTTTGAAGACAAGGGCGAACATAGCAGCGTTTTAGTTTGATTGCTGTGGGGAGAGGCAGACAGTGATGCAGAAAAAAGTAAGCAGGAGCCCGATCAAATGACCATCTCTGCCGGGAGCCGTTATGGGAGGTCCCGCCCGTGATGAGGTCATGAAGAAAATACCGGGCAGGCAAGGCCGTCCGGGACCGCATCCATGACGAGGTCACGAGGAAAAAACCTGACAGGCAAGGCCGTCTAGGATAAGGGACCCTCCAGGTTGGCCTCAGCCTCTACCCCACCCTGTATCCTCCCCCCTTTTCTGCTGTTGTTCTTGTTTGCCCTGCTGTGGATTCTTGTGTTGCCTGCCGAGAGCTCTCCTGCTCCTCTTTCACTGAATGAGGACCAACTTAAAACCCTAATTAATAAATCTCCTGGATGCTGGTACCCTATGAAGGGGCCAGGGATGAAGGAAATGCTTCAATTCAAACCCTTTTGCTGGCATTCTGGCTTGTTTGATAAATGTGTGCTCTCATTGCACAAAATGCTCATGATTGTTCTAAACATCCTAAGCACAGTACGCTAACAAAAGAAACTATTAAGCATAGGCCCCTTCACGGGGTGAGAAAAGCTTCTCAAATATGATAGCCACAAATGTGCCTAATAGAAAATAGTTTAGATAGAGATTAGCTGGTGACTTCTTGCAGGTAATTAACTTTTGGACTAAGAGCCTGTTTTGTGCCATATCTGCTGTTTTTGCAATCCTTTACATTTCTGTTCTGTGAAAATGTAATCCTATCTAGTTCCCTTGGAGATGACACCTAATAGAAAGAAAATAGATTAACCACAAAAAAGACAGGGTCGGCTACTGAAGTTGTTTAAAGTTGCACCAGGTGCAAACCATAAATTGTCAACAGGCCTGAAAGCCAAAAGATATTATACATAGAGATTAACCATTAAAAAAGACCCTAATAGGCACAGAGCCCTTTGGGGGGTGAGAAAACCCTATTAGAAAATAGAAAAAACATTGTTTTAAAAGTGGTTATTAGATCAACGTTTGATTGATGTTAATGTGCTGAGGTTGTGCAGTGGACACTATTGTTAATATAGTTAAAGATCTAGTAAAATAAGAGTTTAGCCCTAGTGTAAAAACAATAAGATAATTGTTAATTTTAACCAGGAGTGCTAAACAGGGGCTGCCTCACCAGAGCCACAGAGTCTTTGTGTGTTAAACTTTTTGATAAATTTAGCTGAGAATTTCTGCAAAAAGACTGACTTTCATGTTAACAGGATTGTATTTCTATTATGTTACAACTTGCTGTACCATGAGACTGCCAGTTTTCTGTTTTCTGCTAACCTCAAGGCCAGAAGATAATGTACAAAAAATCTATGGGAAAAGACTCTCATAAACAAAAAATATACAGAGCACACCTGGTTTCGTGAAGGACAAGCTGATATAATGTTAAACTAAGTCTGTGTGCTTATCTGCCCCTTAGAAATGTACCAACTTAGGGTATAAAGGCTACGGTGAAAAATAAAGCAACTGCCAGACTCTGCTGCACACTCTGGTCTGGTCTCTCTCTCTCTCTCATTCGCCGACGCTGTTCATCCTGAGAGTTCCCCTGGATCCTGCTGGGGCTGGACCCTGGCACATCTCCATAAAAGATTTATATTTCCCTAACCAAGTAGACTCTCACATCAGTCTGGGAAAGGCTCTGCTGGACAGTGTTGTGATGCTTACTGGTCTCTAGGAGTGATTGGGCACATTACGCCCTGTGTGAAGGCCTGGAGTGGATAGTATGGCTAACCCTTTCCTTTGTGGACTGCCTTATTCTGGGCTTCTAAGGCTGACCACCTCTCTCTGTCCCCAAACCCACCTCCTAACCCTTCCACCACCTCTAGAACACTCATCATTTCATGTCTCTGGTCTGATATATATGCATGTTTTTCAGGCCTGGGAGGTATTGTGGTGTTTGTGGTCACTCCATTGATGAATTCTTGGTGGTTAGTTGTATTTCCCTGTTGCCAAGTTCTTGGGCATCATTGTATTGTCCTCCCAGAGCACCTTCAGAGGAGTGGGAACATAGGCTTAAGCAATGGTGCAAGGGACTAAGTGATAAGGTGCCCCCAAGAGGAGCTCAGAATGGGCAAAGTGACTAGAACTGTGGACAGAGGCCTTCCAGGATGACAGTTGGCACTTGAGGGCTGAGTGAGACTCACCTAGGTGGTAGGGAAGCAATTTCTTTGGGACAGTTGAGTAAATAGAACATTGATTAGGGAGGATAAACTTTTATTTTAGTTTTGAATGAGCTTCTGCTGCTGCTGCTAAGTCACTTCAGTCGTGTCCAACTCTATGTGACCCCATAGACGGCAGCCCACCAGGCTCCCCCGTCCCTGGGATTCTCCAGGCAAGAACACTGGAGTGAGTTGCCATTTCCTTCTCCAATGCATGAAAGTGGACAGTGAAAGTGAAGTTGCTCAGTCGTGTCCGACTCTTAGCGACCCCATGGACTGCAGCCTACCAGGCTCCTCCATCCATGAAATTTTCCAGGCAAGAGTACTGGAGTGGGTTGCCATTGCCTCCTCCATTGAATGAGCTACAAGGTCACAAGTCCACTTCATTTTTTCACTCTCTTAATTTGCTCATGCATTGCTTGACCAGCCAGCGAGTCAAAGGGAAAGTCAATAGAGTGAAGAGTCACTGGTGCCTGCTACCCTAAAGCCTTGACAAGGTTGACCACAGATCTAGTGCTTTTTTCCACCTCCACAATCTCATATACTAGTTCCAGGAGTAGCCGATAGAGCTGGGTCCAGGTCTTATGGTCTGACTTCCCCAGGCCATCCTGGCTTAACTGCAGCTTCTCAAACCTGAGTGATGGCAAGAGATTTTATAAGCCTCCTCACTACAGTGTCTCTAATTTAGAGTTTCCATAAGTTTGCACAACCGAATCACAACATCTTATAGCTGAGCCAGAGTTTCAGAAGCATGCCATGTCTGTACCAACGTGTTGTGGTGAAATGATAAATTATAAGGAGACTTGGGAGACATAAAATATTTGGTATTTCTCAACTGGAACAGTTGCAATTGAGTCAGAATGCTCTGAGCTGTGTGCAGGCTGTTCCATTTTGAACCACTGGACATTCTGACCTTGATGTGTTGACCCTTGGACTTTTAAACACTTATTTATGGATAAAAGGTGATCAGAACTATATATAAATACTGAGAAATGTTTGTGTCAAGGAAGAATGTCATTATGCCAATTTAGTTCCCTGATATTCCATCTAATGCTTTCCTGGTGAAGAATCCACTTACCAATGCAGGAGACTGAGGTTTGATCCCTGATTTGGGAAGACCCCCTTGAGAAGGAAATGGCAACCTGCTCCAGTATTCTTGCTTGGAAAATCCCATGGACAGAGGAGCCAGGTGGGCTGCAGTCCATGGGGTCGCAAAGAGTTGGACACGACTGAGCAACTGAGCACACACGCATGCATTCTATCCAGCATAATAAAATTATTTCCCATTTTTATATTAATTTTTATTGTACTGATTTCCCCCATGGGATTAGTTCTTTTCAATGTAAGTTTTACAATGAAGATTTTATATATCATTTTTTCTGTTGTTAATACCAAGTTTTACCCATTATCACTTCTGCCACTGTGAGTCTTCTTTTGTGTCTTCATCCAGTTATCCCAGATTTTACTGTTTTAAATTTTACTGTGAATTTTTTTTTTACTGTGAATATTTTTAAATATTGCAGTTTAATTTTTATGAACAATATTCAGGAATTGGTTGAAAACAATGACCAGGTTATATTTATTTCAAATGTATCTTTGCTAAGTAATCTCCAGTTCTCCTGTACATATGTGGAATTATTCAATTATTCAGGTCAGTGCTGTAGAATTGCTATCTAGTGACTATGCAGAGAGCAAAACATCATGCTTTGCCTGGGCAATGCCTGGAGTAATGCCTGCCTCTTTGGTAGCAACCAGGACAGGTTCAGGTGTTTCAGACTTGATCTGAAGCTTACTGAAGGTCTGCCACACCCCCACACTTACAGGTGCCTAACTCAAGATATAGTTTCTTAATTTGTTCCTACTATGATTTTTTCCTCTTAAAATATCCCTGGTGGTTTTTCGTTGTTGTTGTGTTTTGTTTTTTTTTGCTGTTGATTGTTGTTGCTATTAACGTCAGCCTCTTGCAACCGATTTAACTTGATGGGGAAAAAAATCCTCTTAATCCTTGTTCTGTTCTTCACTTACATTCATCTTGCAACATGGCAAGCAATTTTTGATGAATAAGCATCATTAGGAAAAAAATAACATCCACCCTTATTATTTCTTTAATAATAAGAATAATTTCTTTCAACCAAGAAGCAGACCACAGATGTTCTTATTTTGGTTTTGACCAGGAGCATTGAGGTGACAGGAGTTTTTTCATGAGATCTTTTGAGGCAGTCAGTTTTGTAGGGTTGGAATAACCTCTTTGTGATCAGCTACTGCACTAACTAGGAATGAGGTCATTGAGTCATTTTACTATCAGGTTGGATTCTCCAATGAATAGCCCAAGAAAGCAAGAAGGGAAAAAGCATGAAACAAGCAATTATTGCCATAACACCTTTTAAACTAGAGTCTTAAATTATTCCCCAGAATGAACCTTTTGTTTAATAATTAAATCCATACTCCATGTTCCATCAGAGTGACCCAGTTAAGACTGCATTTAGCTACTTATCCAAAAATCCTAATCAAAGAAAGTTATTTTATTGCTTATTTGGAAGTAGCATGCTATGAAGATAGCATACTTTGAATTAGCCCTCTTAAAAAAATTAAACATGAACAAAGGACAAAGGGAAAAATAATTGAAAACAGATGTGGTTGATTTAAGCTTCATGAGAAAGGATCACAGTGGAACTTAAATCCTTGGAGAAGTTGGTCATCCACAGTGGAAAAGAGGACCTCAGTGCCTAATGTCACTATTTCCCATCACTTTTGCTTGTAAATGCAGGTGTTAAACAATAAGAGTTATACAGTTGAGTTGTTGGATTGATGATTAGGTCACAACTTTACACACAAGTAAAGTTGTTTCCTATAACCTAGATTTTGTGGTGTTGGTGGTTTAGTTGCTAAGTTGTGTCCAACTCTTGCGACCCCATGGACTGTAACCTGCCAGGCTCCTCTATCCATGGGATTCTTTAATGCTGCCCAAACCAACCCCAGGCCCCAAGGACCATATTAGAGCAGGGCAGTTACTCTGGGAATATATGCATGTACTTGATGGCTGGTTTCTATTAAAAGAGAACCACCCCCAACACTGGCAATTCCCCAGAATCGGATTTAGGCAGAGCACTGAGAATTCTATGCATGGCAAAGAACGGTTGATATTCAGAGCTAGTGAATGTTGAGTAGAAACTCAGAATGTACTGAAAGTAACATTTATTCATTTGACATATAATACGTTTGTTGCCACCAGGCTTTTTTGATTTGTAAAAATATGAAGGATTTCCCAAGCCAGATCCCACAATGCCTGTCCTAAACTGTAGTCAGCTTCCTCCCACCCATACCACTCACCTCTTTACCCCCAGCTGCTTACAGCTTTCTTGCTCCAAGGATGGTATTTACTGTCTTGCTCTAACAAGGATCATAGTAATTTTAAATTTCTCTGACTTTTAGCTTGTGATGTTATCATCCTGTTCTGTGTCTGTTTTCTTTTAGATTTTAAAGTTCTGACATCCCAAGAGGACTTTACAGACCTCTGTTTTCCCCTCTTGGCTCCTCCTTTGGCAAAATGTAGAAAATAATATTTGATTGCAGTCCCTGGGAGATTTGGGAAAGAAATAACCACAAATCTCCTAAGCAGTTTAGATTTCTGGTTTCTGATGAGTCTCATGGAATAATATGTGGCAATATGATCAACATTAAATCCAGTAACCTTTTTTATTGCCTAAAAATGACAAGCCAAGTCAATTCAGCTCTGACTAAGATAAAAACCCAAATGTCTTACTAAAATAAATACTAACCGGCTGTGTGGAGATTGGGTAAGGCAAGTGAGGTACTTGCCTTGGGCACACAATTTAAGGAAGCATTAAAGAAGCCCCACCTGAGTAATCAAAATAAATGATATTTTAATGCAATATTTTTGAAAGAGAAAATTAATGCAAAGAATACATGATGAACAAAATATTAATATAAGATTTTTAAATAAAGACAGGATCAGTAAGAGTGTTTTGCCAAGCCATACTGGAGCCTTAGACAAAAGGAAAAACACAGTAATACTGATCTGTCTTTCTCCAGAATCTCGATTTTTTTATCACAATTTTTTGCATTAATTTTCACTTATTTAAATATGGCACTAGAATATTATTTAAATATTGCACTAGAATATTATTAATCTTGATTATTGAGCTTTTCGATTCCTCCTTAAATTTTCACCCAAGATGAGTGCCCTATTTAAGCTAAGTTTCTGCATTTAAGTTCACCCTAGTCCAGGCCCTGCTAACCAAAAAAGCAGCGGCTAGGGTAACACAGTGGTATATTCCCTTCTCTAAAGATGTTAATTCAGGGGAATAAAATACATATAGTTATGTTTTAAGTCCAGTTACTTACAATGGACAACCAACATCCACAATTTTGGCCTTGTTTTGGTTATAGGCTCTCTTAAAAGGTATTTTCTAAACCCCCAGAAGGGAAACATTGTCTTTTGTTAATTTTATCTGAAGGCAGCACATTATCAAAATCCATTACATTAAAAAAAAAAAATACTAAGAAAAGCTCAACTAGTTCAATTCATCAAAAGTTTCTCCTTCCTCGGAAGTTTCCTCTGGGTCTTTCTCTGTTGGTCTTGGCAGGGGAGGGCCTGTGGGGTTTCTTGCGGTATTCCACCTTTGTCCATCCCCCTTCACTGACTTTGCTCTCCTCCTCATTGGCTCGTGAGTCCGTGTCAGTGCACAAAGGCATCCCTGGGATGGTCCTGGGTTGATGGGAGGCATCTGGGCTTCTCTTGAAGTCAGGTGACTGGTGAGCATTGAGTGCTGACTGAGAAACCCTGTAGAATTTTCCAGAATATCTTTCTCTTGAAGGAGTGGAATGCTGACTTTTCCCACTGTGTCTTCCTCTCGGAGAAGAATTGAGTGAGTGGCTAACTCGATCATATTTGTTCCTGCTTCTACCAGAGTATCGCCCCCTCTCTAAAGAGCTGTCGGTATTAACACTGGAAAAGCCACTATCCCTGGAGTTAAGATGCAGAGAAGAGAAGTTTTTGGTCAATCCGTACTGAGTAGGAGAGGAGCTTCTGGACTGGTTTATAGGTGTAATCTGTTGATACTTCATGGGCACCTGGGTCCGCCTCACCGCAGCTGCATAGGAGTCCTGGTCATTGAAATAGGGGAAGAACTGGGACCCCAGGATGGGGTTGCTCTGGGAGCGCTGTAGGGAAGTGCTGGATGCAATCTGCCGCATCCTCAGAGTATCCAGCCACTGGCAATCAGCGCCTGTGGAAGAAATGGAAATGGGCATCTTTTAAGCCACAGTAAAGCTGCATGCCTAATTCATAAGCTGTCTCACAAAATTTCAAACCTCTTTGGGAACCTCTAAGCCTTACCATTCATAATTCTAGGCTAGGTATCAGAACATTTCCTTTATTATAAATATTTATTAAAAAAAATAAGGGCATTTATACTTACCAAATGTATGCTATATGCTGGCACTGTTCCAAAGGCTTTTCTTATAATATATCACTTAACCTCCCTGGCATCTTCTTAGAAACCGTGATCAGACACTCAATCGTGTCTGACTCTTCGTGACCCCATGGACTGTGGCCTGCCAAACTCCCCAGTCCATGGGATTCTCCAGGCAAGACTACTGGAAGCGGGTTGCCATTTCCTCCTCCAAGGGATCTTCCCCACGCAGGGATCGAACTCGAGTCTCCTGTGGCTCCTGCATTGGCAGGCAGATTCTTTACCACTGAGCCATCTTCTCAGGTCAATACTAATAACATCATTCTATAATGGAGGAGACTGACACTTGAGAGGTGAAATCACCAGACCCATGGTCACTCAGCTAATACTCCTGTGTCTAAATTCTATCTTCTCCCCATCTTAGCCATGTTGTCACTTCTAGAAATGACTGTTTAAGTGTCTTTGGATGGCAGGGTCATGTTTAGTCAACAAAAGGCTTTTTGCTAACCAGCACTTTTAAATCCTCAAGAACCCTAAATGCAGATAAAGGAGATTAGGTTCTAATGGTTGAGACAGAGATTGGAAGAAAGTTTATATCTCCGGAGGAGAGATTCCTGAGGTTCAGGAATAAGAAATGTTTTCTGCCTGAAAAATGAAGCTTTGTGGCAAACAGGAAGAAGTTACAGTAAAAGAAAATGCTTAATTAACAGCCACTTAGTAAACTATATTTCAGTGAATAAGCAAGTTCCTTCCACCTTGGATCTTCTCTGTCTTCCCTGGGGCCTGCATTGCCCACATCCCTGAGTTCCCTGGTATCCTCCCTGAGCTACTCTGGCCCTGCTTGTGTCAGTGGGGCTCCTGGAGAGGAACAGAGCATGCCCACTCCCTCTGCCAGCACGATGCCTCACGCCTCTCAGGTGAGGGATGCATCCAGACACAGGCAACCTCCTGTGTTCAGGCTCACAGGCTTCAGTCAGCCATCACATGCTTCTTTCGCTTCACTCGGACCTTCCCGAAATCTTAGCTTCCAACAGAATGCTAATTTTGCTCAGTGTCCAGCCCCCTACATGGAGCCATGAGCACTGGGGAAGCTGATCACATCCAGCTCTAAGGCAGACTTTGATTAGTCCAAGCCAGACACATGATGCCATGGTTAAGAATGAACAAGGTGCTCAGCTCTGGCCAAAAAGGTGACCTGAAAGGTAGTCTGCAAAGGGGTCTCTAAGCAAGTCTTCCTCCCAAGCATGAGAATGAGAATAGGGAAGGGATTGACCTCTTATTTCCTGTGGGCGTTACCATATCTTTATGTGATGACTGTGAATGTGAGAGGAGCTAGGCCGAGGACCAAGGCAACCTGTTAAGGATGACAGAGTAGAAAGCAGGCAAGGCTCATTGAGCTCCTTATCTTACTGTACCTGGAGCCCGGCCTACCTCTGGACTTCTTGTGATGGGAGATGGTAAATTTTAGTATAGTTAAAACCCATGGTTTAAGAACTTTAGAATGAGAAAGAAAAATAACCCAATCAACCATGCTGACAAAGCAAGGCAGGTCTAGCATGCTGTGACAGAATTTGTTGCTGGGTTTAGAATACCACCCAGGATCCTGGGGCCCCCGGCCCGTGAGCATTTAAAACACCTGATGTGCTTGGTAAGCCAGTCCTCACCGTGGAGGACACACTCATAACTCAGTGACAGTAGCCATCAGGGCGCTTTGTTTCCATGCCACCAAAGAACCTTCTGTTATGACTTCTCAGGGATATTTTCTTTTCTTTTTTTTTAAAGAGTTTATTTCTATTACAGTGTAGCAAGTGAGGGATTTAAACTGCTGTGTTGGTTGGATCATGGAAGCACACGCATTTGAACCCTGATTAATTGTTGTTTAGTTGCTAAATCGAGTCGGACTCTTTTGCAACCCCATGGTCCATAGCCCACTAGGCCCCTCTGTTCATGGGATTTCCTAGGCAAGAACACTGGAGTGGGTTGCCATCTCCTTCTCCATCAAAGGTATTTTCTTATTGGGAAAAAGAGGCATTGGTCAGAAAACAGGTGTTGTTTGGTTTGTTGGTTTGGTTGGTTGTTGGTATGTTTCTCATGGCAAAAGGTGATTTGCACAGGGGTTTATGTATCCAGCTCCTGAGTGTTTGTTAGCCTGAGTCTGGGTTCTATTAGAATTTCTGGGTCTGCCAAGGTGAAGGTCAGAACTTTTCCCCTGAAGCTAGCAAATAATGACCAGTTCATCAGCAAGGCAGCCTGTCTTACTCTAAGTCATGTCTAAATGGCTTCTTTATAGCATCTGTAATTATTATCATCACTACCCAGCATATGTATTTCATGTTTCTCTTTCTCCATCCTCCTTTCCTTCCTCCCTCCCTTACTTTTATCACCCCCCCCTCCCATGCCCAGCCCTCTCTCTTGCTTGCCCTGTCATTCTTTTGCTTTGATGGATCTATGGTGTTAAGGATGCAAGAGGTTGCCCCAGTGACAGCAGTAACTTCATAGGAATGTGTGCTGGACATGGAAGAGGATTCTTATCTTTATCTACAGTCTTGGAAACTAAATATATATGTGTATAAATATACATACGTATTTTTCAATAGGACTTAATCATTGATTTGTATCTTCTATGATAGTTACTTGAATATGGAACTTTATTATAATACGTTCTTATTTCCAAGCCCATAATTTCTACCTTCCATATAATCTGTGTATAAAGCCAATATTCTAAAAGTAGGAGGAAGTATGATATTAGAGGGCTTCCCCAGTGGCTCAGTGGTAAAGAATCTGCCTGTAATGCAGGACCTGCAGGAGACACAGGTTCGATCCCTGGGTCAAGAAGATACCCTGAAGGAGGGCATGGCAGCCCACTCCAGTACTCTTGCCTGGAGAATTGCATGGACAGAGCAGCCTGGCGGGCTGTATATAGTCCATAAAGTCACAAAGAATCGGGCACAGCTGAATTGACTTTGCATGCATGCATGCATGATATTAGAAATCTCTATGGGGGGAACTTCCCTGGTGGTCCAGTGGCTAAGACTCTGTTCCCAATGCAGGGTGCTCAGGTTTGATCCCTGGCCGGAAAGCTAGATCTCACATGCTGCAACTAGGACTTCAAATGCCTGAACTAAAAGATCCCACATGCCATAACTAAGACCCAACACAGCTAAATAAGTAAATAAGGATTCCCTAACCCAGTGGTTAGGATTCTACTCTTCCACAGTAGGGGACATAGGTTTGATCCCTGGTTGGGGAACTAAGATCCTGCAAGCTGTACACACAGCAAAAAAAAAAAAAAAAGAAAGAAAGAAATCTATATGAACTTACAGACTGGTCCTTATTCCTGATGTGAGACTTTTGACATTTCCATTTTGGAACCTGTCTAGAGCACAGCTAACTTACTTGAGTCAGACCTGCTTCCAGGGGTGCCCTCTGAGTTGGGGAATGACGTCTGAATGGCAAGCTGGACAGCCTTCACTTCATCCTGAGGTTTCGTTCTACTCCATTGAATCAAATGGATGTGTTTAGTGCTTTTTGGAGCTCTAACATCGCTCTGTGAAAAAAAAAATAGGGAGAGAAACCCACATGCTTATAAAACAGGAAAGAAAATCAGGTTCTCATTATCCATTCAAGGTAACTCTTTAGAACACTATCATAATGCACCGGGTAAAATATTTGCACTGTTTGCGTCAATATGGTAATATGGTTAAAATAAAAAAATTTAACCACTTTATTCCTTAGTGGACTACAGTAATTTAAAAAGGTGGTTGTCTTCTCTGAGAATCTGTTGGTAAATCTCAACTTACCTCTTTGTTTAATGAGTAATGAAAAACAATGTCTTTCATTTATAGTAGTTGAAAACAGATATTTTGCTGAATAAATAAAATCTGACCACTGTTTTGCTCAGGACTGCCTGTGGTCATCTGGGTAACTGTATGGGTAGGTTGGTGGGACCAATTACCCCTTCATCACCAGGTGCCACAAATCAGACTGGATTGAAGAACCGCTCAGGATGTGATAAGGTTATGAAAATACATATTTTTTAAAAAGCCCTGAAGTGACTGTTACTGACACAATTATCACATCATCCTAGAGTCTGAGAAGGAGAGGAGGAGGAGGCAGGGGAAAGAGAAAGAGAAAAGAATAATTTGGTGAGGCGTGTCTCCAGAGCTAAGGTAGGCAGAGATGAAAACTGGCTGTTATTATTGTCCAGTTACTAAAAAGAGGGCTTTTCCTTGGTACTGGAGACTGGTCAACAGGCTATAGAATAGTCCAGATTCCCAGTTTCTCAAGACCAGTTGACTTTTATTTAGGTCTGTGCCCTGTAAGCCACACTTTGACAATTAAGGCTATTTCTCAGGTGCCTCGTTCCTACAGGCAGTGTACCCTGGCTGGGGAGGATAAATCATTGCTGTCATCCTAATTGGCTTCCAATATCGGGTCACCCTGAATAAGTGGACTGGCCAGACTTTGGACTTTTTATGTTAAAACGCTAATCCGTGGCAGCTCAGAAAACCATCCCTATGCAGCAGCATATAAAGTCCTTTCAAGGCTGATTTCCCTCATCTTACTGTTGGGAAGGGAATGGCTACAACAGCCAAGGACGGCTGGAAACTGTATTCACACTCGGAGGAACTTGGTGACCCCATGGATTCTCATTGACCACCCCAGACCTTGGGACCACCTTTCATCTCTCTGAGCCGGTTTTCCCTAGCTGCCATGAAGGTAGTGCTCCTTACCTTTGAGTATTTGTACAAGGTTACTGAAATAACACAGGTTTAAGTTCCTCTTACAGTATCTGCTGCTGCTGCTGCTGCTAAGTCGTTTCAGTCGTGTCCGACTCTGTGCAACCCCATAGACAGCAGCTCACCAGGCTCCCCCGTCCCTGGGATTCTCCAGGCAAGAACACTGGAGTGGGTTGCCATTTCCTTCTCCAATGCATGAAAGTGAAAAGTGAAAGTGAAGTCGCTCAGTCGTGTCTGACTCTTTGCGACCCGATGGACTGCAGCCTACCAGCCTCCTCCATTCATGGGAGTTTCCAGGCAAGAGTACTGGAGTGGGGTGCCATTGCCTTCTCCGCTTACAGTATCTAGGTCATGGTAAAAGGTGAAGGTGAAGGTGAAGTCACTCAATCGTGTCCGACTCTTCGTGACCCCATGGACTGTAGCCCACCAGGCTCTTCAGTCCATGGGATTTTCCAGGCAAGAGTACTGGAGTGGGTTGCCATTTCCTTCTCCAGGGGATCTTCCTGACCCTGGGACTGAACCCAGGTCTCCCGCATTGCGGACAGACGCTTTACTGTCTGAGCCCGTAAATCCTTGCTAAATGTTTCTTAGATGAATAAGAGAGTGAATGAATGAAAGGCATGTCCTATTGAGGGTAGCTGCATACTAACTACATGCTATATACATACTGCTGAGGGTAGCCGCATACTAACTACATACTACATATATGCTACTAAGGGTAGCTGGATACTAACTACATTCATACTAACCACATCTCCATATGTGCCTAGACTGCTATAACTATTTCCCTCTATCCCATTCCCAGGTAGAGAAAACCAGGGTTTCTCTACCTTGTGAAGCAGATTGTTCTACCACGTAAAGATCTTGCTCTTTTCAAAAACATGATTAGATCATTTAAAGCAGCAGAATCCTTAAAACAGCCACGTGGTGTTACAGTGAATCCAAACTCCTCACCTCGGCCCCAGGAGGCTCTGTGCTCGGCTCCGCCCGCCTCTCTAGTCTTCTCATGTCCTCTGTGCTCCAGACTTGTGCTTGCCCTTCCTCTGCTGTTCCTTGCTGCCTCACACTGAGAAGAAGGGTTTTCCCTGACCACTGAATCTAATGCCCCGAGTCTCACTGTTTTCTGGTTCTCACTTATCACTCTGACATTACTAATTTATTTATCTATTTATTATCTATCACCCTCCACTGGAGTATATATAAACCTTCAGAAAGTACAGGTTTAGATTTATTCTACCCTAATCACAGAATGGGCTTCCCTGGTGGCTCAGAGGGTAAAGCGTCTGCCTGCAATGCGGGAGACCCAGGTTCAATCCCTCGGTCAGGAAGATTCCCTGGAGAAGGAAATGGCAACCCACTCCAGTATTCTTGCCTGGAGGATCCCATGAACAGAGGAGCCTGGTAGGCTACAGTCCAAGGGGTTGCAAAGAATCGGACATGACTGAGCGACTTCACTTAATCACAGAATGATAGCATTACCTATTCAATGGACATGAATTTGAGCAAACTCTGTGAGACAGTAGAGGACAGAGGAGCCTGGTGTGCTGCAGTCCATGGGGTCACAAAGAGTCAGACATGATTTGGCGACTGAACAAACAAATCACAGAATGGTACCTGTTGGTAGGTAATGCTAAATATATGAATTTTAGTTTTAATAGCACCTATTTCTAAAATATTTGTTTATCTAAAACAAATATATTGTTTATCTAAAACAAATATATTGTTTTTCTAAACATTTTTCAATTTTTTTCATATACTAAATATATGGAATCTGGTTTTGATGGTAGTAGTAGAAGTTGTACCCTGTCCTTGTGAAGAATCACTCACTGAGCTACCCTCACCCTTCAATTCGAAGCACCAAGAAGGCAGAGCTTTTTTTAGGTCACTGTTCCATATCCCCAGTATGTCACACATGCATACATTTGTATTCAGAAGGTGCTTAATCATTAACTGATGAATGAATTACTACTTCAATCTCTAGGTAAGTACCCTGTATTCATTCCTTTCATTACTTTGTTAGAATAATTATATTGATCTTCCTATATTCGTGTTGGTTCTCTTCCAATAAACGCTAAACACCCTGAGGCAGCAAATCAACCCCTTTGGAGAAACTGATGGTGAAGCCAACAGCCTTGCCCCCTCTCCCCTGCCCCTTACCCAGGCTTACCTCATATGTGACAGTGCATTCTACAGTCTGATTTTCCGTTATTCCTACGATCCACTTCTCCATTACAAACGGGGGCTGAAAAATAGAAAGGTGCTGTAGTGTGGGTTTCCCTGATGGCGCAGCAGTAAAGAATCAGCCTGCAGTGCAGGAGACACAGGTTCAACCCCCGGGTCAGGAAGATCCCCTGGAGAAGGGAATGGCTCCTCACTCCAGTCTTCTTGCCTAGGAAATCCCGTGGACAGAGGAGCCTGGCGGGCTACCGTCATGGGGTCACAGAGGTCAGACATGTCTTAGAGACTAAACAGCAACAACTGCCTTAATACAGCCTGCCCTGCTACCGTGTAGGTTTCTTGGAGGCCAGTTGTGCAGTAACAATTGGCAAATAGGGTGTGATGTCAGGCTGTCATGAACGCCATGATGTCAGATTATTAGAAAAGCCCTGTTGGTTCCCATGTGATTACTCACAACATGCTAATGTCTGATCTTTGGGCGTTTGGTTTTCATGAGACATCCTTTTATATGTTTGTAAACAGCTAATCTTGTCTCCCACAATCTTCTCTTTTCTCATGCATCTCTCAGTTGTATCATTAGATCATTAACTCATGCTAATAACTGGAAGACTTCTCAGAAAGCTTTTCGCAATTAAGAGAAATCCTTAACAATCTAAGAAGATCCTAAAGTGCTTTTTCTGAGTGCAAGCAGTGGCTGGTTTAGAGGTTTCATAACCACTCTGCTTTCTGGTTATATCAGGATACCCAGCAACATTGTGGGTGCAAATGAAACTGGGGTTGGGTGGGTCATTTCCCTGCTACATTAAGATAAATGAGTAATGAACAAGCCTATGCTTTGGGTCCTATTTTAAGTGAGATGAAAGTGGTCTTTATTAGAGGTGAATCTCCACTCTCTTCCCACCCCCCAGCCTGTCATTGCAGATTTAAGGTTGCAAATGACTGGCTGATCCTGAGATGGGTACAAAGCAAATTTGGTAGAGATTTAACTGAGCTTTTTTTTTTTTTTTAAACATGAGAAAACAAAGAGAAGTTTATTAGCATTTATATCTCCTGTATACACGGGAGATACCCAGGGGAAGATGAGTAATTCCAAGAATTCAGGATTAAATGCCATGTTTACAGAGGAAAGGGAAGAGGGAGACATAGGCCTCTTGGGGGAGAGAAATTGATTTTTAGGAAAGACTATGGGCCCTTAGAGGTACAGATGGGAGGCAGGAGAGTTAGTGACCAAGTTTGTCTAGGTGTGGAGCCAACCTCTAGTCTCTCCTGGGACAAGAATCAATCTTGGTATTTTTTTCTTTCCTTAATTAGGACTTTTTATTGTTTCTGTTGATGTTGAAAAGTCCTGCAGATTTTGAATGGTCCAGCCCAGTCCTATTTTTTCCCATAAGCCTTGTTAATGTTGGTGCGTGATTTTGCGGAAGATATGGTTCCTCTGGAATGTATATATTAGCCTTAGAGCAGAAACACCTATGTTCAGTTTTATAACTCCACCCTGCTATTTTTGCTTTGAGTGACTTCCTTCCGTTAGCAGGCAGTGACTTCTTCTCAGCGACACTGAAGCCACAAACTGGTGGCAACCAGAGACAGAACAGGTGGGGAGGAAAGAGAAAGTCTGTGTGTGTCCAGGCTCCCAGACACCAAAACACAGTCTGTCCCAACAGAATAAGGGAAAGGCAAAAGCAGATCATAACCTTTACAGATAAATAACATAACTTCCAGTACACAGGGGCAATCCAACAAGGAATATCACGTCAATCTACTTGATGCATATGCTTGTAAATTAAAAGTGAAAGTCTTAGTTGCTCAGTCATGTTTGACTCTTTTGCCACTCCATGGATTATAGCCTGCCAGGCTCCTCTATTCATAGAATTCTTCAGGCAAGGATACTGGAGTGGGTTGCCATTTCCTTCTCCAGGGGATCTTCCCGACCCGGGGATTGAACCCTGGTCTCCTTCATTGCAGGTGGATTCTTTACACTTGGGTGGTTAGCAGTCTCGTGCCTGGGAAGGGAACACATTTGCAAGTCTAATGCTGGGGATTTGAAGGCTCTTTTCACTTCCTCACTTGTGTCTGCACCCTGGCTTGTTGCTGCCAGCCTCATTTTCTTCACTGAAACCAAATATGCAGTCGATCATGTAGTAGAGTTCATGCCTTTTGTGACTTAGGGTAACTGTCCTGTTGACATTGTGGCTATTTACCTGAGTGGTTGACCTTCTACAATTGAAGTCTTATATGTATGTTTTCAGTATGATTATTTTGAAGAGAAGCTAACCATTTCTTTAGGTCTGTCTTCAGCGTTTTAATGGTTGTGCTTCTACTATTGACCCCAGAGTAGTAAGATACTGTCTGGTCACTCCAGGAATTCACAGGGGTGAATTCAAGAAAACCATGAAGACTGCAATATGTGCCTTTTGGATAATCTCATCCCAGTTCTTCCAGAAATTCAAGAAATCTTTCTCCTGACAAGTTTTTGAAAGTTTAAAATGACCCAAAATTCAAGGTAAATATTTTCATCATTAGCATTTTCTTTTCTTTAATAAATGACAGAATATGCCTAAAGAAATGTAGAAGAAAGTTAAAAAAAATTAAACAGCACTTTTCTGTAGTACTTTTTAGTTCACACAGCATAAGTGAAATTTTAACAAAAAACTATTATGATCTCAATCTGCTAAATAAAATGTGCCTTTCAACAGCCAGCTTGAAGCTGAGCTGGTATGAACATCATGAGCACAAAAGCACACCACTGGGGTATTTTAATGTCTTTGTTTGATATCTGTGAATTCAAAAAAGCTTTTAAGCCGTAAATAGAACCCTACCTTTGTCATCTTTAAAATCTCTGCATCAGGTAGGTTAGTGTTGAATGTCACATCTTTGATGTAGGTTATTGCAATTTCATCCCCATCCATCTCCATATACATTTTCCACTTACAGTCCTGGAA
Source organism: Cervus elaphus (assembly GCF_910594005.1). Classification (NCBI taxonomy): domain Eukaryota; kingdom Metazoa; phylum Chordata; class Mammalia; order Artiodactyla; family Cervidae; genus Cervus; species Cervus elaphus. The sequence goes on from NC_057847.1 coordinate 26,729,344, forward strand.
TTAAAAGAAAAATTATAGAATTTGAGAAAGTAAAGCAATTTTTTTTTAGTCTCAATGTTTTATAACACATGAAGTATTCTCAATGAAGTATTATTGTAATTTTTTTTTCCCTTTATCAATAAGAGGACATGAAATTAGATCTCTTTCTATATCTAAATAACCCCCAGGCGGGGCAGTCTTGAGACACCATTTATCAATCTAAGTGTTCTATAATAGAAGTTGCAAACTCCACACCTTAAAGGGGCCAGGCAGATAAAAATGAGTAAAGGCAGGCAGTTAAGAGCTTTAAATTGTAACCTTTCAAAATAGACCCATTTAATTTACATGTTGAACATTGTAGGGATATTTCCCCATTGACACAAAGAAATGTGGTCTTCCCACTATTTTGAAATATAAGACTCTCTTGATCTACCTTTCACTTTCCCAGTATTAATAATGACACAGATTCAAGAAATAGCTTCATTTCTTCTTAACAGGAAATGTGAGGCTATATGGCAATGGATAACTGGCCCAACCATTGGGGGAGGCATCAGGGAAGGGTTAGACTCTCTGGGGACCTAAAGGGCAACTGCCCTAAAGGGGCAGCCACTACTCATCTTCTGTTGATTGTTCCCATGTGGGAATATGAGCCTAGTCTTGCTAGGTCCTTAAGCGTTTCATAAAAAGTTGGATATCTGGTTCTTATAAGAAACCTCTTCGTTTTTTAAATGATAGTACGTTAATTAAATTTTCAGTAAAACGATAATGTAATGAAAAAGTGCTCTACAACATTAGTCATCAGGGGAATGTAAATTAAAATCACAATGAAATCCCACTATACACCTGCTACTGCTACTGCTGCTAAGTCACTTCAGTCGTGTCTGACTCTGTGCGACCCCATCCCTGGGATTCTCCAGGCAAGAACCCTGGAGTGGGTTGCCATTTCCTTCTCCAATGCATAAAAGTGAAAAGTGAAAGTGAAGTCATTCAGTCATGTCTGCCTCTTCGTGACCCCCTGGACTGCAGCCTACCAGGCTCCTCTGTCCATGGGATTTTCCAGGCAAGAGTACTGGAGTGGGGTGCCACTGCCTTCTCCACACTATACACCTACCAGGTGGCTAAGACTGAGAACATCAAATGTTGATTGTGAGTTGGAGCTATTGGATTGTCGGTGGGAGTAAATGGTAAAATCACTATTGGAAAAGTTTTGGCAATTTATTACAAAACTAACCATATATGTACTCTATGACCCACAAATTCTACTCCTAAGTATTTACCCAAGTGAAATGAAAAAAGATATGTATGGTATTGTTCTGAGCAGCTTTATCATAATAGCTAAAGAAAACTGGAAACAGGCCAAGTGTTGATCAATTGGAGAATGGATGGACTGTGATATTTTTATAGAGTGGGATATTACTTAGCGATGTAAAGGAATGAATTATTGATACATGCAACAACATGGATAAATGGCAAAAGCATTACAGTGAGTGAAATCTTGTACAAGAAAAAGAACAAACTAAGGCTTCAATTTACATGAATTTCTAGAATAGACAAAACCAACCTACAGTGGAAAATATTCAGAAAAGTGGCTGCTTCTGCAGATGGCAACTGACTTGGAAGACACACGAAGGGAATTTCCGAGGATGCTAATGCTCTACTGATAGAAGTTTGGATTATATTGTCGCTGTTGTTTAGTCGCTAAGTTGTGTCCTACTCTTTGTGACCCCATGGTCTGTAGCCCACCAGGCTCCTCTGTCCATGGGATTTCCCAGACAAGAATACTAGAGTGGGTTGCCATTTCCTTCTCCAGGGGATCTTCATGACCCAGGCTTAGAACCCACATCTCCTGCATTAGCAGGCGAATTCTTTACCACTGAGCCACCAGGGAAGCTGAGCTGGGTTATAAAGGTGTATGCATTTGTTAAAATTTAAGTGTGTATACTTAACATGTGTGCATTTCTTATCAAATTCTAGCCTACTGAAGTATTTAGGAGAAAGTATCCTGATATCTCCATACTACTTTAAAATGCATCAAAAAATAAGGATTGATAGATGGCTAAAAGGATAGAGAGATGTAACAAGTAGAATTAAATACTTCTGTTTTAATCTAGGAGGTGAGTATGCAAGAATTGCTATAACATTTTTTCAACTTTGCTCTTAGAAAAACGCATCAATAAAAATGTTTGGGGGTAAACACTGTGTATGCAATTAAAAAGAAAAAGAAGCCCATGTCTGTGCACCAAATTTGACCCCTGGATCATAAATTCATTTTCTGTCTTATATTATTAGATAATAAAGGATTCTGAGAGATTAAGGATAATGCACTAAGTACCTTACACCCCGAAACCAAAACATGCTTTCACACCAGCAGACTTGGAATGTTCCTTGAGCAAGCTCAGACACAATTATTAACGGAAGAACAGGAACAAAGAGACTGTTGAAAGCCTGTTGGCTTCAGCAGGAAGCTGGAGGGGCCCTACGTTTTAGGAAAGCTTCTAGGGGAATGGCAGAACCAAGAAGGGCCCAGGCCTGAGGCGATGGTCCCTCTTCGCCCGGCCACGTTCACAAGGTGGAGAGGCGATTAGTGAAGGAAAAGTTCTATTCAATAACATGAAAACCTTGCTCTTGGCTAACACAAGTCAAATTAGTCGCTCAGAATTGACAAATCTCTCAGTATTTCTTTATTTTGGAGCCACTGCTACCCTTGGCAACGTGAGCCCTGAGATAACTGGGCAGGATAATGACTCTTTGGTGTCATGATTGCTCTTCTCTGAAATAGCAAGAGCCTCCTCAAGGCAGTGGCTAGAATAAAAAGCCTTAGAAAAGACGAGTTTACTTAGTTCTGTTTTTTCTGCCTTCCAAGTTTTGAAATGAAGTTAGTCAAAAGCACAGTTAAAAGACCTTGAATTGTGGTGCAAATGCCTGACACCCTCTGTTTCACCTCTGTGACCGCAGGTCCCTGCCAATCAGAGGCCGAGGGGAGCTCTGCATAGAGAAGGGGCTTCAGAGGGAGCCCAGGCTGGGGGTGCTTACTATGCTCTCGGCATCTTGCTGGGTACTGACACTGTGCTGTTTTATTTGATACCTATAATGACCCTGCAAGTTAGCTTTATTTTCCCGTCAGGCAAGTGAGAAAAATGAGGCTTAGACAGATTAAGGAATTTTTCTGGGGGAGCTGCCTGGGTCTGAAGTTGAAGGAGAAAGCAATAGGGAGGGCAACTGGGAGGTATAGGATGGACTCACTGGCTGGTCGTCAGAGCTCCAGAGTGGGACCAGCTATTGACCATAGGCCAGAAGGAGCAGGGCCAGTGAAGACTTTGCCAATACAACCAAAATAACAAGTGGTCACAGGTCCTCCCCTGCAGCCCCAGTTTCTTGTTCCCCAAAATCCAATGTGGAGAAACAGGATCAACATGTAGGGTTATAGACCTTTAATTTTTTAATTTCTTTTTCTCTTATCTTAAAGCAAGCCTTTTACCTGAACCATAAAAGAAGATAGCGAGAGAAGTAATAAAACTATAATCAGAGAAGTTATAAGACAAGAGGGGCATTATCCATTCATTAAAAAGTAGGTACTGGTGGTTACAAAGCTGGGAGAGAAAGAAAGGAAATATGAAGTGTGCACCCAAATGATTAACTTAATGTGTCAAGGTAGTGGTGGTTTAGTTGCTAAGTCGTGTCCAATTCCTATAACTCCATGGACTGCAGCCCACAAGGCTCCTCTGCCCATGGGATTTCCCAGGCAAGGATACTGGAGTGGCTTGGCATTTCCTTCTCCAGGGGATCTTCCCAACCCAGGGATCGAACCTACATCTCCTGCACTGGTAGAAGGGTTCTTTACCACTGAGCCACCTGATATAAGCCCTAGGTATCTTCAGGGTATCTATGATTTCATTGTTCCTTAGTTAAGAAAAGTAATCTACAAATGAAGTAATGAAATTCTTTAAATTTTACTCAGTTTTAAATTACCCATTTTAATTTTTAAAAATGAAAATCTACTGATTTTAAATTTTAAAAATGAAGGTATTCCTGGCATTTTTGTCATTTGGTGAGCCAGAGGTGTCCAAGAGCATTCTCCACGACTCCCAGGATTTAAACAAATTATTGATTTCCACAGGACCCAACCATGGACGGAATGCTGGGGAAGAAGTTGTCTTAACCAATAGATCACTGGAAAGGACCTCATATGAATGAGGTGAATTAAATCACCAACAGTATCACTAAAAATAAAAATTCTACATATTTATGAGCCTAACATAGAATTTTAAAGGCCCAGTTGCTAGCTTTTCAGTTTCTTGCTAGTGATAGGAACCAGATAGTGGGAATATTGGCTCTGATTTAAAAACCACTCAATTTGCTAGGGAGAGCTATTGATTTTGGTTTGATGTGAATGACAGAAATGTGGGTATTGATATTTGAATCGGAAACATTCAAGAGTCATTTTGGATGTCCGTGAACAACTCTCCATCCCAACAGGCAGAAATCAAAAGCAGACAGCTCTATTCTCTGAGAGCCCATGGGGGCCTTGAAGGACTCCTTTTTGAAACTCATTTCACCCCTGGCAGTCGCAATGGTTCTATTATTCACTCATCTGGTTTAAGGTGTTGAGGATTCCTATTAAAATGGAAACAATATAGAAAAGGGTCATACATTGAGCCATCACTAGGGGAGATGAAAGATCACAAGTTTAAAGTCCAACTACCTGAGCTGTCAGCCAAATTATGTAACCTGTCTGGATCTTAGTGTTCTTTTAACTACAAGTGGGTTGTTGTATTTTGACTAAATGAGATAATGTAAACAAAGTACTCAGCACTGTGCCAGAGCCAAATTAGGAGTTCCCAAAGACGTAATTACTTGCGGAAGGGATGGATTGGGAATTTTGGATTAGCAGATGCAAAGTACTATATATAGATTGGATAAACAGGGTCAGCTGTATAGCACAGAGAACTATATTCAATATCCTATAATAAACCATAATGGAAAAATATGAAAAAGAATATATATGCATATATATAGGACTTTACAGGAGGCACTAGTGGTAAAGAACCCACTTGCCAATGCAGGAGACGTAAGAGATGTGGATTGCAGGTTCGATCCCTGGGTTGGGAAGACTCCCTGAAGGAGGGCATGGCAACCCACTCCAGTATTCTTTCCTGGAGAATCCCAGGGACAGAAGAGCCTGGCGGGCTACAGTCCATAGGGTTGCACAGAGACAGACACTACTGAAGTGTCTGAACACACAGACACATATATATTTCCTGTATGGTAGAAATTAATACAACATTATAAATCAACTATACTTCAATAAAATAAAAAAATTCAATATAAAAAAAGAAATAATTACTATTGTTGCCAATATTGGTCACCAACAGAGCTCCAATTTGTTATTACATTAGCCAACCTGTCATCTAGCAGCCATCTAAGGGAGCGGGCCAGAAGGTGAGTGAGGCAGGAAGGTCTAAAGAGCGTCTAGAATAGAAACCTGGCCAGAATGGACAGGCTGTGTCAAAGCAGCTTCCTTGGGCAGGAGTTTGGCCCAGAGGACACTGACTAACTCTGTTGCCAGGGACTTTGTTGGAAAAAAGAAGGTGCAGCCAAGTGGCAACATAACCACAACTGCTTTTATAAAGTAAATAGAAGTAAAAAAAACTCACATCTTCTTACATAGATGGATTAGACAGCACCAATTCTGCCCTTTCCAGTTTCAACAGATCTGATGTGGCCCTCCAAACAGAAACCAGCAGATTACTGGAGGGACAATGGCTATGAAATCTGATGGGCAGCCGGAGAGCCTTATCTTGGATGAGGAAGCTGAAGTACAGGAGGATAAGTTAACTCGACCAAGATCACACAGAGAGCATGTAGTGGAGTTCAGAACTAAACCAAGGAGACCTATTGTGCTATGAAGAGTAGCTTTCCCCTCAGACTTTTCTGAATCCTGAGCTTTCCTTGTTATGGGTTAACAAAAGTAAGAATTACAGTCCAGAGGAGTTCCACCTTCCAAAGTCAACAAGTAGTCCAAATTATCTTGCGAGTTCTTTTGTGGGACTCCCTGGCAGAGACGGAAATACTGAGTCTCCAATAAGTCCAACAGAGCCAGTTTCCCTCTCCTTTGTTGAAAAAGACCATTGTTAAACGTGAATATGGTGCCATTTCACTGTCTGTAAGCTCCTTTTCTTGACTGATTAGGCCAGAATCTGGAATCACAAACACTTCCCTCCAGCCCTGGCTTAGGCTTCAAGACTGGGGAGGCCTGCCACTTTCCAAATCAGAAACAGCCTTCTCCCTTCTGTTTGCAAAATCACGGGGCAGGTCCTGACTACCACAGAGTTTCTTTTCACAACTAGACCCCCACCCGAGAGGATCCCCAGTGTTCAGATTTGTACCCTGCACATCTCTGCTGCTGTCACTTCAGTCGTGTCCGACTCTGTGAGACCCCATAGACGGCAGCCCACCAGGGTCCCCGGTCCCTGGGACTCTCCAGGCAAGAACACTGGAGTGGGTTGCCATTGCCTTCTCCAATGCATGAAAGTGAAAAGTGAAAGTGAAGTCACTCAGTCATGTCCGACTCTTCACGACCCCATGAACTGTGCAGCCCACCAGGCTCCTCCGTTCATGGGATTTTCCAGGCAAGAGTATTGGAGTGGGGTGCCATTGCCTTCTCCACTGCACATCTCTAGGGAGTGCTAATTACTAGTCCATAGGGGAAAGGCAGTGGACCAGGAGCAGAAGCCCTGGGAAGTTCTTCACTGGGGCTGAATTGCAAAACCTTTCTACTAGCTAGATAATCTGCCCCTCAGGGCAAACCTACAAGACGTGGGTGAGATTCTGTTGGGGAGAGGGGAGTTTTTGCATTGGAAACTGATGAAAAAACTAATTCTGTTGAGCGCCCAGGATATGTACCACTTATCTTGGCAGCTGCTGAAATACCTGGATAATTTTGGAGCAAGTATGTGGTTAATGGACGATGAGAAAGCATTCCATTTGAACTGCTTTTGCATTGCCAATTATATGAAAAATTTTTCTGAATTAAGATTACTGGCCAAGTAAAACAGAAACTCTTACACTGGGAAGATAACATTCTAAACAACACTCAGTTAATGCTAAATTAAGTATCTCTTTGTGAGAAATCACTATTACATTCTCTGCAAGCTGTTTAAAATTCTTTGGAGTCCTAGGCTAATACATGTGATTCTAAACATAGACATCCCTTCTCCCTCTCACAAAAAAAAAAAAAAAAGGAAAGAAAGAAGGAAGGAAAGAAAAAGAACTCATCAGGATAGAGGTAAAGTTTCTAAATAGAAAAAGTGATTGAAGTTAGCACAAAAGTTATACTTAAATATTATATTAAGTTCTGGGCAATTCAGAAACAACAATCTATTTTTTTTTCCTACCAAAATCTTATCGCAAACATGAACATTACAGGTAAATCTTTAAAAATCTAGGAGCAAGATTATTCAGGCCATTTGAGGAGGAAATAGACCTCCACATTGAGCTTTCAGGCTCCTATAGATGATCTTTATCTGAAGGTTACAGACATAAAAAAAAAATTTTAATGTATTTTTTATTGAGGTATCAGAGGATGAGATGGTTGGATGGCATCACCGATGCAATGGACATGACCTTGGGCAAACTTCGGGAGATGGTGAGGGACAGAGAGGCCTGGTGTGCTGCAGTCCATGGGGTAGCAAAGAGTCCAACACAACTGGGTGACTGAACAACATAATTTGCATACAGTAAAATGTACAGGTTTTTAAGTGTACAGTTCAATGAATTTTAACAACTGTATACACCCATGTAATTACGCAAATGGGCTTCCCAAGTGACTCAGTGGTAAAGAATCTGCCTGCCAATGCAGGAGACTTGGATTCCATTCCTGGGTTGGGAAGATCCCCTGGAGAAGGAAATGGCAACCCAATCCAGTATTCTTGCCTCAGAAATCCCATGGGCAGAGGAGCCTGGCGGGCTACAGTCCATGGGGTTGCAAGAGCCGGACATGATTTAGAGACTAAACGACAACAAATTACTTAAACAGGTAAGATATTCCACTGCCATAGAAAATTCCCTCATGCTCTTTCCCAGTTGACATCTCCATAACCAGAGGCACCCAGTGTCCTGATTTCTACCACCATAGATTAATTTTGCCTGCTACAGAACTTCACAAAATTGGGATTTTATAGTGTGGTGATTTGTAGCAAGTTCACTTAGCTACACCTGGCATGCCCAGTCAAATGGAAGAGATACAGGTTTTTAAAATCCCCATCTCTACCCTGCCCCCTTCTCCATGACCAGAGAAAAAGTAAAATCCCACTGGAGAATGCCCAAGATTCTAGCAAAGAGGCCCTTCCACCTTAAAAAAAAAAAAAAGGCCTCTACTGAGGACATATTTTAAAATCTAAGATACAGAGGTCGAAATAAACTTTTTAAGATTCAAGAGGGGGGAAAAAGGGAAAGAGTCTCATAGCAGGCGACTGACTATTTTGAAATGTAAGAAGTCATACAAGATGAAATAAAAACATGATAGAAATGTTGGTCATGCTGGTATTAAAAGTAGTAAGATGTTGATGATTTAGGCCTCCGAAGGCTCCTTTACATGCATTGCTATTATCTCGCTCAGCTGCTGGAACCTGCTGTTCTAAAGGCAGGAGAGAGGAACATCCCATGATAGCACCTGGGTTATTTATCATTATGTATAACCCTGCTACACTCTATTTTATTATGCTGCCTTTAAAAGGAAGATAATGCAAGTATGGTTAATTTGCCTCTCTTCTTTATCTGTACGGTGTCATGACCCATCACAGCTTTGTCCCACGAGATTTGTTTTTCAACCCCAAAGAAATCCACAAGAAACTCTCCCTAAAAATTCCATTAATAACCTCTTTCAGCGCATATAGGTTGCAGGGTCTGGAACTAAGAATGTTTTAATCTCTCCAGCAAAACAATGTCTCATAATGATGTACAGGACTATTGCTGTACTGATGAAGAATCATACATAATTCAGCACCTTTCACTTGGCACCACTGTGATGTCCTCATTAGCCGTGGCTCACAGTGTCTGTCAGATGGTGTCCATGCGAACGCAGGCATTATATTGTCTTTGAGATGTGCAGCTGCTTCCATGACACTGCCAGTATATAAAAACATGACGCCAGTTTGTTTTATTTAGTGCTAAACCTTCCAGTTTGTAAAAACAAGGCTGACACAGAGCCTGACATGAGGCAGTGAAAATAATTAGCTCTCATTTTCTCAGCCTCCTATTTCCTTCTCCCTGCTGTGTTCTCTTTCCACTAAACCACCACATGTCAGTCGAAATGGGAGGCAATTAGTGGGCTCATTTCAGTCCCCACAACTGTGCTGAAAAGAAAGTATTTATGATGGCACAATGAACAGCTGAAAGATTAAATAACATTTGCCTTTTGAAAAGAAAATGACTTCTAGCTAAATGGGCAATTTTTGATTATTCTCAAACAAGCTTAGAGTAGTTGGTTTTTAAAATACAAGAAAGGAAAATGAGTCATTTTTAGGTGAAAGAATCAAATAAAACTTGACACAGTAATGCAAATAACTGATGTTTTATTGCAAAATATGTAAATGCGTTATACCCTTAACAATGGCTTGTGTCTAAGGTCAGGGCAGACCGGTGCCAACTAGACACCACTGGAGATAAGGTTGTTCTGTTGCCTTTTGGGGGGTTTTTATTTGAGTTATGGATGGAAAAAAGACTTTAGGGATGGTGCTAAAATAAAGTGAGAAGTCAAGTGAGGTATACTTTCATATGATGCATTATATACTTGACTACCTAAAATGGCTCAGATGTTAGTTGACATATTTGGAAAAGGCTTTTTTATTTACTTATTTTTAAACTGTATTTGAAATTGGAAGGTACTAAGAATTCATCCTAGAGAAAAAGAATGGTAAATCTTCTTATTGATTTTTTAATAATTAAGAATCTATTCTGTCTCCAACTAGGTTTCTTAACCAATACAGAAAGTGGTCTGGCTTACCTAATTACTGCTTAAACTGTTAATACTACAGAATGGGCTGCAAATAAACTTTTACCCAGGACTTTTACTCAAAATACAAAAGTATTTTACTCAAAATACAAAAACAGCTCTTTTACCTACTTACTTCTCCTGCCTCCTCCCATGTCTCTAGAGATGACTCCAAGAAATACATTTTTTTCTTTTTTCTTTTAGAATACAATTTTTTGAAAAAAGAAATAACAAGATTGTCCCAGTTAGTAGGCATCACTTATTCTCAGTTCACATCTTAATGTTGATGTGGTTGTCATATATCTTTGCTTTTCCAACATAGTGCTTTTAATTTTAGTTCAAATAATCTGTCCTTTTACAGTTGATTATTTCCAAGATCTAAATTTTGGTTCAGGAAACACAAATCACTGTGAGTTATGGAGGCCTTCTCTCTGCAGATCCACAGAGACTTTTCCAAACCTGCTTCTAAAAGCAAAGATCTCTGTTATTATCAACAACTGTGCCTGTCATCATGGAGTTGCCAACGGTGGCTGTTAGAGGCATTTTAAAAGACAGTCACAAATTTAAGTTTTGTTTCTTTGTTTCTATAATTACATTCTTACTTTTTACAAACTCAAATCCTAAGGTATGATTCACACACTATGGGCAGTGTAGCTATACGAGCCAACAGCCACCCAAGGGGATCTAAGCCAACAGTGGGTTCCTGGGGAGCTTGGAGCTCTCTGAGCTAACTACACATTTTAATATAGCTGGAAACCAGCAATAACACGTTTGTGATTTATTTAAGCCTATGTTTCATCATGCATGCTTCCTTGCTACTCATGATTTTGAAAGGACCACATAATCTTGATCAAGAAGACTAAGAGTGATTCAGTCTGTGCTGGGGCCAGCCCTCATGAGCTGATTACTTTCGTCTCTTTCCAACTTCGAGTTCGGTGATGTCAGACTGGCAATTTGAAATTGGCCATAGAAGGAGTACTGACACCATGGAAAACTGCAGACACTACAAGTCAGGGATGTTTTCCCTGTTTACTAGACATATTCTGGCACACCAGTTCTACACATGACTATCTGTCCATCAGCAATGATGTACTGGACACCTCTCCAGTTTTATTTTAGTTCTATAGGAGGCTGTCTGGCCTGTTTGACAAAGCATATAACCAATGCTAATTAGAAATCAGCAGCAAGTCATGTGGTCAAATTCTGAACTGTACTTGTTCCTTTGCTGTCCATTAAAACTTGTATTTCTTACAGAACCCTACCACTGCAAGCTTATATACTGAGGAGTACAAACACGTACTTGTGTATATGTATCTTTATCCTCAAAAATAGTTGGTCATGGAAAATCAACTTTCCTACACTGAATTTTTCGTAAATGCTAGACATATCAAAGTAAGGCAAAGCACCGCCTTTCAGTTCTGAAATTACAAAAGGTGTTGGCTTTTTACTTCCTCACAAAATCCTTTCCTTTGTGCTCTGTTTTATTCATGTTTATCTATCCATTTATAAAAACTATATAAAAGGGGGGAAAAAAGCCCTATTTGACAGTTTTTGATATTTATAGTGCTTTGAGAAAGGGCCTGGAGATTCAATTAAGTTTATTAAATGCCACATTTTATAAGCAATCTAATAAAGATGTAAAAGCACGATAGTGAGTGGGAAGTATTTGTAAAAAGCAGCATTTTTAACCTATAGATGAAACAACCAGAGAAGCAAAACTATTGACTGAATTTCCTGGGTTGGGGAGTGGGAGAAAGGGGCGGGTTGCTTACAGGGACGGGTGGAAGGAGGGAGGGGGAGGGGACACAAATGTCTTCTACTCTGAAGCGGGCAGTTGGTCCCGCTTCCACCTTTTCCAAATGTCCCTCTTGTTTTCTCTTTCTGGTTTGCTTGCCTCTTCAAATGCTGCTGGAAGCCTGTCTAATTAAGGGTCCACTGGAGCCAAGGTGTCCTTCCCCAGGCTTCTCCCCTAAGCCCATCTCTTCTCTACTGCAGGGATCCACTTAGACTCATGGAATCCCAGCTTCAATCAGGTTTCCTTGCCCCATGGGGGAGAAAACGGACTAAGGACTCAGGAGCGAAGTCTACAACTGTCCAGCACTCACAAGGAATGGATGGCTCCTCGGAGACTCCCCTCCTAACTCTGCTTTTGAATTTTTATGACACAGAGTCTCAAAAGGAGCTTGGTGAGAAAACTGCTGGGTAATTTGATAGTTTATTCCTTGGCAATTTGAGAATCAATGCTCCTGACTGTCGAGTTGATAAGAGATATAATAAGAAATTCTATGCACCTGAATATTCCAATAAAACGGGTGGTTGCCACCCTGGGGAGTGCATGAAGCTGCCTGAGATTCTGTAAGCCACTTTCCTTCTGTAGCAAGTCAAAGGCCTTAGGTTACAAAACACAAGGCACCTTCTACATGAAACAAAAATAGTGGTGGTTTAGTATTAAATGTCCAAAAAAGTGTTTGCCTTTTTACTGCCAATGCACCTATTTTGGGGACTGAATCTGATATTTTTCAAGGGCTTTCCTGGTGCCTCAGTGGTAAAGAATCTGCCTGCAGTGCAGGACCTGCAGGAGATCAGGGTTCAATACCTTAGTCGGGAAGATCCCCTGGAGGGGGGCATGGCACCCCACTCCAGTATTCTTGCCTGGAGCATTCCATGGACAAAGGAGCCTGGTGGGTTACAGTCCATGGGGTCGCAAAGAGTTGGACATGACTAAAGTGACTTAGCACGCATGCACGCATGATACTTCTCAAAAAGAAGCAGTATGACATGGTGCCTGAGGCCTTGGGCTGGACCTGCCCCTAACTAGGTAGGGACTCTGGGGGAGGAGCTCTTCCTCTCCCCTCCTTGGTTTCCTCCTGGTCTAATACAGGGATACTGCTTCCTGTGAGGGTGAGCTATAATGATCACACCAGAAAAATGTTTGCAGAGTACTTGCCACAGTGTCTGGGTGAGGTATGAAATAATAATAATTATCATAAGCATTTTAAGCACTCGCCCAGGAAACCTGAGCTGAGAAAGACCCAATTTCTGCCAATACCACTGTCAACTTCGAGGCTGCCTCAATGCACAATGTTCTTTAAATTGATAATTAATTTTACTCTGTAGAAATGGGTAAATGGGTGAAACTCATTCTCAACTTCTTATTAATTTAAATTGTCAGGAAAGCCTTTGGTCCACTTATTTCCCCTGCCAGGTTGTCTCAGAAAAGGAAAGGGAAAAGGATGTTGGTTTCACTGGTGGACAAATTCTTAAATCACTCACGGTGCTAGAGTCTGATGAGGGCCTGGTCATCTTGAGAGGTGGGGTCACAGTCAGGGGCTGTGATCACAAAGACTGAGATCACAGTCAGGGGCTGACCACTGGAGCTGGTAGAGGCTCCCAGACGTGAAAGGCTTTCCTTGGTTTGGCCTCACTTATTATACCATAATCCATCTGGTTGTAAAATGAAGCTTAAAAAAAGGAATTTAGCCTGAGTTCTTTGACCATAAAAGTTGACAGGTCTTACAAGGAAAGCCTTTGTTTTCTACATATATTTGTATATTTGTGGATAAGGCCATATTTCCATTGTTTCCTCTCAGTAGGCCAGTTACTGCACAACAAACCAGTTTTAAGTGGTAGCTAGCTGGTGGTCCTTTTCAGAGGCAGTGGGGAAACACAGCTACTATTTTCATGATAAAGTCATTGTCATACATTATTTCCAATAGCTGCCTTTAGAACACATCTTTCATTTTAATTGTTTGGAGAGAAGTTCCAAAGCCTCAATGTTCTCATTTAACTTATTCCAGTCATGAAGATGGGGGTAAAGGCTGCACCTTTTCCATAAAGATGGGCTTATGGGAACTCAGTTAATTGGAATTTTGAGGATGTCTTTTTCTCTTGGGTTCCACCTTGAAGGGTCAATGTAACAAGGTTTTCATGTGGGGAATTGAAATTGCAATTTAAAGCACATTTGTGAGAAGATATTTCATAATGTTAGGATATAGCCTAGCACATAATTGGGTAATTTAGATCTGGACACTAATTTACTCGAGGATTATTTTGTGAACGTCTCCAGATGGCTTAAATATCTTGGCCAGGAATGACAGCAAGTACATGTTTAATATAAAGGTTATGATGAAGATGTAATTTCTGGTCTCAGCTCTATCCTCTCCTCACCCTAGGCTGGTAACACACTTTCTCTAATCAAAAATGACAATACCATGTGCCTTATGCATCTCACAGAAATGCCAAGGAGGGTAAATGAGGTGACAAGGATGAAATAACTTGAGCTCTTTGGAAAGAAGGACTCTCTAAGCCTAAGTTTTAAACATTATATTCAGAAAATTATTTGCAAAGGACCATGAGCCTCTTCGAGCTCATATTCAAAACATCCCTTCCAAAAAAGCTTTTCCTGGAAATTCCCTGGAGGTCAGGACTCCACGCTTTCATTACTGATTGAACCCCTGGTCGGGGACCTAAGATCCTGCAAGCCACAGGTACAGCCGAAAAATTGGGGGTGGGGGGGAGCTTTTCTTTTCTTAATTAACCTCACCCATTCCAGTTACTTCTTTATACTTTTAGCGCCTTGGTGTTACATTTGCACTGTATATTTCACTTTTCATCTATTGCATTATGATGTCATCTAGCCATTCGCTCACCCTAGAAACCTGGGCAGCATCCTGGCTCCTCCCTCAGACCCCAGCTCCAGCTAGAGATGTGGTCTCATCAGTTCTTTGGATGCAGGCACTTCCATGGCACTGTCACAGCCTCAGCTCCTGGCCGTTTTCACCTGGTTGTCTCTCTGCCATACACAGGCCTTTCTCACCCTGTCCTGAGTGCTTTACAATTCATCCAGCTCACCTGTGCTTTTCAGAGATCATTTAAAAACATAAATAGCATCCTCTCTTGCTGTTCAGTTGCAAAGTCATGTCCAACTCTTTTGTGACCCCATGGATGATTTCCCAGGCAAGAATTACTGGAGTGGGTTGCCATTTCCTTCTCCAGGGGATTTTCCTGACCCAGGGATTGAACCTGCGTCTCCTACATTGCAGGATCCTTTACCACTGAGCCACCAGGGAAGCTTCTATACGCCATGCTTAGAACTCTTCAAACTCCTTAGCTTAGCACACAAGGCAGCTCTTTTTCTGGTCTCCGGTCACCCTTGTGGCCTAAACTCTCACCATTCTATTCCACCTACGCTATGCTAAGTTGCTCCAGAGGCAGCGAGGTTTGAGTTGTGAGGTCTCATAGAAATTAGCCCAAAGAAGAGCTGCCTGTGTTTTCCTAGCTTCTGAACTTTTGTATATGCTGGCTAGATGACATCATAATGCTGTCCCTTTTGCCTTCAATGTCTTCTCCCTAACCTAACAGTTTTTGATAGTTTTGAAATTTTAGTTCAAGCATCACCTGTACCATGAAGACGTCAAGATCCTCCTTTGACTCCTTTCTGCACCCCTTTCAGTGCTCATCCACTGTGCTTTCACTGAATGATGTGCATGATATTGTAAAAATGCATCATTCTGTATTAAAACCATTCATTGATCTTGTCTATTTCTTCCCATAGACTGTGGGTTTCTTGCAAGGCAGTGCTATACCTTTAAACTTTATATTCTGAGCATCTAGCAGAAAGCCAGGCACACAGTAGGTCCTTGGTAAATTTCTGCTGAGTTGATGGATGAAATTATTATTCTGCATGGGTGACCAAGGATCAGCAAATAATTAAAAGTTCCAGTGACTTGAGGCCTTGTGGGTAAGCAATGACTCAAGAAGTCTATATACTATCATGGTCAAAACCAGACTACTATATTTGGTCTCCAATATTATTTATAGCTTCTGATTTTTACTGTGTATTAACAAGTCATTTCTTTGTGAATTGAAAATAATTTTCTTGGCTGAAACTACTCTTGACAAGTCTTTTTCAAGAAAATTCTTGCCCCTTCTTTTACCTCCTACAAGCCATAAAAATGTTTAAACACAGAATACTCATAAATTAAGTTCCATAGAGCATTCCATAGATGCCAAAGAAGGCAAATTACAATGTGCAACTTATTTATCACCAGATGGACCTGGGGTATCCCCAGGCACAGACTCTCAGGATTGGAAGGGCCCTTGGTTATTGTTGGAGAGGAGCTTACTCTCCTATGCCCCCTTCTATAGCTGCTTCTATCCACAGGAATGATAGACAGGGATCCAATCACAGAGGAAGAAGAAAAGCGATCCTACACCAGACACCTGGAGTCAGAGCAGCTTTCACTCATCCAAGTTCTGTGGCCCAAACAAGGAGCCTAAGATTTCCATTCAGCGAGAGCATCAATATACCTGCAGTGGTACAGGTAAAACACTCTGTGAGGTGTCTAGAAAGAGCATCTTTTGAAGCCCCAGGTAAAACTAACCCCTTGCAACAATTTCCTATCATTCCCAAGCGCTGGTTCCAGGAATGGCCTGGGGTAAGCAAGGTTTAATTAGTGAGGGCTAGTGGGCCAGCTGAGCCCCACCAGCTCTCCCAAAGCAACGGGCTCAGGTAGTGAGGAGTTGTATTTACAAGGTCTCTCTGCGGCATCAAAGCAAAGGTACCAATAGTGCAGTAGTTAAGAGCTTGGTTCTGGGGTCAGAGAGGCTTGCATTCAGATCCTTCTTCTGCTACTTGCTAGTCATGTAACCCTTGGACAAATTATTTAGCTTTTCAGAGTCTTAGTCTCCTTATGTGTAAAACGAGGAGAAATAGCACTACACCTGAGTCCCGCATGCCTGGAACACAAAGAGTGGTCCCTATTAGTAGACGTGATCACTATTACTAGCTATTTATAGTCATCCAAAGTAACACAAACCTATTATGATTCCAATTCACATGCCATCTAGCCCACACCATTTGCCCAGATTCTAAAAATAACATCGAGTAGCACTCCAACTGGATGAGAATTGGTCAAAAGTCCTGCCACCCCATTTAGAGCTAATAATTTGGGTTTCCATTTTGCCTACAGTTCCATTCTCAGTATTCTTCTACTCTCAATATTATAAAATGTGATTTTCCTTAAAAGACAAAGAAACTGGCAGGACTTTCCTGGCAGTCCAGTGGTGAAGACTCCATGATTGAAAGGCAGTGGCCCCGGGTTTGACCCTGGTCAGGGAGCTAAGACCTCACATGTCATGAGGCATGGCCAAAAAATTAAACAACAACAAAGACCCAAAGAAAATGGAATCAGGAAGCTGTGATACCAGGAAGCATAAACGATTACTCTAGTGTCTGTGCCCCCAACCTTAACCCCCTCCCCTCATCCTCCATGGTTTGCAGTGAGTTTCCTTGAGGGTTTGGGTGGCCTCACACAGGACTCTTCAGCTAGATGAGAAAGATTCCTAGATTGGCTTACAGAGGCAGTTGGCAGCCTTTCAACTAAATTCTATTTTATAAAGTCTATAAATGTTACCAGCTGGTAGGGGGTATATAAAATCACTGAGTTACAGGAGAGAAAAAGAGTAAATTAGACTGAAATTTATCCAAAGGACTTAAAATGTGATTTACCTGTAGGCCAGTCCCTGGTTTCAAGTGAAAACCAAAAACGAGTTCAAGATTCACTATTTTTTCCTCATTTTCTTCTGGTTCACCTGCTGAGCCCTGAAACAGAAAACCAAGCACTGTTTATTTCATATAGTGTTTTTACTTTTACTTCTCATGTAAAGGAGATGATTTCCCAGCACTTCTTTTCTCATTCTAATCTACTGTTTAACTTCTTATTTTTTTTTTTTTATTATGCCACACATTCCAATTGCTTAAAGCAAGAGAAACGACATATTAAGCCTTTGGAAACTTTATCAAATGATTTGTCTCATGCACTACAAACTGAATGCCACCATCTTACATTTTTCACAATGCATCTTGTGTTGTGCAGTTTTTCCCTAGAAATGTATCTTTGTCCCTTCACCTTGAAAGTTTCACAACACTCGAGATATTTACACCCTATTCCCAAAGAAGAATGCAGTTCCTAGAGTATCTGCAGATGGAGGGCCAAGCAGAGGAACAAAATGAACATCTGAGGGCTCAGAGATGGAAAACTAGAATGGTTAGTGAATGAGAAGAATTCTGTGTACTTCCTGCAAGTATCTATTAGTTTTATAACAAACTATGCCAATACCTTTAGACTATATTTAAATATGGGGCTTCCCAGGTGATGCTAGTGGTAAAGAACCCGCCTACTAACGCAGGAGACATAAGAGATGCAGGTTCGATCCCTGGGTTGGGAAGATCCCCTGGAGAAGGGCACGGCAACCCACTCCAGTATTCTTGTCTGGAGAATCCCAAGGACAGAGGAGCCTGGTGGGTTACAGTCCATGGGGTCGCAAAGAGTCAGACACAACTGAAGTGACTTAGCACACATGCATGTTAAATATATTATTTAACATATGTTATTTAATGTTATTTGTTATTCAAACAATAAAACTCCTACCCCTCAATGCAAGAAGTCATCCAGGGCTTAGTGTGTGAATTCCTTTAGCAGCTTCCATGTTGGACAAAGTTCTGCAGAGCCAGGTGGGAGGCCAGAAGTCCTCACCTGCAATGTTAGCCCTTATGTCCCCAAGCTACTAAGGTGACATGTGTTGTTCTTATCATGACTGTGATGTTAATATTTCAACTTGCAAGGAACAAGGGTATTCAATATATGCACATCCTAAGGTTTGCTCAAAGGGCCTTTTGTTGGACAGATATGATTGAATTTCACTTCAAACAACAGTTCCCGACATTGGCAAATTTAGGTGTGGATGTGGCAGGTGCATATGTCAATAAAAGGTGCATATTCTCAGCAAGAAAAAACCTTACTTACCTTAATCAGTGGTGGGAAGTGAAACAAATTTAGGTAATCGTGGGTTAATTTCTCAATGGCTGACTGTAAAAAAAAAAAAAAAAATTATTAATGACCTGATAATGCCAAGAAAGGATTAAAATTATTGTGCACATATAAAGGCATTCTTTATTTATGTATTCCACAAAATGTCTTGGGGATGTTACTATCCAACGTCTATTGAGAATAAACCTGATTGTTCAAAGTATTATAGGTAGTTTTATAATTATTGAATGGAACAGGAAGATATTTTAAAGATGTTACATCTCAGAGTAAAAAAAAAAAAGTAAAAGTTTTCTTCAAACTCTGGTAGAGTACAGTAGTAACAAGTTAATATTCTAGGGTAGAGAATGCAGTCATCACCTCGAGTAACTGTGGGAAAAACAACAAAGAACACGAATATATCACCAGACGCTCCCATTAGGGCTGAAACCTCAATGAAGGGTTTACTGCACTGTGTGGGCTTCCCCAAGGATTTGTGTCCAAATCTGTCCCCCAGTGGAGCACAAAGAACTCTTAAAGGAAAGGAGGACAATTTAAACTATGATTCTTTTTCATGCTCATCAGGTATAATCCAGCTTTTCTGCGAACCAAACATATCGCATAGAGAGTAAAAAAAGTACCAATGTGAGAAAAATGAGATGCATTTGTTTAAAAAGTGAAGTGAAAGCCATTGACACCTGACAATGTAATCAGCCCTTATTGGATATTTGGCTTTATTCTTCTGACATGGGCTTCCAGGCTCAACAAGGCGGGAGCCAAGACAGGCTGAACAGGATAGTCAAATAGCAAAAGGGGAGGTGGGCAGACCGTCCACTTTCCAATTTTATGACCTACCATCTGTGGGCTGAGAGGCTCACTCACCTAGAAGTTTTACAAAAATGCCCTGCCTGCCTCAGTGGGAAAGCAGAGCATGGAGGGCACTTTCTCACCCTCAGGATTGGAGGGGTGGTGTGTGTGTGTGTGTGTGTGTGTGTGTGTAGACCACTCTGACAAGGACCAGGTGTGTGTGTGTGTGTGTGTGTGTGTGTGTGTGTGTGTAGACCACTCTGACAAGGACCAGGTGTGTGTGTGTGTGTAGACCACTCTGACAAGGACCAGGTGTGTGTGTGTGTGTGTGTGTAGACCACTCTGACAAGGACCAGGTGTGTGTGTGTGTGTGTGTGTGTGTGTGTGTGTGTGTGACCCTCAGGATTGGAGGGGTGGTGTGTGTGTGTGTGTGTGTGTGTGTGTAGACCACTCTGACAAGGACCAGGTGTGTGTGTGTGTGTGTGTGTGTGTGTAGACCACTCTGACAAGGACCAGGTGTGTGTGTGTGTGTGTGTGTGTGTGTGTGTGTGTGTGTGTGTGTGTGTGTGTGTGTAGACCACTCTGACAAGGACCAGGTGGGCTCCTCCAGGCTGGAGGTCCCTTTGTGGTGTCCCATTCCAAATGGCCCAGCTTGAAGGATCCTTTCTTTATCTTCATTGCCTTAAGAGTATATGCAATATATCCCTTTCTGCATTGGCTTGGCCAAAAAGTTCGTTCAGTTTTAAGTAAAACTAAAAGACATATTTCATTTTCACCAAGACTTTATTGAACAATGTATTCACTAACCAAACGAACTTTTTGGCCAAGCCAATATATGTGGAATCTAAAATATGACACCAACGAACCTATCTATGAAAACAGAAACAGAATCATGGACATAGGGAACAGACAGGTGGTTGCCAAGGGGGTGGAGGTTGGGTGTGAGGTTGGAGTTAGCAGATATAAGCTATTGTACATAGAATGGATAAACAATAAGGTCTGACTGTATAGCACAGAGAACTATATTCAATATCCTATGATAAGCCGTAACGGAAAAGAATCTTTCCTTTTTTTTTTTTTAAAGAATATATGCAGGATGCTCCCAGACCTCCCATGGAAAGGTCTGTTTCCATGATCCTTTCCCCTAATTCTTTCCCTCTCATATACGTTTATTTGTCAGAAGTGCCTGGGACCCTAGCTGAGATTAAGAGAGTGTCACCTGTGGGCTGAGCACCCCCAACCCTTCCCCACCCCTGGGACAGCCACTGTTAACATGGCCCTGGCTTTGGCAGAGGTGGAGGGTCTGCAAAGCTGACTTTTGAGACCCCCACCTCTGGGGACTCACTGTCTTTCTGTGCACAAGCAGACTCTTCCAGGAGCTTGAGGGGTGTCTCCAGTCCCCGCAGATGCTGGTCACACCCTTCCTTTGAAACTCAGGACAGCCACTCTACTCCCAACTGCCAAGACTTCGAATTAAGAGAAGCTGTATGTACGTTTTATCTCTTTTCTGGGATGTAAATTCCTTAAGGGCAGGATTCTTTGTTTATTCACAGGCCCAGGACTCTGATTAGCAGGTATCCACTGTATTTGTTGAACAATAATTAGTAAGTCTGGACATTGCTTGCTTTAATGATACCAACCAGCATGGAGAGAAACTTAAGACTGTCCTAGGCTGGGTCTGGGAATATTGAAATCACTGTGACTGTGGGAGAGGCGAAGGGGAGTTGGGAGCTTCTTTTTGGCATCTGCTAAATAGGACATGATTTACCAGATCTTTCTTTGAATCCTGAAACTCCTCTCTCTGTACCAGAGAAAAGAATATTTCCTACTGTGGGCCATCTAAGCCAACATTGCTTTTCAAGATGGATTTGCCCACAGTCATAGGTTGAGATTAAATTATTTACCAGCATTTGAGGTGTATGTGTGTGCATGAGTTTTCCTGTCCATCTTCTGAGAGGGAGCAGATGATAGGTTAAGGCTAAGCCATCAGCCAAAGGGTGCTGAGGGGTTGTAAGGATATCTTTGTATGGATCCAGGGCCCACAGAATAGGAGTGGATGTGTTCTCTCTGAACCTCAGGGAAGATTTCCCTGGAAAGCCTGGTATCAGTAGCCCCAACTGAGGAAAAGGGAACAGTTATTGGCATGTTGGTAGAACCTTTGTCACAATGTGGATCTGGATAAGAAGTTGCTTTTTCTACATTTCCTTCTTTATTCTATCTTTCTTCTTTCTAACTCATGCCTACCCCTCCATCCACTGACACTGGGGTTGAGGTGGTTTAGAGAGCAAATTTGATTTTCTCATAAGATTGCTCTTGAAACACACCTCTGATTAATAACAAGGTGCACACAGATGCAAGCAAGTGCGGTTTGGTTTGAGTAACTAAAAAGCAAAACATAACAAAGAAACAAAATATCAGATCTGGTGGTTAAACTACAAAAAAAAAAAGAAAGCAACAACAAGAACAGAGGTTTAGCCTTGAAAGGGTTCAAGACTGAAGTTTTGGGGGGAAATGTTAGGATTTCCCGAGAAGATGAGGGATAAGAATATACATATAGTGGTGTCTGTCTGGGTCAAAATTTGGAAGATCGCAGACTGAACTCACAATTCCTATGGCTTTAGATGCTGTGGTGGTTCAAGCTTCAGTCAGTCTACAGACGTGCTCTGGCATTGTTGGGGTCCCTAATGGATATCCAGTCTGGCCTCAAAGGAAGTCACCTCCTACTATTGCCTGGGGGCTGGCAGCTCTGCATGCACATGCAGCCTTAGCGTACAGGACGCTTTCTTTCACTCCGAGGCCTCTCCACAGGTGGTGCCTTGTTCCCAGGACACCTCCTCCCCGTGTCCTTCACCTGCTCCTGGTTCTTCAGCTCTCAATTCCTTCCTAACCCCTTCACATAAGCCATTCCTCCGCCCAACCTCACCTCTCCTTTGTGGCCTTTCTTAAAGCTGTTGTGTTAATCATTTTTGCATGATCAATACCTGTCTTCTCCACTACACCAGAGACATCCTGAGGACACGGGGTGCTATGCAGGTGTATCCAGGTGACTTCTGCTGGACCCAAAGGCCAACTCTTTCGTTTGGGGATTATGTGGAGGAAGTAGGCATCCCATGGGGGCAGCAGCTAATGCACAACTGGTATGAAGTATGGCACTATGACCATCAGCTCAGCCTCTAACATGACACATGACCCACTCCATAGTAAGTGCTCAACAGACATCTGCTGATGGAATGGTCTCCCTTTCTGAGGTACCTTTAAATGGATGATGTGCCCCTTGGAGATGATGCCCATGTCTTTCAAGTCTTCTTCCTCGAGAAGAAGCAGTCGCTTTCCAGTAATATTGTTTTCCTTAAACAAGCTTGCATACACACTCATCTCTGCTGAAGAGTCACCTGAAGGGAGAGATTAGAAGGCAGAATAAAATTAGACTCAGTCACATCCCAAGCAAAGTTAATTCCATGAATTAAGAAGGTAAGTTGTTCCACTTGCCTTTTCTGACGAGCTGCTGAACCCAAAAATACTGTGGAAGAGAGGACACACATGGTTTTGAAGATTCATTCATGGTCAGTGGCCAGACTTAACAGTAAGACACATAGTTGTTCAATGGGTAAAATATGTTTAATTCTTGCTCAACCACAAAGGGAAAACTGAAGATTTTCTCTTCATTGTTTTACAGCTTCAAGTTTTCAAATTGGAGATACCCCTCCCTTTGGGGATCTTGGGCCCTTAGAGGACTACTGGTTTTACTTCTTATTTGAAACACATTTAAAAATCCTCTTGAGAAGATTCTTACTTATAATGCCTTTTCCATTCATGTGCCAGTGGTCCGCTGGGGTGTTCAAGGGCACTGGTTTACCCAGGAATTATAGAAAAACAGGGACCACAGGGCAGTGGGCAGAAAAATGGATAATATGCATCCTCTGTTCTAGGCCTGGTCGTGACGTAGCTCTGTGGCCCAAGACAAGTTAAAGCATGGAGCTTTCTACACAGAATGAGGTTGGGCCTAGCGACCTCTATCCTTGACTCACTTGGCACGTGTTTACCGTAGCCCCTCACACTACCCAGGCAAAGGGAGACAGAATGGTGGGGCCAGACCCAGTTCTCTAGGGAGCCCTTGACCCTGGAATTTTATTTAAATGGTTTGAAAACCACTCAGCCTCAGAGCAAAGACTAAAAATAGCTGTTGGAGTTCAGTGCCTTTGAAAATATTTCTTCTCAAATGAAACAGGCCAACTTTGCAGCAGGGGATGAAGGCATTATATCCAGGTCTGTGAACAGAGAAGATCCTAAGTCCTCTCTCCTTGTTAAGCAGGGCTGGCAGGAAATTTAGAATCCCTGGGGGCTCAGGGAATGGGAAGTAGAGGCAGCGGGTGCCAGTGTCCTCCCCCCATGGAAGCCACAGAGATGTCATCTGAAAGCAGCATCACTTCAGCAGAAGACCAAGGGCAGGAAGGGATGTGCCCCGGTCCAAAAACCAGACCAAGTCTGGTAAACCTTCCAGAGACCTTCCCAAGAGTTTCTAGTAACAAGTTGGATCTTGGGGTACCAAGTCTGTTTCCTGGGGTGTGGGCCTGCTAAGGTTGGCATACAAGCTTTTCCCCCACTTTTCATTTAACAAAACCCTGAACTTATTTTTTTTTTTGAAACCCTGAACTTGTAAGTTGGACCTGGACAGACATAAACCCCTGAGGTCTCTGATCAAGAATTCTTAGCCCTGTTTTTCACCAAGGAAACAAGCTGCAGAGATACAACAGGCTAAGGAGGCTTGTTCCTCAGGGTGTCTACCCAGAGTGTAGGGTGTGGGATTTCCTTTGGATTTAAACATTCTCTTCACATTCTCCACCAAACACTGGGCTTGCTGGCTCCAGCTGTGGAGAAATGTCTGGGAACTCAGGTCTCTTCCTTCTTGGGAAGGTCAGAGTAAAGATGGCAAAATGAACAGGGCTAAGGCACTACCTTTACCAAATCTTTCCCCACCGTGGTTCAAGTTCAACCCTGATCTTCTGGGAAAACTTAAGATCACTTTTTTCCCTGGTATGTTCATTTGGTATCCTGGGAAGTCCCTTTAACTGGGATTCATTGCTGCATTCTGGAATACATTTCAGAGCAAATAGGGAGGTAGAATCCTCTTGTCAGATTTGATGAAATACTTGCTTTGCTCAAGGCCTTACTTTAAATCATTACTGCCTTAAAAATAGAAAAACATGGAATTTGTCAACTTCTCCTACTTAGACTTTCCTAAGGCCCAGACCCGCCTACCTGCATTTTTAACTTGCGGACCTAGTTATAAACTCCCTGCCCAGGTTGAAGGAGGCATTAACAGAAGCAGCTTACCACATCATCTTCTGTCCAAGCACCAATCTCAAAGGAAGGCAGCAGCTGCATGGGAAATATGAATGAAATGGAAAAAAAAAAAGAGGAATATTATCATTGTCTTTTTAGCTTATCCCCTCTTTTCAATATTTTAGCTCTGGGCCGATGTTCTGGCTTGGTTCTTTCTGCAGGTTATGTTGAATGGAAACCAATTTTCCTGCCTGTTAAGAGGAATTTCTCAGATTTCTAAGGATGGTGCCCACAGAAGCCAATCGAGTGTATCAACCTCTCAGTAACAAGTCACTGCACCTGGTGAACTGTTGCAGTGGGACTGCACATCGTGGGATTTTCCTCTCTTGGTAGTTGGCACATTGAGAGTAGTTTTATCTCCCACAAGAAGGCCTTGGAAGTCGAGGAATTTCTGACGTTTGTCAGACACCAGAGCCTTCTTCGGGATTCTGTCAACATGGAGATCATTTGGTTTTATTAATGAAAATTCCAAAGCAACCACTTGGTAACTAGATATTGTAGATGCTTATTTTTAGAGGGGAATTTCCAAGTTTTAACTAAATGTCTTACTTGCACTATATTTTTAAAACCAAATATTAGAAGGACATGTGAAATCGGAGCTGCCTGAAGGAACTCAGGTGGCGGAATTGCTCTAACTAAAATTAAAGTAACCACCCTCCGTGGCAAGTGTACAAACACAAAAGACAACTTTTCAGGAGGACTCTTACCTGGCCGTTTTCAGAGTCAAAGGGCTACTTGCTTCAATATATGTTCCATGGCCACAGATTAAGTAATAAATATTGAGGTGGCCAAAAAGTTTGTTTGGGTTTTTCCATAACTTCTTACGAGTATTTTGACTAACCCAATACCTACATAATGGGGGGGTGGGGGTGGGGAGAAAATCTGTGTCTTGTGACCTGAATTAGTTTCCTTTAGCCATTATCATCCCTGGTGGCTCAGTGGTAAAGAATCCACCTGCCAGTGGAGGAGATATGGATTAAATCTCTGGGTTGGGAAGATCCCTGGAGAAGGAAGTGGCAACTCACTCCAGTATTCTTGCCTGGTAAATCCCATGGACAGAGAAGCCTGGCAGGCCATAATCCATGGGGTCAGAGAAGAGTCGGACACAACCTAGCAACTGAACAACAACAGCCATTACTTGTAACTAACTCTAACTTGCCAGAATGGTTGGACTGCTCATGAGATAATGTGGCAAAGTGTCTTTCAACCCCTGTTACAAATAATATATTTTCTGGGTGTGCGTGAGTTGAAAAAAAAAGTTGGATTTGGTTACTTTTATGAATTTGTAAAAATCAGAGGGTGGGTGACTAACGCTTCTAATCTGCAGGTGTTTTTAATTCACATGCTCAAAGCCTTGCTGGGGAAGTCATACCCCTACTTTCAGGGAGCTTTTAATTTAAGGGGGTGAAGCAGGCATGGATTTTACTTTTGGAGGAATCCACCTTCATCTTAGTTTCCTCAGTGCCCAGCAGAATGCCTGGCACATAATACCTGGTAAATCTTTGTTGAACAATTTGTTGAATGAGTAAAATTGGAGGCTGCATTTACTACAAAGCTAAATTCTCTGGTATAGACTTCAGCGTCTATGGCTATACCATGGAAAAAGGATGTTTCACAGACTAACACGGGGATGGAAGGGACAGTGGCTTGAGCTGGCACAGCAGGGTAAGAAGAAGAGAGGTGATTCCTGGATAGGAGAAGCAACAAGGCAGGAAACTGACAGTGGGGAGGAAGAAGAAGGAAGGATAGGCATGTCACATTTGCTGACTGGAGCTCCAGGTACAGTGTATGCATGTCTCAAGATAAAGGGGAAATGTAGCCAACTCTAGCAGGCTACACAGAATTATTTTAAAAGCCCACTAGTTACAGTGAATCTGAATGCATAGAGTTATAGATGTAGAGATAAGTTGCAAGGGTACAAACTGCTACCACTGCATATATATTCCACTACCCCTATGTGCTTCCTACAGGGCTGCCCCTTCCTCCTCTGAAATACTTAGTGTTTGTAGTCACAGGCGCTCATCTGCTTGAATAATGCAGGAAGGAGAGTGACTTGAGAAATAGGTTCAAAAACAGAACTTGATCAAAGAAAACACATGACAAGTTTTATTTCTTCATGGGGCAGTTGTATATAGCTGCAGAAACATGTCATTCCGCTTTCCCATCACGGGATCAAATGTGAAAAACGGAAATTATTTGATTAGTTCAAGAAACAACAGACTGCATCTCAGAGATGCTCCCTGTGTCAAGGCTGGCCTTACAAGGAGTGGGTATGTATGCAATGTTTTAATTTTTTATACAATCCCCAAATGTTGCACTCAACAAAACTGATAAATATTTCTTGAGTAAAGGTTGTAAGTGATACAAGTAATCAAAACCAACATCTCTGGTTTTCATGTCAGAAGGAGAGGGGAAGACTTCTCTTGAGCTCTGAGACAGGCTTATCAAGATGACGCCAAGGGAAGGCACTGAATGCAGGGTGAGCCCTCACTCTGGTAGGATTCTTGCACGCTGCTTGCAAAGATCAGTGAGAGGAAGGCTGTGGAGCCAGGCACAGCTTCAAGATGGTTTGAGTTTGGCAGGATAGGGAAGAAGAGTTAATGATCTCCAGCCACAGAGTGGCTTTCCCTTTCCTTTATGTCTGCTGTAGCTTGTTAACATATCAGTGTTTCTGCTGGAGGGTGAGTTCTAAGTCTTTCTGTCTCTCTTTGGGGATTGGAAAAAAAAAAAACAAAACCATTTACCTCGTGACTGCCCCATCACTTTACAGTTTCATTATTTACACTCCAATTGATTTCGGGAGAGAAGAGCTCACACTCATGGGCATGTGTGTGACAATGATTCCTTCAAAGTATGTTGGGAATCCAATCTAACAAGTCTCTGATATACACAGCCACACATAACAAAGGGATTTACTGTCAAAACGTTTATTGCAAAATGGAGTCTTGAAACAAAGGAAAGCAAAGAAAAGTTCACATCAAAATGAAATGTATGACACCAACTTGGATTTCTGAATACATAGTGGGCTTTCTGTTGGAATATCAAATTCCAACAATGAACTCAGTAACTGAGTAGTCTTACCACACAAGAGTAAAATTTAATCTTCCATACAAACATGATACAAGATTTTGGCGTACGACTTGCTCAGAATAACATTGCGATAGAATATTTGAGAAAAACGTTTTGTTTAAAAAAAAAAAAACAATAAAGTGATCATACCATCTATTCAAAGCTCACACTCAAAGAATATAAATATTTTCTATCATTTAGTACAAAAATTTTAAAACAGTGCAAAAGCAATATGTGCAGTGTATTGTATCTGACATTAAAAGATCTATTATTCTGCACACCATATAAGACAGTCAATGTAGGTGCCTGAAATTCTAATTCTGAAGTAAATAATCACATGCCAGAAAGCTCCTCACAGGCAGTGAATGGAGCGCCAACTAAGCTGGAGTCCGAGGAAACATAGCTAGTTGCCCAGATGTCCTGAAAGCCTCATCAGAGAGGCTGCAGTTAGAGCTATCAGGCTGTGCTACAATCAAAAGAACAGAACAGATTCTTCTCTCTGGCAATGCCTAAAATCTAAACAGGAAAACAGTCTTATCCCAAAGCAGCAAAAGGTACCTGATTATAGAAAAAGCATGCTCTATTATGTATACGGAATAGTAGATTCTGCTAGTCTCAAGAGGCAGTGTCAAAAGTCTAGTATATCCAAAAACAAAAAAAACAAAAAAACACAAAAAGGATCAAGGTTTAACTCAAATAAGTTTTAAAATGATCTTTCATGAAATTCTTATCACTCCAATGAAACCTCTGGAAAACAAAGTTGTGTTCTTCATAGTGCCATGAGAAATCATTTTAGATCTCTCCCAAACCTTCCCCCCACCCCCAATTCCTTGATTTTCATGGGGATCAAGTTTGAATTCCCCAGCTGGTGTTAAAGTCTAACAAATCTACTGCATATTAAAAATCACTGGCTATAAAATGGCCCTCAACATTTCCAGAGCATCAAAAACAAGTGTATCTTCAACCTCTTCCCATTGGTTATTTATGTAAAATATTAAAATGTGATTTCTCTTTAAAAAAAGAAGACTGTTAAAGAAACATGTCCTTTTAAGTTAACCTGACTACTTTGCAGAACTGTAGCTACCTCAGTGATATTTTTCTTTTTTATTTATTGTGAAAACAGTGTAACAGGAGACTGACACCTTGCCCCTCTCTCTTAGTAAATTTAGCTGTTTCATAAACTTTCTACCAGCATTCTTAAGGGGAAAGAAATGATTCCCACAAGTAAGGATTTAAGGTAAATGACATGAATCGACAAAATTAGATTGTATAAGTAGTTGTAATTCTGAAAATGCATCTTTTGACTTG
This sequence comes from Cervus elaphus, assembly GCF_910594005.1. Classification (NCBI taxonomy): domain Eukaryota; kingdom Metazoa; phylum Chordata; class Mammalia; order Artiodactyla; family Cervidae; genus Cervus; species Cervus elaphus. The sequence goes on from NC_057847.1 coordinate 26,758,648, forward strand.
GATAATTACGTTTATGGGGAAAAAAATGAGATGTGGAACTCTACAACCGCCAGGTTTAGCTAAGTTTCTCGGTGAAGGAAGGGACAATGCCATGGGCTTTCTGTATTTAATTGTTTTATTGGGTGGGACTGGCACATAAGATTTGGGGCATTGGGCACTAAATATACTCCCAGACAACCAAAAATATGCCCCGGCATCACCAAACACCATTTGGTGACAGTGCTATCGTGGTTGAGAACCACTGAGAGGGTTTCATCAAATTCTGCATGATCAGCTTTATGAGTAAAGGAAAAAAGATAAAACAGTAGTTATATTTTCAGTTGTATGGCTCTGATAATTATTACCACAATTTGGAGTTTCAACTGTAATTGTGAGTCTTCATATTTCTCTTTTTTTTTCTAGTTGATTTTTATTGGAGTACAGTTGATTTACAATGTGTTAGTTTCTGCTGTACAGTAAAGTGAATCAGTTATACATGTAGCCATTCTTTTTCTAGAGTCTTTCCTTGTATAGAGGTCATTACAGAGTGTTGAGCAGAGTTCCCTGTGCTATACAGTAGGTTTTTATTAGTTACCTATTTTATATTCTGTTTCTTTAACTCAGATTCTCTTTATAAATGCACATTTTTGTAAGTCAGGTATTTGGAAATAATTCTAACACCAATAATTTACCATTTAAAAAACTGATCCGAAAGGTAAATTAAAAGCTGTATAATTAACATCTTCATTCGAAATGAAGATGACTAATGACTAATAAACATTTCTTTTTAAAATTAATAGGGCCAATAATAGAGTCTAAAGTCTTCTAAATCATCTTCATAGATTGGATGAGACCACTTTAAGATTCTGTTTATATGATACAGATTGAAGGAATGTTCAAAACCCTAGAAAGGACACTGATTTGGAACAAAAGTAAAATAGCCAGTGCCATACAGTAATTATCTATAGCTCAATGTTAGGTTAGAAGATTTCAAGCTTATCACCGAGGTTATCAATTCTGCTATATCTGGAATCTTTGTAGTTTCTTGATGGTAGATTATTGAGCTTTGACCATCTCTGGAATATTGGTCAGGAAAATGGCACAGTTGAAGAGATTAGAGAAATATTACCTGATTGATGGTAAACCTATGGCTGTGTGATTACCCTTCTCTTTTGGCCCTATTTGGCTGCTTTTATTAATGCAAGAAAATCTTATGTAAAATCACAATACATCTAATTGCTATAAATTTAAAAAAATGTAAATTTAAAAACCATCCCATTCATTTCATACATTCTAAATTTGTTGCTGGTTAGTCTCAAATGAGAAGCAAGGTTTACATTCCTACAGAGGTACACAGATCCCCAAATCCGCCCACAGAGATTCCATGATCAGTGAGGCCCTTCCTGACCACACTGGCAAGTCCACAAAACTCTCCTATGAGCCACCTCCTCCTTCTCTCCTGTGTGTCCCAGTGCCCACTTAAATGTTTACTATACGATGCATTTGTTCTGTTTGTTGTCAATCTCCACTCACTAGCATGTGAGCTGTGTGAGGGCAAAGATTTTCATCAAGCCATTCCCTAGAATGGCATGGGGCACAGAGGAGGGGGCTCGAGAACATTGGTGGGATGGATGCCTTTACCTTGGCCTGGAAGACGTGCAACGAGAGGCTTTGAACTACCTGGTCTCTGGCCCTCCTTCAGATTACAGGGTCACAGAGCCCCAGGGCATGCTGGGAAGGCAAGAGCTGAAAACCATCCCCTCTGCTCCAATCCAAGATCTGCCTGAGTGGCTTGGCTTGAATCAGGGAGGACTCCTGTATGTCTGAATGCAGACAGGACGCCTATTTATGTTTGCACCTGTTTGTCACCAGCACTGTATTGTGCTCTTATGGGTATATGGGTCTAAGTTTGCATAGACACAGGAAGTGCATTAGATTGGCTATGTGGGGAGCCCATCTTCTAGAGAAAACATTTATGGCTTCTTTCTGTGTTTGCCTGGTCTATGGGTGGTACAGGGCCTGCAAACACCTCAGACTAGGCACACCTTGCCACGTGCATGGTCTTCAAAGGGCGTCAGTGGATCGCTCACATAGCTTACATTCTAAAGATGTTTGCTTTATCTTTCCTGAAAGTTGTTCACTTTAACTTTCATCTTATCCTACTCAACAAACACTACTTGAAATTGAGAGTTTCATTTTCCAGGTTAAAGAGACCACTTATTTTTCAGTGTCTTTTCACTGACACAGTTAACAGTAGCTAACATTAACTGACCACTTACCATGGGCTTGGTATTGTGTTAAATGCTTTATGTCTATCATTTCATTTAACCCTCACAACAATCCTTTGAAGTAGGTACTATTATCATTCTCATGTTAAAGATGAGCAAACAGACACACAAGTTAAATAATTTGCCCAAGATTGCACAGCAATTTTTGAATCACAAGCTGATTCCAGATCCTTCTCTTTATCACTGTTCTGTACTGAGTGGTCTACATTTCATACCCAGAACATTTCATTAGTAATTCTTCTCCAAATAAAGCAAACATAGCACATTGATCATTTTATGATATTTTCCTACCCTCAATGGGGATTAGAAACATGTCATGCTTCAAATTCCAGGAGGCTTTTTATGATCAAATATACTTAGAAACAGTGTTAGATAATATCTATGATAATATCCTTAAATCTCCTATAAAAAGAACCACGCAAAGTTCCTTGGGTTGATAGTCAAATGAATGTCACTACTTTCAAACTTAGACTGAAGAAAAGTCTTTGTTCTTTTGCCTTTCTGTATATATATGTATAACTACAAATTTTTTTAGTTTTTTTTAAGTGTTTCATAGTTTAAACAAGCTTTGACAAATCTGTGACAACATTTTGAAAATATCTCTCTGGCTAGCTAGGTTTTCAGAGCAGCATCAACATTTACTTCTCTTTAACACCAGCATAGCCGAGTCAGGGTTTTTTGTTTTTTTTTTTTTTTAAAGACAAATCTGGAAAGTTTTATCTGCTATAAAAGGATCCTTCATTCTGCACTTTTGCCTAAGTAAGGACAGCTTTTTATAATATTTAGTTCCCTCTTTAAAATATCTCTACATGCATTTAGAATCCAGGATTCTCATACCCTTCTGGAAAACAGACACAGGTATACACCCCTATGGCACCATATTAACACTCACACTGTCTGGAAGTATCCCTTATCCTCTCTTTCTCTTTGTATAAAATACTTTGTATAAAGTGTAAGCTAAGCCTTAGATGACAGTGTGCTGTTAAGAAGCTTCTAGGGTGAGTACTGGCATGAAAGTACCGCATCTGATGCTGGTTTCAAACTAGAGTATTTCTCCTGCAAACATACTATTGAGAGCATCTCTTGGGTCTCACTCTCAGTATTCTTAGCACTTAGGTATTTCTGTAGAAGTATTTGTTACAATTTCCTTTCATCTCAATTTTTTTACTGTTGGATTTTGCAATCACTATCAATTATTTCTGACGGTACTGTATATTTACATAAGGGAAAAAAATGTAGTATGTTACAAGAAAGTCAAGTGTCAGAGAAGAATTAGGAGTTAAGAGTGATTGTCCAAAATGTAAGTTTTTTGAAGCAATTGGATAAATCAAATCAAATTATATTCATTAAAAAAAAGCCAGAATGTCATTAGTTAAAAAAAATGCTATATTGCATATAAAATCACAAGTTTCTATAATCAGGCACCACATATGCTGATTCATTGAACAGACCTTTTTGGCTTAATTCCGCACCCCCTTTTCCTGTAAGCAAAGACAAATCAAAAGTAAAATTGTAAAGAAATGACAGTTATCTAAATGTGATTGGCCTAAAAATGCAGTGCTCGGTTTTCTACCTCATCACTGGTTTTTGTACAGACTGAGATAACAAGCTTCTTTTGTTTTCCCGGACATTTTCCATTTTATTACTTTGCTTTCTGCTTTCATTCACTATTATTATCCATGTCATTATCCTCCTCATCACCGTCATCGTCATCATCATCGTCACCTTCTGATAAGTCAAAATCACTGAACCCCAGGGCCATGTTGACCTTCTTCCCCCTTCTCTTAGATGTGGTTTTGGAAGAATTCTGCTTGGCTTGCATGTTTATCTGCATCCCAGAATGCAGCACAGCTCCTGCTTTGTTCATTGAGAAGATATCCCCAAAGCCCATCAGCATCATGGCCTGCAGACTTTGGTTCATGCCATGGCCCTCCCCGTTACTTGTTGCTGTGATCTGACATGACATCTCTGCACTGTTTGACTCCTCTGTCTTAGATTCAAAGTAAGACTCCTCAGACATTCTTGCAGCAAGAGGCAAGAGAAGCTATCATGAGGGAAGAAAGGACAGAAGTAAAAAGAGAAATTAGGACCAATTTATATCAAGGGAACAGATACCACAAAATTAATGGGTGCTGCATGGAAAGTAAATGATTAGTGAAATGAATGTAGAGGATTTTATGTGAGAATTTATTAATGGCAGGTTTGGCTCCAGCGTGTTTATCATGATTTATAAATGACAGAGTAGATCACATCAAAGTTTGCAAAGCACTAAAGCAAGCCAAATTTTCAAATAGGAAGGAACTTGTAAGTTTTAAACCCTCATTTTGCAAAAACAAAGTAGTTTTTAGAATTTCTCTTAATTTTCCCCAAATTCATATGGAAAAAGTTAACTATTATATTAATGAAGAAATTAAGTAGAGATTAATCTTAAGTAATAAAAAACAAAACAAACAAGAAACCCTGTACCAAAGAAGAAAAGCTTAGAGGAAGCATAAAAACAGTTCAGTAGTCAACACAGTTCTAGGGAGATTTGGGTCGTTACCTATCTTTTTAGCTAGATTAAGTATCTGACTACTAAAAAGGAGTCTAGAATTCACTTGTGTCTATTATTTAATACAGGCAGATATATAATACTAGTTATCCAATTCATGAAGTAATTCACTTATAAACAAATTTTAGATCATCTCTGACATCTAAGTATAAACAAGTATGTAAATATCTGAAAATTGGGAGGACAGGAAACTAGTATTAATTTAGATGGTCACCTTGGTCTCTATCTCTACAAGTTTCCTTCTTTTTTTTCAGAATTTTTTTCTAGGAATTCTTCTCATAATGGATACAGACATTTTCAATCTTACATAATTATTTTAAACAGCCAACATATTTCCATAAATGTTGTTCATACACATTTCAGTGGTAGAACTGTTAGGCTCGGAAAGAGTGATGGCCTCTTCTTTTGAGAAAGAAGCAAATTAAGACATATTTTTGATGCTGTGTAAATAAGGGTAAATTTATGATAAAGTACAAATAATATAACTCTGGGATGATCTTAACATTCTGTAAGTAAAGGTACTTTTTAGGGTCAATTTCCTAATTTTTAAATTAAAGTTGGAATTGAATTCTATTAAAAAATCATCTTAACTTCATTAGGAAAAGACCTCTATAGTTATTAGTTCAATAAGAACTTCACATAATTCAGCTAAAAATCAGCAGCTACATAGAAGAAACTGTTTTAAATCCTTTAAGACCAGAAACAAGCTATTCCTTTCCTTGCAGTCAAATTTCCCAGCCTCTCAAAGTTTTTTTCAATTGTTACACACTCTCAGGATCTCTTTGTTGCTTATCTACTTTATTATTTCATAGGTCTTTCCTCACATTATGTTAAGATCTCAAAAAATGCCTCTCAAATAAGTTTTATTTTTAAAAGAAGTAAAATTTCTATATCAAGCTACAAGAATTGTTAAAAATAAACATTGTTCATATTTGTATATGGAGAATCCATCTTCCCAAATATCTTTAACTAGTGTTTTAATTTCAGGAAAGAAAACACTGTTCTTCCTTGAAATAAATATAATAGTACATTTTTTTATGATGTTACTTAAATATCAAGTTATAAGATGAGGCTACACAGTCTCAGCTACTGAGTCTCCAGCCACTTTCTTTTAAAAAGGTTTATTTTATCCATCTCTCAGAAACCTCATTTAAAGTCAACTAGAAACTGACGTGAGGATAAAAGAAAAAACCTACTTATAAAATACCTGAGCACAAACCTTCTTTCCTTCAGAAATATCAGCTCTAAGCAAAAGAGATGTTAAAAGCAAGTACTGTACAGAAAGAAAACTTAGCCTCATAGGTTAAAAAAAAAAAAAAAAAAAAGGGAAGAAAATCTCATTGAGATTGTGCTGCATGCTGTCCATTGTTAGACGGTAGCCCTCAGAGCAGCTCCTTCACAGAAAGTTTTCTGCAGCTAAAACACACGCATAACGCCTACCGTGCACTCAGCTTTTCATGATTTATTACACAGCTGCGTTACTAATAGCAATAATGTGTGCAAGGCAGCCCATAATTTCTTAGCAAAACTGATGCCGGTAAACCAAAGAAAGGTTCTAAAGCATACTTTAATGGGTCCTTTAAAGTTTTTTTTTTTTCTTACAACGCTACATTTAGAAAGAGTCAAGCCATGCAGTGCTTTATAGCTTAAGATTTCAATGTACTTAAAAGCCCCCACAACTCTCTTCAGAAGGTGGCCATATTTTTGCTTCTCATCAGTTCTGGGAGAAGCAATGTTCCCTTGCAGATCCTTAGCGTAATGCTTTCTGAGTCTGCCAGTTCAACCATAACAGGAAGCTTTCCTTAAATTTCTTTCTTGAAAGCCAAGATACAACTCACAGAATTTACAAAATGTGGTACTGTTTTAATACCACAAGACAGTCTTATGCATAACAAGTAAGTTTACTTGTTACTCAGTTCCTTACTTTGGGATTCCTTGGATAACCAAAGTCATTTTTTAAAAAGTTAAATCTGATAATAAACATTTAATTTCACTGTAGTTTCCTTTTTTGGATATCAGGTTCTTTCTCCACATAAATCAGAAAAAGAGGCAAACTATTTTATTCTTTCGACACTGTTAAATACTTGGTAGTTGGGCACTGGCTGCTTAATGGAGATTAAGACTTTTAAAAATAGGAAAGTTTTTTGAAGATCACAAATTAAAGAACATTTAAGTATTTGGGAGGTACAATCACCAAAGTAACTATCAAACATGAATTTAAAATATATAACAAGTGTACTTTTAATCATTATTTCTTGTGCATCTTAAGGTGGGTATATATCACCCATTTAAAACCCTGGAAAAGCCAATGATAAATTTATACTTAATTCTTTAAATAATAAATTATTTAAAATAGGGAAGAATGTTCTCCTTGTTTTCTAGAGTAACTTTTCTTATGTTTATTAGTTATTTGTACCTCTTCTTTTGTGAATTATGTACCTATAGTCTTTCCCCATGCTTCTGTTGGTGTCCTAGTTTTTTTTTAAGTTATTTCTGTGAGCTCTCTATATTTCTGTCTTAAGTATTTAATTTTATGAATTTGTAGTTTGTTTTTATTTGAATGTCATATTTTTTCAATATAGAATTTTTATTTTTCAGTAGTGAAAAAAACAGGAAAGAATGGTGAAATTTGACTAGACTTTAATATATCATGTCAACATATAAGCTCGAGTTAAGTGTATAAACAATGAAGTTTTTAAGCAGAATTTTTATCTTAATCCAAATACAAGATTTGGAAAAAAACAAGATAATTCTTGGCAGAGTAAATACTTGAAGCTTGTCCTGAGAGAACTATTTTCCCACTTTTTTGCTGCCCATGATCATGACCCTACATTGAGTAAGGAATATTAATACTCGTCATTTATAGATCATTAAGTTAGCTTTTAGAAGGAAAACTGGTTACCTTCTGACTCATCAATGACTTTCTCAGACAGCTAACTGCCTTGGTGTAGTGTTTATGAATTACTGATAGACTCACTCTAAAGAGTTCATCTGCCTCAAGGCACAGGCTCTGGGGACCTGATGGTGCAAAGTACACTGCAGATGGTGCAAAAATACACTGAATTTTATTTTTGTAATTCTAACATACACACACACTGACAGAGTAACAGTTCTCAGGGACAGAGCCAGAAACAGGATAAGCTTTTCTTCTAAATTTCTGGAAGTTTGTTAATCGAAAAGAGATAGGAAGCGCTGCTCAAGTATAAACGCAGGTCCTCTCATCACAGCGCCAGGCGGCAAACCAGGCGGCGGCAGGGGAGGAGGCGCCATGCTGCCATGCTCAGCCAGTCTCCCGAGTGGGGGTCAGCGAGCCCCGCGGGGAGCACTCACCGGGGTGTTGGACTGCTCCGTCAGCTTTTGCTCCCACATCTTCAGCCGTCTCTCTCGCTCTTTGAGCTCCTGCTCTTTAAAGCTGAGGTCACGTTCTAGTTTCTTCAGTCTCTCAAGAGTTGCTTCAATTTCACACCTGCAGGAGGACATCACTGGCTTAAATCGCAACTTTGCTCAAGAGGTGTTATGTGCTGAGGGGCCCATCATGATGCTTAATCAAAGGAAAAGGCTAAAACCTGTGCTTTGAAACCAAACAGTAAACAGCGAGGGGAGCAAACCAGTCCATCCTAAAGGAAATCAACCCTGAATATTCATGGGAAGGACTGATGCTGAAGCTGAGTTCCAATACTTGGTCCACCTGATGCAAAAAGCTGACTCATTGGAAAAGACCCTGATGCTGGGAAAGACTGAGGGCAAGAGGAGAACGGGACGACAGAGGATGAGATGGTTGGATGGCATGACTGACTAAATGCACATGAGTTTGAGCAAACTTTGGGAGATAGTGAAGGACAGGGAAGCCTGGAGTGCTACGGTTCATGGGGGCACAAAGAGTAGGACACGACTTAGTGACTGAAAAACAACAACAACAACAAACTAGCAAAGAACAGGACATCTTTCATATCCTTCAAAATCAACATATAAACTAGCTTGGAAACAAGTTTGGAATACTTTCTCAAAGCAGTGAAGAACCACTGTCTAGGGCCTGAGCCATGGAACTGGTGTCCTGGTTTAGTCATTTAATAAATGCTCATAGTCCTCTGGCTCTATTGTATATCAGCTTATCTTATATTCATTACAGTCCCAAGAAACAGGTATTGATCTTGCATAGAGAGAGATGGGAAAATGACACTCTGGTTAGATGATTACTGTCCCTCCACTCAGAAATTCACCTTAGCCTATTCACTGGCTGAGTAACTCCAGCAATCTACGGATTAACCTGACTCAGTTTTGTCAGCTGTATGGGGTGGTGGTTACCTTTTATCGGGACCCTGCAAACTGCCTGATCCTAATAATTGTCTGGGCAAAACATACCACACAACATAGATTCCTAAGACCCTTCCTCCGAGCTCATGATTGAGTAGGGCTGGGTAGGGCCTAGGAATTTCCATTATTTGATATGAGTTTGTTTTTACAATCAGGCAAGTGTGAGAAACCCTGGATCAGATGAACTCTAAGGTTCATTTTAACTCTAATAATTTTAAAAGCAAGTTAGTTCCTTCCCAGACTCTATGCGCTGACCCGCCTCACCACCTGGAACAATATGTCCAGTTACAGAAACCTGTCCTTGACGGAAATTAAAGCTGGTAAGATGGCTCAGTGTAAGTTTTTTTCTCCTTCAGGGCTACTGTTAATGCTTAGGTCTAAACTTATGCTCCGAGAGTTGTAAGTTCTTTCCCGTGAGTTTCTGCAGACCTTCTGAGGAAAGCAACAGTAATGAGAGACTGCGAGCAAGGAGAGACAGGGAAGAAGAGAGGACGGGGGAGAGGAGGACGCAGAAGGAGGAAGGGACTGGGGCGACGGGAGCTGCTGAGCCAAAAGCTGCTTCCAGGTGCCCTGAGACACACCTACCTACATGTCAGACTGTGCAATTCGGTTCGAGGTCTTGACTACGGAAGTTTGAAGCCCCCAGATCTAAGTTAATAGATGTATGCAGCCCAAGTCTGCCTTTTTTAGGGAAAATCAGAATAGATGGTAAGTAAATACATGAAAACAAAAAGGTGTGGGTATCACTTGACCAAATCCAACTCAGGGAACAGCTGCTGAGGTGGATCTGGACTTGGGTCACACATTTTACTTCCCAGGCTGTCTGCAGAGCAAGGGAGGCCAGGAAAGTAAGTGTAAAAGCATCTGTTGTCAACCCTCTGTCCCATTGAGTGGTGCCATTTGAAAGTTACAAAACCATGTAAGTCATACTAGAGTCCTTAAAGAAAGGCAGCAAATTGATCATCTTTTAGAATTATGACTGTATCATAAAATCCAAATTTTATATTTCAGACATAATATTATGCCCATTCACAAATAAGTGTTTTTATTTTTCAAATGGAGGACTGAGGGGAAAAAAGAAAAACTCAGTGTAGATCTTAGGTTAAACTTAAGCAACAGAAAGGAAAGAAAGAATGAGTCATCTTCAGTAAATAAGAGGGTGAGAAAGGAGGCGCAGAGCTGGGCACACGGGGCTCTGGGAGGTGGCAGGGGCCTGGCTGCTGTCAAGCCCTGTCCCAACTCTCCTGCCAGGGGGGCTGAGCTCACTGATGTCCTTTCTGATCAGGGTAAAATGGCCAGCACATTTGATTTCACTTGTAATTTAAGCCTAGGATTCATCTCGAGTTACAGCTCTGGGGGTGCACTCTGATTTTGAGCCCTTCTGGAAAACAGATCAACAGTTAAGTAAGCTAGGTAAGCTGAGAGCTGCTGCAGAAAAACACCGAATGAGCAGGCTTCCTCAGTCTGTGTCTTCAGGGTCAGCTCCCATACACGACTTTCCCAGAAGCCCTAGGATCCTGACAGCAACGATCTTATGCCGTAAGAGATGTAACCCCAATCCGGCTGCTGCTGCTGCTGCTAAGTCACTTCAGTCGTGTCTGACTCTGTGCGACCCCACAGATGGCAGCCCACCAGGCTCCTCCATCCCTGGGATTCTCCAGGCAAGAACAGTGGAGTGGGTTGCCATTGCCTTCTCCTACCCCAATCCAGAGGGCAACACAAAACAGCTGCTCCTCTGGCTGTCCCCTCTGTTTTTCTTGATGCATTTTTTGCATCAAATGCATTGGTTGATGCACTTATGTAATCTTCCTGTTCTGAAAATAAAGTTTGTATGTTTTAAGTTGATAGAAATTATGGTTTTTCTCTTAAACCAAATCCACTAAGATTGACTTCAACCAGTATCAGTTTTCCCTATGTCAGAAACAGGCAATGAACTATAATTATCTTCTTTTAATAGAAACTTACTTTGAAATAAAAGATCAATTCATAAAAGCAGCCATATTATATACATTACAAGATAAATAGATAATATATTATGATATTACACTTAGTGTTATATATTTATTAAATGACTTGTGCTAAATCCAAATCTCAAAGATTAATTTTTAAAAAATCTTTATGTTTTTTAAGAAAATATTTGGCTGTGCCAGATCTTAGCTGGGGCATGTGGGATCTAGTTCCCTCACCAGGGATGGAACCCAGGCCCCCTGCATTGGGAGCTCGGAGTCTTAGCAATGGGACCGCCAAGGAAGTCCGTGTATTTTGTTTTTAAGAAGGTGTGCTAGAGTGAGTATTTTGATCACCGAGGAAGAGTGCAACCAGCAGAGTGTTTTGCCAAGAGACAGGGACCTGGACAGTCTCCACAGTACCACGGAGCTCATTCAGTGCAGGTGACCACAGGCCTGCAGACAGTCACATGGGGCAATGAGAGCTGAAAACGTGACCAAGAGGACCACACTTTCTGTTCTTAATGTTCGTGGCCACTATTGCTAATCATAGGAAGAGAAATAAGATGAACATGTGATGAACAGGAAAGGCTCACTAGACACTAGATTTCTTTCCTGTCATTTATTAGGTTAAAGGAAAGGGCATAGTTGATGTGGTTTTTAATAATCTAGTCTTAAAAAGAATTTTCAGAATAGTCATTTAATTTTCTAAGACTAGATGCTTCATCTGGTTTACGTGTAGAGGAAGCTCCATCAGCAAACAAGCATTTGCCAGAAATGCCAGAGCAGGACAGGAGTCCAACTTCACTGAGACTTGTAACTTCCTACACATACTTTGGACCCTAGAAGCACGGTTTCAGGCACCAAATAAAAGTCAGCGGAAGGAGAGGAGCAGTCTGTTGAAATGTCCAGGTGACCTGAAAAAACATTTTCCTCTTTTCAACCGTTGGCACACAGAGTGGGGTCATTGTTTTCCCTAAGTCATCACCTAAAACCATCACGCCCTGTGATGCTTCTCGTTGTTACACGGGAATCAATCGAGTCAAGTGAACACTGCACGCTAATGAGCAGGTGGCCTGACAATGGCCACAAGGGCAAGGGCAGCACCACCAGTGTGTACCACGGCGGGCCCCCGGGGTCAGGACCCCTGGTTTCCGGCACTGGTTCTGTCTCACAGGTATGATCTCAGGCAGGTTGTCCAACCTGTCACTGTCCTGGGTCTTGTACCTGTGATGTAAGTTAGGGTTGCTGTGTGGATTTAAAAAGATAATCCAAATAAAGTACAAGCATCTGGTTAAGAATGTAATAACAATAGCTGTGTTCATTATTGTTACTCATTAGTATTATTATTCCCCACAGTTTTAATCAATTGCCAAATTCAATGAAAACAGCTCTGCTGCCTCTTAAAGTATAGTTTAGTGTTTCTGGTAAAGATACATATCCTTTCTCCAACTCTCAGGATTAACTAGCTCCTGAAACAGAGTCAATGAGGAAGCACTCTGGGCAACTGTTTGCCTTTTATTAAAATACATTAATGTATTACCAATTTTATTTCTCTCATCTTTTTAGCTTGAAGCATTAAAAAATATTTGTTATTCAACTAATCCAAGGCTATTGTAGAAAAAAAGATAATATTGAACTTTTTCTACTTTTTTCTATGTGCACATATATGTACATGTAAATATGTTTTTTATTTTAGAACAAATGAAATCATTCTGAACATACTGGACTGTAGCATTGATTTTAAAACCATTTATCAGATCTGTATATAAGACTCAACACTGTTTTGTGTATGGAGCTATCATAATTTTTTAAGTCATAAAAACCACACACACAAAAAACCAAATCAATCTTGTTTCACTTGAAGCTCACTTCCAGTTTTATAGTTCTAAAGGTTGTGATAAACAAATGTCCATACATTCTCACACAACATTCTCATTTATTTTCTTAGGGATGAAATGGCAGTGGGAGAGGTGTCTGATCTATACAGTCAAACTCCTCCAGAAAGGTATTTCTCCCCCAGAAAAGTGTGAGGAAGTTTACAACACTAGATATTTTCCTGATATAAATTTGTGCCAATCTGATGAATAAATTGTGTTCCCTTTTATTTGGCTGCTACATGAGGTTGAATACTTTTCACATGTTTATTGACCCTTTGACTTCTTTTTTTGTGAAATACCATTTCAGGTCCTTTAGTATGACATTTTAATTAAAATGTTACTTTAAAGACAGAAGTGGTAGTTTTCCAAGTGTAATCTGGGGGCTTATGAGAGCTTTTCAAAAGTTAGACTGGTTTTCAGAATAACATTAAGGCATGATTTACCTTTCTACTCTCATTCTCACAAGTATTGACTTTTCCACATGCTTCCTGACATGGGACAGCACCACAAGCTGAATGCAGAAGCAGGATTAATTATTGTTTTTCAAATGAATCAATAAGTACCTATTTAAACTTTTTTCTCAGTTCTGATTTTGAATGTAGTAAATACTGACAGATGTAACTCATTTAAACAAAAGCCCTTTGGAGTCCTCAATGATTTTTTCAGAGTGTAATGGAGTCCTGAGACTAGAAACTTTCAGAAGAACTGACACATCAACTAGGAAAAAAGCTGTAACAATATGGCATTTGTCTAGGAAATTTATTGATGGTGGGTATTGCTTTTGGTCTTATGGAGGTTTTGCATCTTAATACAGAAAACTTAGCAACTTCCCCCTATTTTCTGGTTGTATTGACATACTTTGAAGGCTCCCTAGCTCATGGATATTAATAGTAGTATTAAAATCCTACTAATCCTTTGGCTAACAGATCAAACAGCAGTTCCTCAGGGAATCCCTTTATTAAGCCCTCAGACTAGATTAGATTTCACGGTTTTATAGTCTCAGACCTCCAGCACTGTCCTGTCATAATACTTATCAAAATAGTCATGAAAAAGTTATTTGTATATTTGTATTTAGTAATCTAATATTAAACTCCAAGTGCACTGTTACTGTTCTGTTCATCACCAGAGCCCATACCTAAAGAACATCTTTTCCCAGCAAAGGTTTAATGAATATCTGAATGAATGAATATAAGAAGCACATCTATTAAAGCAAACAAGTCAACTTACATGTTTCTATCCTCTTGTGTAATATGGCGATGTCTTTTAAGATTATTACTACTATGGTATTTCCTTCTCCAAGTATTTGTTGAGCAACCACAGTGTTCAAGACATGTTCTAGATACTGCAGTTACAGTGATGAACAGAAGAGATGATCTGACCCTCTTGCATGTTAGCTAGCAAGACACGCCGTTATTAAACAACAGACTGCAGAACTACTTATTAATTTCAATAGAGGGTATGAAGGAGATGCTCTCAGGGCACATAAACTGGAACTTCAGTGGGTCTGGGGTCAGGACACACTTGCTTGAAGGAGAGCTGTTTTCAGCCACTATCTGAAGTAATATGAATCAGAGCCAAGTTGGGTTTGGGCATCACGGCTGGTATGCTGCTGAAATTGGATGAATTTTATACAGAAGAAACTGCATTTGAAAGGATTCTGTATGAGGGAGAAATAGACACATGTTGAAGGACCAAAGCCAAAAATTAAGGGGTAGAATGATACTCAAGATAAAGTAAGAGCACAGAGGGTGTCGTGAATCTTGTTTTTTGGCCTTTGTCCTTGGGTTATGGGAGCTCCTTATACTGATTTAAGGGAAGTGATCTGATTAGATGTGTGCTGATCTCTTACTGTAGGAAACAAATATTACTAACATGTTTTGTTAATTTTTTGAGCCCAGAACAAAGTCCTTCATACCTAGACTCTAGCAAACAGTATTACTTTTGTATTACTAAGTAAAAATTCATTTTAACTCACTGGTCCTAGAGATTCTCCAAGAATAAAAAATAAAGAAGGTTAGTGTAAAACACCAAACAGAAAGCCCAAAAAAACGTGCAACAGGACTAAACAACTCCGTCATTTTTAACTGCCTGTAGTATTCATTTGCTATCGGCAGGTGGCGTGAGGCGTCATGTTACTACCCATAGCTATCAAGAGCGGGGTGAGTTACTTAAATCTCTGCTGAGTCAGGGAGAAATAATGTCAGAGCCCAAACATGCTATTTATATTCGTACATCACGTGACCTGGCTCAAATGTCTCATCTTTGGCTTACTTCTTCCCGTCACACAATACAATTCTCTCATTACTAAGTTTGTTTACATTTGACAAAATGTAATAGGATTTATAACATTGAAAGTTTTATTTTAAAAGTGTTTTTACAGTCTCCCTACCTCTCCCATCAACAGAAAAAGTGCTCTGCCTATTTCCAAGCAGACAGTATTTTTATTTCTCACGGGACAGAGGCCAAAGTTTCCTAACAGGGAGTGTATACAGAAGGAATGTCTGGTAACTGCCTTTTGTTTCAGAAGATACTGTTTCAATATTCTTCCTAAATACTTAGATATATGATAAACCAACAAGCTTAGAGGAACACTGTTTGCTTACATATGAGATGGAGAGCTTATTCAATCTCCAAAATTTTTTAACATAAAAAACACACAAAAAAGCCCCAATTTCTAAGAAATTGGGACTGTCATCAAGTTCCCAGGTTCTCTTCCTGTCCGAAGCTAGTCACCCACAATCCCGTGCAGCCAGATGACGTAAACTGGGGTGAGAGGCACCTACCTCCATTCTGCTTTGTTGTGCAGGAATGAGTTACACTGGTCAGAAAGCTTCGAATCGAGTGACATGGACTCCAGGATTGAAATGATTTGCTTGAAAGAAGGCCGTTTCTGAAGAAGAAAAAAATAATCACTTGTTGGGACTTAGGAAAGTAGATCTTTAAGAGAAAATCCACAAGCATAGTAATAAGGTCAAATCACCATAACAAAATAAGATATGATGTAATATCCTGATTTTGTTCTTTCACAACTGTCAGACTGCATAGGAACCATACTTATTTTCAATCAATTATTCATAATAGGCTCAGATGTAATTTTTCTATTGTGTTATCTAAGGTTGGAATGCTTACAGTATTTTTCCAGGTAAGGAAAGTACTAATTAGTTCTCTTTGGGGTATGATTAAAGACTCCTGAAAGGAAAGAGTTAAGTCTTTTAGAAATCTATCTATGTGATAAAGCAAGCATAGTAAAAGTTAACAGTAGGGTCTGGGTGATAGGGGTCTTCCTAGCGGTGCTAGTGGTAAAGAACATGTCTGCCAATGCAGGAGACATAGAGACATGGGTTGATCCCTGGGTCAGGAAGATCCCCTGGAGGAGGGCATGGCAGCCCACTCCAGTATTCTTGCCTGGAGAATCCCATGGACAGAGGAGCCTGGTGGCCTATAGTCCATAGGGATGCAAAGAGTCGGACAAGAATGAAACGACTTAGCATGCACTCATGCCAACACTGGGTGATAGGTATACCAGTCCTCACTGAAAAATTCTTTCAACTTTTTTATAATAAACTGTTGGAGGAAAATTACTTATCAATCTATCAGAATTTATACAATTTCCTAAACCAGTTGCTCAGAGAAAAAATTCCCCAATTTTAAAGCCATCATAACTTCACTGTTCTCAATGTTTATTCCACAATATAACTAGCTTTGGTGCTAGGAAACTCTCAGGTACTGTTTACCAGAAATTGAAAAAGCAGTGGTTAGGTGTATTTCTTTAGCTAGCAAAAACTACCCTAGTCTATCTCTTTAGACTCTAGCCAAGGTGGAGACAAAAGGTTAAAACAAAAACGGAGAAAGATAATAAAAGGGTGATGCACATTCTCTCTTCATCACGCCTCATAATTATACCATTTCTGAACAAATTACAGTTGCAGCAATTAAAACACGCATTTTAATTTAGGAGCACAAAAACAAGAAGAAAGAATGTTGAGGTGGCTTGCTCTCAGGACTTGAGTGTTTCCTACATTAACAAAGGTAATTTTTTCTTAGGAATATAAAACTGGAATATTTATTCTGAGTTCTGCCATTATTGTCCTCTTTCAAGGGGTGTGTGTGTGTGTGTGTGTGTGTGTGTGTGTGTGTTTAAAAAAAGGGCGTAGGTAGTTAAATGTCACTGATGGTACATTAAATCTTGTAATAAGCAAAAAGTGCCTTAAGTTGGAAATTTGAAAAAATTATATTTGTCTTTGAATGTATTCCCATTTTAATTTCTCCATCAATGTGTTAGGTAGCAACAGGAAAAATGTTTTGTTTGTATAGGAGCTAATTATATAATACATATAGGATTTTCATTTTTCATGGAAAAGAAGCAGGAGGAGCTGACAAATTTTCAAAGAGTAATATTTTTCCCTACACTTAATCATTCTTGAGATAAGGTAAAACTTTTTTTGTAATTGGATGGCAAGTATCCCTGGAAAAATCTTTATTTCATATTTAGAATATGCTCCCAGATGGAAATTATCAAAGTGAACATTCAGAACATAGCAGCAATGTAGAATCATATGTTAATATTTCATGAGTATTTTGATCACAGAATACAACATGTGGTCTAGGATCTTCCTCCAAAGGGGCTTAGCTTCCTTTTATGTATTATGTAGGCTCTGCCTACTTAAAAAGGCACAACCAGAACCATTTATTAAGCATCTGTATACATTATTTGTTATCTTCATATTATAGGTAAGGAAGATCAGTCTGAGAAAAATATGAATTGCCCGTTATCACACAGGTAGCAAGTTACAGAACCAGGGTCTATTCTCTTAAATCCTTCAAAATATTTTATCACATAAGGGTAAGATATTACTTCCTATCAAACTTGGAGCTTTAGCTATTGCTTTGTCCTTTTTTAGAAATGTCATTTTAGAACTTGAACTAATACCCACCTTTACTTCCTTCTTTTCTTAAAAAAAAAAAAAAAAAAAGGTTTTCTTTTGAGTACCTGATCAAACCCATTGGAATGACCCAACATTTATCTAATAGCAGTTTTTTCTCTTGTACACATTTCTACCTCCTCGTTGCAAAAGAACATATTTCTACAGGTGAGCTGAACATTTTAATCTATGTGTTAATACTCTATAGACTCTAAGGACTGAAAATTAAAATAATTAAAATATGTTTTAACCAACTACTGCTGTATCTATGTGCATAGGGCTGGCACCAACTTCTGTTTGAACTGCTATATACTTCTAGCCAGAGAAGAACGCCCTGGTGGCTCAGATGGTAGAGTCTGCCTGCAGTGCAGGAGACCTGAGATAAATCCCTGGGTTGGGAAGATCTCCTGGAAAAGGAAATGGCAACCCACTCCAGTATTCTTGCCTGGAGAATCCCATGGACAGAAAAGCCTGGCAAGCCCGAGTCCATGGGGTCGCAAAGAGTCAGACACGATTGAATGACTAATCCTTCCTTCCTTCTAGCCAGAAAACTAAAACATGCCTCTCAGGAAATAAACCTTGGTCTGGCCACTTTAGTCAACAACAAATTGTACATCTACTTGCTAAATTTACAGAAGATGCTATAGGCAAACAAAGAAAAACTATCTCTCTTCCCTCATGGAGCCTGTAATCCATTTAGGAAGAAAAGATATTTTAAAAATTGCAACAGCACAAAATGAGGCAGTAGCCCAGATTGTGGTTCAGGAAAAGGAGTACTTAGTATGGGCAGGGGAGACAGGATAACTGGGGAAGGCTTGATGAGGTCATCAGGAGGGGAAAGCAAAGAAGGAAAAGAACATCTTTCGGGAATAAAGAAGGTGTGTAAGGTATGTCTAGAGGAGAGAGCAATGACTTAGAAATGTGAGCTGGAGGCATAATCAAATTGAATATAAAAGGGCATAATTAGTTGTATTAGAATAAAATGCCATGAATTTAGGAGACAAAAAAAACTGATCTAAACTTTCTTCATACTTCACAGTGCTAGAAGACAAGATTTCTCTGGTATTAAAGAAGCATCAGCTTACTACCTGTTAAAAAGATATGCCAGCTTCATGGCATCAGCTCTGGATCTAATGTCCTTATTGTGTAGGTGTTTACACTATCATTTAATTAATATACCATAAATGTATATTCTTAGAATTTTAATTAATGTAGTACAGAGTTACAGATTAAGAAATTAAAAACCTGCTTTGCATACTGAAATATAATTACAATTACAGTGATCTAGTTGCATTCATCTAATTTAGCACTAATAATTTCAGGTGAAATTTCTATTTGAGTATCAGAGAGAAAGGGCTTCCCTGATAGCTCAGCTGCTAAAGAATCCACCTGCAATGCAGGAGACCCCAGTTTGATTCCTGGGTCAGGAAGATTCCCTGGAGAAGAGATAAGCTACCCACTCCAGTATTCTTGGGCTTCCCTGGTGGCTCAGCTGGTAAAGAATCCACCTGCAATGCAGGAGACCTGTGTTTGGTCCCTGGGTTGGGAAGATCCCCTGGAGAAGGAAAAGGCTACCCACTCCAGTATTCTGGCCTGGAGAATTCCATGGACTATGTAGTCCATGGGGTTGCAAAGAGTCAGATACAACTGATCGACTTCCACTTTCACATCAGAGAGAAAAATACTACCCAAATGACCAAATATGCCACAATGGATATATAAGTGGTAGCATATGAAAAGACTGTATTTTAATCGTATAAAATAAATATTCTACAGAAAGCTTGCAAATAGCCACTTATAATTTCCACCGGATTAGTTGCAAAGTGCAGGCATTTCTCTTCATGCTTAAGAAGCCCCAGATTCTGCCAAATCACACATGAAAGTGGGGCCCACAGAGGGGCAAGACAGACCATTCAAAACCTATCAACTTTGTCAAAAAAATTCATAAAACAATAGTAATCCTAAACAAAAATACTAAACAGTTTAAAAATTGTTAAATTCTTTAATAAAAAAAAATAGTAAATGCAGGACTCTAAAAAGGGTGAAGGTCGTTTGACGAACAGGAGTGAGAGCGGATTGAGCCTGCTGGTTTATCGGGGCCAGGGTGAAACGCACAAGGCTGGGGAGAGGCGGTGTCTTGGTTCTGTGTCCGTTGCTGCACTACTGGCCACAATGATGTGCTTGGAGTTCAGCTGTTCTCACTTGTGGAATGGAACAGTGTGCTTTACTTACGATTCACCCTGAATTGTGTGATATTAACACGATTCCCATACTCACCAAGTGTTTCTGAGTTACTTCGTCTAGACAAACCACAGCTTTCTGTATCCATGGATTCAACCAACCAGAGTTCAAGTTGGCTGTTGAATGCGAGGAAGTGTAACCCCAGTTAGGGTGAAGGGAAGGATCGTGACTGAATCACCCCATTATATATAAGGGACTTGAGCATCCATGGATTCTACTGGGGTCCGGAGACCTCCCCTGAGGCGATGAAGGGAATGGCTGTGTGCGTTATTACCATTCATTCTTCTTGAAGGTCATATAGGGACTGGGTTTAAATTAAGGAGGAAATTCCATTCTCAAGTCTTTTTTTTTTTTTCTTTCTTTCTTTCTAGATCTATCTTTTAAAAGGTCAGTTTGTGATACACTTATTTCCATGAAAGACTGCAGAAATTTGAACTTTAAAATTTTAGTTTTCTTGAGTCTATCTCTCTTATTCTAATATTTCATCTGTGAAGACCCTTTTTATTTTTAAACTTTTTATTACAGCAAATTCCAAACATACCCCAAAGTAGAGAGAACACCCTCCATATAGTTATCACTCCAAAAATCATCACGGCCCATCCTACTTAATCTATACCATTGTTCATTTCCCTTCACTGTATTTTGAAGCAAATCCAAGACTCGCCTATCATTTTATCTATAAACACTTCTGTACGTATGTGACAGTCTTTTAAACCAATCTTTGCAGGGAAGGGAAATGGGCCATTTATGCTTGAATGTGATAACCACATGAGAGCCTCAATTTTGGAATTTTTCCAACTCTATTGTGATAGCTTAAAAAACATCACCGAAACTCCACAGGGAGTGCATATCGAGCTTCTCTAGAGTGCTACTTTTGCATGGTCTTTGGTTAGAAAGGCAATGTGGTGGTCGGGCTCTGTAGCGCAATGGATAGCGCATTGGACTTCTGGTGTAGAGAGGCAATGTGGGGTGGAGGGTTAAGTGCAGGGACTCACGTCACTCAGCTTGGGTTCCACCTCCAGCTCCACCACTTACAAGCTGCGTGGCCTTGACCTCACTACTTAACCGTGCCTCGGTTCTTCACGTGTAAAATGAGGATACTAACAATACCCAGTTCATAGAGATATTCTGAGAAATAAAGGAGTTGATATACTTAAAGTGTTCAGAACAGTGCCTGGTTTATAATAAGCATGGTCTGCTAGTATTTATATAACGTGAATGTGCAAGAGTTATTATTGAAGATTAAAAACAAGGAACAAAATTCTTTTTTACTGACTCAAGAATGCCAGAGTGCTGTAAGAAAGAGCCAGTAATGAGATTGTAGGTCTAATGCCAAGCAAATGTCAGCAGAAAGCCTTCACAGTCAATCTGGGGCTCAAAGGAGCAGCAACCCTGTTTTGCTCTGTAATGAATTTGATTAACCCACATTTTAAAAACTCAAAGCCAGACAATCAAGTGAGATTTCAGAACAACAACAACAACAAATATATATATATATATACCTTGGCATCAGCTTCCCAACACTGATGTAACAGTTCAGCAAAACTCCTGGGGCAACTGCTTGGAATGGTTAATCTCTATAAGAGAGAAAGAAAAAATAAGCCAAAACAAAACAAAATACAGGCATTTTCTCATTAAAGGAAGGAAATACTAATTGGAAGATATGAAAGAACTAATTTAGTAGCATACACAAGACATGAAATTTAAAACATCCTTTGATTAATATGTGACTGGAGAGAATTTATGTTTAGATTCATAGTGTCTAATCTCTAATGACACTTTACCTTTTCCTCCAAAGAGGAATCATAGTGGATGAAGAAATCAGGTTCAGAACAACAAATGCAACAAAATATAGAATCTGGTCAAAAGAAACTACAGTAGGAGAGGGGCAAGTTAGAACTTACATAAATCTAAACCATGAACCTATCACTGTATTTTTATAGGTAACTATGAAAATTGCAAATAGGCCAGGTAACTAGGAAACCAGTTAAACTTTGGCAATAGGTGTACAACTTCTGAAAACATCTTGAGCACACAGATAATTTACAGAAGTATTTTCTCAGTGGCAAATGAGACATTTTGAATGGATGACTCATCATGGCTTAGTTTTAGCCAAACCCATAAAACATAAGGACTTGATAGAACAAAGAATATAATGTGAAGACTAGTCTTGTTCTAACATTCTAGAGCAGTGCTTCTCATAGAACATGTAATTCTCCCAGAGGCAGTTTACAAATCTACAGAGACATTTTTGTTTTAAAGTCTGGAAGGTTGTACCTAGAGCAGGTCAAGAATGCTGACCATCTTTCAATATATCATAAAGCCTGATTAAAAATTCTCCTGCATTCCACCACATTTCAAATGCCCCATATGCATTCATGTAAGTAAGACAAGAAAACAATGAGCTTTATACTTTTCTGAACCTAGACTCTAACTTTGATTTATAAGTAGAGTATTTTTTGAATATTTTAAAAATACTCTGAACTTTCTATGAATGCAAATACTAAATGAAATAAATCAAGGGTATATTGATTTTTGCATTATTCATAACCTTACCATAATATTGGGAAAATCTTGCCTACAATATAGTGTTGCTCATGGTACTGGAATCATTAATACTCACAATAAACCATCTTTATTCTGCATTTGTAGCTGTTGAATTCTATTTATTTATGTGTAAGCATCTAAAAATGTTCCATTATCATCTCTACTGTCATCATGCCTGAGCATTTATACAGTGCAATACATATTTATTTCTTCCTTATATTACATTTAAAGCATGATGTTGACTTAAAATACAATGTGTGTAGTAGGCTGTATTACCACTGAATTTCCTTTCAGGGAAAAAGAGGGAGCATTAAATAGTTGTTATAAACAGAGTATTGAGTATGAAGGGGACTTCTCAGATCACTCAGTGGTAAAGAATCTGCCTGCCAATGCAGGAGACATGGGAGACTGGGGTTCGATCCCTGGGTCGGGAAGAACCCCTGGAGGAAATGGCAACCCACTCCAGTATTCTTGCTTGGAGAATCCATGGATGGTGGAGCCTGGTGGGCTACAGTCATGGGCTCACAAAGCGTTGAACACGACTAAGCGACTGAGCAGGCACTCACAGGTGTGACAGAGCTGAGAACCTCTGTAGTAGGAAGATCTTTTCTACAATGTTATTTGCCAAGGCGTTTTGCAGATAAAAAACTTAAAACAATTTCACTGGATTTGGAGGAGGCTACATATAAAACTAGAAAAATAGTTGTCTTGGCAAGATAACAGACAATCTGTATTTGGAATTAAAATCAGAAAACCAAAATAAATAAAACTTTAAAGCAAAGCTAAAAAAAAAAAAGGCAACTCTGCAAGTTAGAGACTACACTAAACATTTTTAAACCTCTGGTTTGGTGATTTCATAGACTACAGTAGGATGTAGTAAAGGGCACTATTATTTTACTGTAATGAGAACTGGAAACCTTTTCATGAGAGTAAAGAAAATCAAGAGTTTACTAAAAAAAAAGGTAAGATCGTTTGGGGTGGCAACTAATATAAACAGTGACTGCAATTATGTGACTGAACACACATCATGTGTATTGAAAGACAAGTTTTCCTAACTGGTAACATTTTCAATGTAACTTCAGCACATTTTCAAAGAACTGAAATGTGAACTGGCTGAATATAGGTGTGGATCTTTTCATACTGACAAACTTTTTAGATACCACAAGTGAGACATTAAAAAGGAGACATAATTATTTTAAATTATCTGACATGTTCAAATATCAGTTAAATCGAGACTCAGACACTATGTAAGGGATTATTTTTTTGCACTAAAAAGTACGTTAAAAGAGAATCTAAAATATTTAAGTGTGATTATATAACTGTGGGTATTCTATTAAAACATTGTGAAACAATCAGATATTAGCACCAGGTTTGCAACACTACTTAAAACTTAAATATTTAAAAATAAAAGTTTCAAATTGAAAATTAAAATAATTCCCAATCACTAAATTAGGCATGACATTTTTTTTAAAGATTATATTCTTTTTTTTGCACTATTTTCTACATAAGATGCAATAATTATTTTTTAAGTCAAGTTTATTATCTTTTTCTAAAGTGTAGTCAAGAAAAATGGATTAAGTTCTTGAGGATTTCCATGTTAGTAAAGAATAGTTGTTTTGCTACTTAGAATAAAACACATTTATGTACTTGAAAAGATGGAGTTATACTGCCAGGACATTCTGAATGACTACTAATTGAGTTTTATGGAAAGTCCAATGGCATACAGACATACCTGTAAGATTTAAAAATTAGTAATACTCTCTTAACTTCCTGTCTTCTATAATGGTTCATTGTTTGCTTTGTAAAGTTTAACAGCATTTTGTGGATTATAGCTTCAATAGAATTTAATAATAGAAAAAGTTATTGTTTGAAGACCTTATTTCATTATTAGGGGTTTGGAATCAAAGGCCTTCAGATATAATTTTTAGAAAGTATTGATCTTCCTATAGATGCAAAAAGCAATCCTAAATGGTGAAAACAAATAAGCTCTAGAGTCTAGTTAAGAGTAATGTATCAGTGTCAAGTTTCTGGTTCTGATATTTTATATATATATATATATATATATATATATATATGTCTCACGAGTGGGGGAAGCAGAGCAAAGGGTACACAGAATTCTTTGTAATATTTTTGCAACTTCCAATGAGTCTAGGATGACTAGCTCACATTTAAAATATCTCCCTGAAAGTTTAAACATGTCATTCTTTATTTAAATGAGGCCTTTGAAAAACAGTTACAGCTTTCTCTTTTCAACTCAATAGCCCAAGCTATTCCAGAGCAAAAATAAATAAAATAAAATAATTACAAGTTGAAGGGATTTTTATAAATTATATTTAAGTCAAAGTCTCAATTTTATTATAAAATAAATCCTTGGGAATTATTTTAATGCTATCTCAACAGAATTTGTTTTGATAATAAGGGCCACTATTTATGAGGTGAAATGAAGACATCTTCTTGAATGATGACAATGGAAACTACATTTGAACTTAATTTCCATATTTCTGATAAATGAAACAAATGTGCAGAATGAGAATGGATAAATACCCTTGTAGCACCCAATCTGCATTTGGTTCACTAGAAAGTTGAGAAAATATATTTCACCATGTGGGTTTCTTTCAACTGACTATTATATTTAATAAATACAATAGGGGAGGCATTTGAATAGTCTCCATCTGTTATTAGCTGATTATCAGATCACCCCATGGATAAAACAGTACACTCCAGGGGATTCCCTAGAGAGAAACAGGGAGATGGCCTCCTCATGCACCCATTGAGGAGGTCCTGAAGGCTATTTATGGGGGATTCTCAAGCCTCAAGTCAACTACTCAAAGGCAGCTTCTAAATTCATTTTTTTCTTCAGCTTTAAAAGTCCTTGATGGATGCTCCAATATTTTCAAAGTGCTTTAGATTCACAGCTATTCTGCCCTCCTTTAGATGAAATATTATTTAAAAATATTAATTACTCTGTCTTATACATATTTGGAGAGTTCAGTCAGCTTTAAAATAAAATTTCCTCCTACTTTATTCTGAAATGATACAGAGGAAAAAAATGACATTGAATATTCTGCTCCAAAGTCAACAGAAGGTCAATAACCTTCTTTACTCTATTTGTCAACCCAGAACTAAATGTCTAATCATCTCACTGGCAAAAGAAACTGAACAGAAACAAGTGGGTTCTCATACCATGAAAATAATCAGTTACACTGTGTGTGAGGTCTGATTGAATAGCACACTAGGAAAAACCACCACATTTAATTAAAACAGAACAGCCTCTGTGAAACAATGAGTAATACACATTCTTAAATATTACCCCTTTTCATTTTTCTTTAAATTGGCAGCTCTCTCCCATCAACTTCAGCTATCATGAACACTTCGTCCAATCTCAATGGCTCAGGAGGACAAATTAATAAGGTAACTGTGGATTATGTGATATAAATATGAAAACTTGGCTTCTCTCAGTCAATAGCAGCTTTTTGATTGATCTAGTTTGTTCCTGCACTCACCATGGAGAGCAGATCAATCTAATTCTTTTAAGGCATTAAAAAGGGAATATTACTACATATTCACCTTTTTGCAAATTATTTTATCCTAAGGCTGCACCCTTCCCTTTTGTGGCGGGCACAGATAAGATGTGGAAATGAAGTTTTGTGAAATAAAGTTGTTTTGCAGTGTTGCAAAGACAACTGCGTGCTTCCATCACTTGATCTAAGTTCTCATAATACCTTGATATTGGATGCTTCATCTTTATGCTGAGAATTTCCATGGCTGTGCGTTTCAGTCACAATTTTAAACCTTTCAAAATGTAGTTGCTCTCTTTGATATGAATGTACCATGTTCTCTGATGTAGGCTCATAGGTCCAACTAACTGAAAGCCTCAATTTGTGGGAAGAAGAAAAGCGAGGCTGGGGACACAGCACAAACGCTGTTTACGCCACTGAAGTTCTTTTGAAATGGAAAGGCTCTGCATGAAGAAGGGAACAGTTATGCCACTGCCTCGCCAATTCCAGTGAGGAGCTCATCTTCAATGTAGTGTTCAACGTAGGTGGCAAAACTGTAATTTTTCCCTTTTTTGAAACTATTTTTTCTTCTTTTATTTTTGAAATTCTCATCTAAGCGACAGTTTCTTGTACTATAGTGACTCCTGCTGGGAGAGGTAAGTTGAAGTAGCTGAAGGTCTCTTACAGATATATCAACTCCCGGACAGTAAAAAAGATGTCCTAAACGCAGGAGATGGAGTTAAACTGTTCCCCTACCTTGGACGCAATGGCTTCTTTCATCACTAAGAACAAACCCCTAGGTTTTACAATTGAGACTGAGAAACTAGTACAGTACTTGTACAATTTTTGATCTACAGCATCACGACGTGAAGCTGCAACAATTAGATGTAAAGGGTCCATTCATGAGGAATAACATCACTTTGACCCTTTGTGTTAGCTCCTACTGCTAATCTTTCCATAAGCGTGAACTTACTTTCAATTTGAAGAAGATGAAAAAGTCTTTTGCAAAACCCCAATACTGTTTTCTGATCTATGTACCTGAATGGGGAATCGTAGTCTTACCTCGTTTTTTTCCACTACAAGCCAAGCTACTTGTAATCCTTCCAAACCTTTAAAGGGGACCTCCCTTGTTAGCATCTCCCAGAGAACCTGGAACAAAAAGGAAATGGAATTTTATTCTTGTACTTTATATTTTTGGTATATTACTGAAACTTTAACATTTAACTGTATCCAATTACCAGACACAGCCAACTCCATCTATAGAAACTTGGGCAAAACATATATATTCATGCATAGGGCTTCTTCCATATATTTCATACATGTACATATATTTTGTTGTTGCTGCTGTTCTTTTTTATTTTAAAAAATCCACTTTAGGAAGTAGAATATATAGATCCGGGCTTAAAATTTTATGAAACCGATGTGCTTAAGTGATTTAACTGTATTTTGTAAATTAACAGAATTCTCATGGATCACCATAAACTAGATTTTACACTTTGTTAGTCAAAACTCTTTGCACCTTCAATCTCTGATAAATTTCTCTATAAGAAAATAACTGGAAAAAAAAAAAAAGAAAATAACTGGGAATTCAAACATATTTTCAAAGCTTCAATAACAGTCTCATTAAAAAGAAAATTGAGCCCCAAATGCAAATCACTGGCTAAACCACTTAGTCCACAATGGTAGATACTTGCAAAACTAACATTTAGATTTTGTGTTTTGGAGAAATCTTTCTCAAAATGAGTCAGTCTAAGGGATTTATTTTCATCCACCTATGATATAATTTATTATATTATATTCTAAAATGTAATAAACACCTATGTACATATATAGGCTGTATGCATGTGCATGTGTGTGCAAATGTATGTATATGTTATCTCTGCAATCCTTGAGATTAGCATGATTAATAAATTCCCACTGGAATGCTGAAACAAAGCAAATTGATGTGGGAAATGCTGAAAAAAGCCAATGATTTTGTATTCTCTTTAAACTCTGAGTCATGGAGATTTTTGCTGCCAAGGTAGGTCAATGGTAAAGAATCTGCCTGTCAATGCAGGAGACATGGGTTCAATCCCCGGGTTGGGAAGATCCCCTGCAGCAGAAAATGGCAACCCATTCCAGTATTCTTTTCTGGAAAAACCCATGGACAGAGAAGCCTGTCCAGCTATAGTCCATGGGGTCAAAGAGTCAGACACAAGTTAGCAAGTAAACAACAACAACAATGGAGATTATTACATTCTGTCACTTTATTTATACAAATGAGTATCCAGATTTGAGTCTACGGATACTTTTGTGAAGTGCAAAAACAATTACAATTTTATCAATAATAGCATAATAATAACAGCCACTATCATTTATTGAGTGATTCTATTCCAGGTACTCTGTTAAGCCTTTAGGTATGCTATCATGATTAATCTCAGTCCCATCAGATAGATATCTTTCTCATTGTATAGATGAGGAAACTAAAGCTTAAGGAAGTTAAATAAACTTGCCCTAAGGCATTCAGTTATCAGGTGACAGAGCTAGAATATGAACTTGCTGTCTTACCCTGAAAGTCAAGGCCTCAACAATAGATAACTATAGAGATGGAAGAAACAAGAGTGCAACAGGCCCTAGTTGAGGTAGGTTTGGAGCCAAGGCAGAAGCAAAGACACACGGCACCTATGCTTGACATTTCTGTTGTTCTGAAAACAAAAACTCATTTCTAAATAAGAATGCAGACTGAGAATATACACTCCACTCACGCCAATCCGATATCCACTCTTTCCTCACCCAGTGCTCAGTCTTACTCGAGCCATAACATGTTAAATGAGTTCTGGCTAATATACTAAGATAATTAGCAGGAAAATCAGGGAAATTGGCAGATGCTGCTCAAGCAGGAGAAAAATAATTCCCTGAAGCTTCTTTGGGCTTTTAATCAAGTGTGTAAGGTACTTCTTTAGAAGAGCTACTGCATAATTCTGTTCAAGTCACAGAAGTGATTAGGAAAAGGTAAGGGGCACCCCAGAAGGGGCTGATTCGCGCAAATGCTGGAAGTACAGGAAAGGTGGGAGCCAGAGCAGGTACGTGGTCGCCTGACACGGGGCAGTGGGTGGGGATGGTGGTGGTGGAGATAGGCAGGAACAAGAGGGCTGAGCAGGAAATGAAGCCCCTCGATGTACTGCCGTCACTACTTCCTGGTGTTGGGGTTGGGAGGGGCAGGGGTACAAAGAGCAAGAAAATGAAGGGGGTTGGCATTCTCTGGAAAGAATGACTCTGCCTCAAATGCCCAGGACACCAAAATGTTTAGATGAGCAGCCTGGTGCCTCTCCTTTCAGAGTCTGGCCTTCTGACCTGTCTGCACAATACACCCCTCCCCAACCCCCCCGCCAACACACACACAAAAGCTGCTTGGGTTTTTTGTGGGGCAAGATGCAGAACTAAGAGCCTGGGGAATGACACCAGAGAAAGATTTATGCCATTCTTTATCCCAAAATATTCCACTGGGAAGTGTCCAAAAATCTAATAGGATCAGAGTTATATTTCTCCAAGGGTTCCAATCCTGGAAAAAATAAGATGGTTTCAATCTATTCCCTCCTGTGTCTCTAAAGACCTACCCCAGGGAGTAGCCACCTAATGGATGTGAAACTGGCAAGAGTGGCGTCCTGAACTGCTGGATCCTGAAGCCCAAATGAGATCTTGAGTTGAATTCCAGGGTCAGCGCATCTCATGATTCCCTATTATTTATTTGCCAGCTTCAGAAATGTATCAAAAAGTAGGTAATGTGAGATAGGGCAACAGCTTTTCTTACTGAGCAAAATCACATTTGGCACAAAAAAAGTAACTTAGTTGAGGAAATCACTTAGAGGTCTAAAAATATATTAAACTATGCCTGAAAATATCAGTTATGGGGATGCAGGCCAAACATTATTGTGATCTTTCACCTTAAAAATATTTTCCAACTCATGTTATATTGAGACATCCCTACATTTAAACTGGGCTTGCAAGGAAAATTTCTATTTTCAGCTTACAGAAGAGAAACTTGGACAAGGCTGTGTACTTTTCCTGCCTTTTCTTTTACAAACAATGGAAAGCCATTACCTGAGCTGGGTGGTTCTGGAACAGGGCTCACAGACAAGCGAAGCCGTGATGCTCACTCTGAAGCTGCTCTATTTTCAAAACTGGTTTTGGCTGAGAAGCTTTGGAGCAGGTAATCCTTTCTGCATTGCCATTGGGAAAGCTTTGTTTTTAAAGAGTGGTTAGGCCTTGGGTTCTCAGAACGCTTATTCTTCAATGATTCTGGCTTTCCTGAACTCTTCTTTTTTGTGGATAATATCCTAAACACTCCTTCAAGAGAAGTCATCAGAAGAGGACAGAAAAAAATCTACTTCCTTATAAAATACAAACAATGGCCTGCCTAGTGAAGTTTACCAGTGTAGAAGCAAGGATCACAAGATCCATTTCTGGCATTTCACCAGCATGTTTATTTTAAGGCTGTACAAGGCTGGCTAGTCTCACAATGTGTTAAGAAGAGCCAAAGGTTAATTAAGCTGCAGAGGGCCAGGGACTTTAAGTCTATGAAGGGGTAAATTCTTACAGCAAGTCTGAGAAAGAAAAATAAAAAGTAAAAATACATTGGGGTTTTATGGGTGGGTTTCAAAAATGACAACTGTTTTTTATGGTCTTATTCATCTGCATGTGACTGCTATGTGAGTAGGGGGGCTCAATGAATGGAACTGACTTCTAATGAACTATGGGATGTCTTATGCAACCAAATATACCTATTGACAAAGAAGTCCTGCTTACTCACCTGTTTTGAAAGGACACAAAAAACTCTCAATATCTGCATTGCTTCCTTAGATAGATATCATTTTCAAAGTTTATGGACTATAAACTTCTAAAACTAACATGGTCCCTACCTTAACAACTATCCTCTCCTGGACTACTACCTCGGGCATGGGATGCTTTCTTGATTTAAAAAAAATTGTGGTTGTTTAAACAAACAGGATCCATAAAGCACGCTCTGTACTTTTCCTTTCACTAATGTTGTTGAGAGTAAAATGGGAAGGAGTCATGATTAAATAAAATCCTGATTTGTTTTTTATAGCTAAATTAGCATATGTGTACTTTTCTGAATGGAATTCGGCTGATGCAGCCACGGGGTAAGAATAACCAGCATTCTGAGTAAACCTCTCTCTTTCAGACAGTGAAAGAGCAGCCGCTATTTTAAAACTAACAGATTTACTGAAAAGGCTTACCCTCCCCCACCCCACCCAGTTAAAAGAAGACTCTAACAGGAATACAGAATTAATATTCAAAAGCATGTGACTGAAGCAAACAAGTTCTGAAGAGCAACACAGATCTGTAAATATAGAGCAACCCTGGAAAGGTTCAGTGACTGGCTCTAAGGTTTGCTGTAAGATTGATTACTTGATAGAAAGAGCTGTTAAGCGTTTGATAATCTCTCAAGGCTTCCCTGGTAGCTCAGACAGTAACAAATCAGCCTGCAATGCAAGAGACCTGGGTTTGATCCCTGGATCAGGAAGATCCCCTGGACAAGGAAATGGCAACCCACTCCAGCCTTCTGGCCTGGAGAATCCCATGGACAGAGGAGCCTGATGGGGTCACAAAGAGTCAGATACGAATGAGCAAATAACACTTTCACTTTTCAATCTCTCAAAACAAAAGTAGAATCAGTAAATATTGAAAACCTAATTCATAAAGAGAAAAGTTCAAGGCCCATCTACTGAGTAGTGGTGAGCAGTTCGTTGAAGGGAAAGCTTTTTAATAAAATAAGCTGAACATTTGCAGGTTCAGAAGTCTTGATTTAAACTACATTTAATATGGTGGGGGGTGTTTAATGAGTGAAATGAGTGGAATGAGTGAAATGGATTATAGAAAGATACAGCAAAGACCAAAAGCTCCACAAAGTCATTTCTTCATATCTTTTGTAATTTCTATGTGGAAGGGAATTTGTTCCTGGTCACTGGAACCAAAACTCCATTTCAGCTAAGGAAAAGCAGGTGGGTACATTTAAACAAAGTCCTGGGCAATTGTAAAGCTTTGGGAAAAGGCAGTGTGAACTGAGCTTTCATAAATGAGATAATACTGAACCCCAAAATTCACTCTATACAGAACTCACAGTTGTGTCCTTCCAGTCAAAGATTTCAGAGGCAGGGAAATTCCAAGATGTGGGGAGACTTTTAAAAGTAAAAACACTGCCTGAGAACTTGTAGAGTGCTAAAATGAGCCTTAAAAGTCTTCTAAATCACATAAATGTGCAATGGAACTTAAAAACACTAACCATCTAAATATATTTATACATGTTTACATCCATAGGCAAGGGGAAAGAGTGAGAACTATGGTCCCTACAGATAGCTGAGTGCCTTTAACAGTTTTTAATGGTTGTATAAAACAAAAGAATATACAATAGAGACACTGTAAGTGGCCCTTACTATCTGGTCCTTTACAGAAAAAGTTTGCTGGCTCCTGATTCCACAGGATAAAATGAAACGCTGGACCCAAGAAGCAGGCAAAGTCAAATTTAAATTGCCCTAAGTTGGTGTCTAGCACAGTGCCTGACACAATAAATAAGTTTTTACTTTAAAATGAAGGAACATAACTTCATTAGGAGGAAATAATCTCATAAAAAGTCTTAAATTGCAACAAATTTCTCCATTTTCATACTTCCCAGCAGTTGATTTGCAGGATGGTTAGAATGTAGTAATTTAAAAAGTATATTTATTTATTTATTTTTGGCTGAGCTGGGTCTTTTTTGCTGCACACAGACTTCTCTTGTTGTAGAGCCTGGACTCTAGGTGCTCAGGCTTCAGTAGTTGCTGTGTGTGGGCTCAGTAGTTGTGATCTGTGAGCTTAGGTCCCCATAGAATTAGTTGTATGTGGAATCTTCCCAGAGCAGGGATTGAACCTGTGTCCCCTGCACTGAACGAACCACCAGGGAAGCCCAGAATGTAGTAACTTCTGACATACGGGATCAGCTTTAGAATATATTTCTTCACGAACTTCCGGGCTTTTCCCCTTCTTTTGATAAGAACTATTTGATTACTGTCTAAAATAGGTTATAACTATATCCCAGTATAAAATAATAATAATTTAAAATGAAAAGGATGTTAATTTTTTAAAGAAGTGATAGCCTTCATTCTTAGAAACACACAGAATTAAGGAAAATTAGGTATTTAGTCTGATGCTACTACTGTCTTCCAAGCTTTACAATTCCAGCCTTTCACCAAAAACATGTATTTCATTTATGATATGATTTTTTTCAATAGCAATAAAATTGATATTATATACATCTGGTATTCATAAGATGTAGTATGACAGAAAAAGCTAGCGAACTGAAACCAGCCCAGAACTTACTGAGGCCAGCAGAAAGTACCTAGAGTCCGACTGACTCTAAAGAAACAGGAATGGGTTTGACAATGTTGGAATGCTCCTGTACCATCAGCTATCACCTTAGTTGAAAACACAGAAAGTCAGGAGGAAGAGGCATGTTGGTCTGGTCTAAAGTTAGACAGCTTTCTCCCCCATTACTGTGAAAATGTCCTTCAAAGAAGTAACAATATAGAGAGGCAGTATGATCGAGAGATGAGAGGTGAAGACTGGGGTTCCAAATACTATTTTCTTTTTTTTTTTTAAGCCTTGCTGGCTGTGAGAGGCATGTGGGCTCTTAGTTCCATGACCAGGGATGGAAGCTGTGCCCCTTGCATTGCGAGTGCAGAATCTTAACCACTGAACTGCCTGGGAATTCCCTCCAAATGCTATTTTGGGCTTTTTGTAAAGGATATATATATATATACACACACATATACACACACACATCGGTTTTAGGGATAAAAATCTTATCCTCAAAAAAAGGCTCCAATGAATTCCTTCCTCCACAAAGAGCTGCCCTGCCCACTCTTCCCTCCCACCCCTCCACTCCCCTGTTGCCCCACTTCTTCCTCTCTGCTAACTCAGATACAACTTATTCCTCAAGAATGATTGGTCTCAAAACTCCTCCTCTAGCAACTCCTCCTTCTGCTTCTTCACTGATTGGCTCCTGTGGTCTCTATTCCTTGAGCTTCCCACCCCCAATGCCCACAGTATTCTATTCTTATAACTAAGTTGCTGGGCCAGTCTTCTTCTGTGAAACCTTAGATTCAGGTTTCAGACAGCCACGCTATGAGACCTGCAGCAGACATGGGCAAGGCCATGCACCAAATAAGTACATTTTCTTCTGCACTCTCTGGAAACTCACTCATCACTTTAATGGCTGACACTCAAAAATTTCCTGTTAATTAACTCATTTAGTGTATCTATGGGTGGTTTTTGAGCAATACACTACAGTGAAGTCCCATTCTAAAGGATTTACATTTCCACTGACTTATAGAGATATTCTATAGTCATATGTCCACCCAGGAAAGCAGAAGGGCATCAGATCTAATACTGTTTGAGGATCCATCTAATTTGCTTCTTGCAAATGGCACTGGTTTCTTCTCAACACTGGACAAAATAACTCAAAAATGATCAGAGTAAACCTTCTAATAAAAAATATTCTCTCTGTTGCCACCACTCTGGATATTCTACCAGGAACAGTATCATTGCTTTAAAACCATGTTAAACTGTTACACACTGCTTCTGTACATTGTTTGCTTTTTAATGCCCTTTAGTAACAAAAAATGACAAATGAACTCACCACACCATAGGAATATGTGTCACAAGTTTCAGACACAGGGAGACTTTGGATAACTTCAGGAGCCATCCACGGGAAAGTTCCAACCAAGGACATATGTGTTGTATGGTTGTGGAACCGTGAGGCACCAAAATCGCAGATCTGAGAAAAGAGAAAGGAGTATCAACTTTCTTTTTACTGACTAATAAAACAATCATCAATCATAAAACCTACATCTGAAATTAACCAAATTTCTTCAAATTAAAAAAATTAATAGTCCTACCTTCAACACCCCATCAGCTGCTATAACAACTAAAAGGGAAAAAAAGATAAATTATGAAAATCATCCAGTTTGAGTTATACTGAAAAAAATCATAAACTTCTATTTTTATCCTCCATGTGGCATTCTGAACGGTAAAATCAAAGTATTTACCACACTGAAGATTTTACAAAAAGGAGCTGACATTAAAATAAAAATACAAAACTAATTCTATGAGGTGCTGATTAAAAGGGCTTTAAGACCCTGTTTTAAATTAAATGTAGCATTGTCTAGTAAAAAAGGCATAGATCAGCTGCAGTCAAGGGAACCAAATTTTCACTTGGATTCTGACGCCAGACTGTCAACATTCTACTGAGCAAGTCATTAGCATTATTGCTTCATGGTAAATATGGTTTTTCCCTCTGGTTTAAGAGTAATTTTTTTGAAGGCGCAGATAATGCTCATCTATTTACATTATACATTCAT
This sequence comes from Cervus elaphus, assembly GCF_910594005.1. Taxonomy (NCBI): domain Eukaryota; kingdom Metazoa; phylum Chordata; class Mammalia; order Artiodactyla; family Cervidae; genus Cervus; species Cervus elaphus. The sequence continues at coordinate 26,794,208 of NC_057847.1, forward strand.
TCACTTAACAGATATTTGTTGAGTATACGCTGTGGGCAAAGCCATTTACTATGTTCTAGCAGAGGAAGGTGAGCAAGACTGGCATTGTCTGTGCTCTGGTGGAGCTTACAGTCTAATGGTAAACAGAGTTAAGCAGACACCTATAATAAAGTGGGATAAGTTCTGTGATGAGAGGTATGGAGATTGCCATAGGACCAAACAGCAGTCTAAGAAGTCAAATTGTAAGGAGGTCGAAGTTCCCTGGAAGAAATGATGCTATGCTGAGACCTGAAGAACAAATTAGAGCTAACCAGAAGGAGAAGTGGGGGAGGAAAGCAGTTTTCCACGCAGAAGAGTGAGCTTGTGAAAAAGGTCAGGAGCAGAGGAAGAGGTATGCAGTTTTGGAAAGTAGGGGCCAGGTCTGGAAGAGCCTTCGATAGAAATGGAAAGCCAGCGAACAATTTTAAGCAGAGGAACGGAATGGTCAAATGTGCACAGAGGAACAGAACATGAGGAAGGAGATCACTGTGCAGGCAGGGTTGTAGCCCAAGAGATGTGATGATGCCTGCACTAAGTCTCGGAAAAGGACAGGAGAGAAGTGGACCAAGTCAAGAAACAGGTTGGAAGCAGAATCAACTGGGCTTGGATAACTGGCTATGGGGGAGGAAGAGGACTCAAAGAGGAAATAAAACACAGGCAATATGGCATAATGGTTATAACAGGAACTCAGCAATCAAACTGTAACTCCTTTTTAAAAATCTGATTATGGATTAGGCAATTGGTATTGTCACTCACTGAGACAGGGAATGCAGGAATAATTTGTTAGGGGATAGGGAGAAGATGAAAAGATCAACTTGGACACCACACATTTTAGGGTCATACAAAGTACCTATGTGAATATGTTCAATAAGCAGAGACATAGTTTTGAAGTTGAGATCTATTTGACAGCGCGAAGATCAATTAGGGCTTTTATGGGAGTGGGTGAATAAAATGTAAGAAGGGAGAAGGTCAAGGACAGAATCCTAAAGGAATGTTTCTAGCATTTCCTTTGTAAGCCACACAGTGCCTTGAACACGGTATATTATCAGTACTTATTAGGTATTACTTGACCTTGACAAGTGGGGAAAATAATCTTTTCATGATCCAATACACAGAAATAGCCTAAGGTTAAATCTAATACTATATATAATAAGCTATACATTTTTCAAATATTGTTAATATTATATTCAGTTATTTTAAAAATACTTCTATCTTTTCATAAGATCAGTGTTTATTTAAAAATCTAAGATCATAAAACTATATAACTTAGAAAATGAAAAAAAAAAAAAAACTTAGAAAATGAAAGTCCTACTGTTCTCTCTTCCCTCCCCAAATTGTTAAAAGTTAGCTCTATATTGTTTCAATGTGTGTGTGTTTTACCATCAAGTAACTACACAACTATAATTTCTAAAAAACACAAACATTCTCCACTGTTAGTTTCATAAAGACAGTTTGAATAATTTAACCATTATCTCATGGGATATTTAAGATATACTGATAAACTATATTAAAAGGAGAGACATTGAACACTTATTTAGATTGAAATTCTGAGCAAGAATTGAAAATATAAAGTCATAAACTCTGATACTTTCTACTAGATTCTAGATTATTTCCCAAAGACTTCCTGTTGTGCATGCGTGCTCAGTGACTCAGCTGTATCTGACTCTTTGCAATCCCATGGATTGTAGCCCACCAGGCTCCTCTGTCCATGGGATTATCCAGGCAAAAATACTACAGTGGGTTGCCATTTCCTCCTCCAGGGGAACTTCCCAACCTAGGGATCAAGCCCATGTCTCCTGTGTCTCCTGTAATGGCAGGCAGATTTTTTTTTTTTATCACTGAGCCACCTGGGAAGCCCAACGACTTCTGTTAACCCATGTATGTATATTAAAAGTTTTTAGCTCTAAGAAACTTACATCTAAGGAAAGCTAAAGGATAAGTGATAAAACCTAGAAAAGGGCAAGAACAGTGAGCCAGAGTCAACTTCAGGGTTGGGGTGGTGGTCCAACCTGAACTGCTGAGGCGTGGCAGCTGCCAACAACTCCCCCGTCTCCACCCCCACAAACGTCACGGTCCTGGGCAGCTGGTCAAACTCCTGAGTTCTCTTTCTCTACTGACCATGACTACCCATTCCAAGGATCACACTATTAGTATGTACCCATTTTAACTGCAATGATTTAAAGATTTTCTAAAAAGAAATTGTTTTTAGAAGAATCACTTAGAAAACAAGTAAATAATTAAAGCATGCAAATGAATCGATATCAAGATTTTTTTTCTTTTTTTTAAGTAGCAAACTCTGATGCAAGCCCTCAGTGCTGGCTAGTTAAATAACACCACTGCCTTTCTCCACTAATTTTCAAGTGACGTAATGGAAGAAGCATTCAATTACCACTCCTACTTGAAGGTAACATCTAATCCTGCAAGTCATTTAAAAATGCTCAGTCTACAAATTATAAAATACAGGATCATAAATAAACTTGAAGAAGCAGAGAAGAAGAGAAAGAAGAAAAAGAAAGCTTTTACTTTCCAAACCCTGCTGATCATTTTTGGGCACTCCTCCAGGTAATATGAGTGACATAAAAAATTTACACCAAATAATTCAGGAGTAACAAGAACAAAACTCAAACCTGCTAGTACAGGGAGTCATCTAAAAATAGAAGTTAGAAATACACGACCACTATGTGCTTGGATCCAGCAATACCTCTTTTAGAAAATGATTCTAGATAAATAATTAGGGATGTGTTGAAAATTTTTGCTGAAAACTATTAAGCTTAACTTTTTTTTTTAATCATAGAAAAAAAATGTAAACCCAAATGTCCATATTCTGTGCTATTTATATATTGGAATATTATGCAGCCCCTTGAAATAATGGGGAGGATTTTTAATTTATTAATAATGGAAAGATTTTCATGGTATTAGGTGTGAGTCAAACAGCAGGTTACAAAAAATATGGGAAGCATGATGCTTATTTCTATACAAAGGTGCATGTATTTTATAATAAAATAGGTGAGATAAAAACATACGATTACGTTACCGTTTCTTGACTTGAGATCTCTGTGAATCACTTTGACAGGAGCCTCCATATGTAAATAGTGCATTCCTTTTCATACAAAAAGAAATATAATTAATATAGTTATATTATATTATAATAGAAATATAGTTAATATAATTTTCCACATTACATCAGTATTACCTATCTATTTTAAACATCAGTATTACTTTCCATATTTTCACAAAGGATTTAATAGCAAAAACTAAATCCATGTGCTCTATTCTCCCATGATAGATAAAATAGGGACAGGACATGCCTACACTAGGAAAATTTAAATACTATGGAAAGTGTATGTGCTTTAATGTCATATAAGTTTTAATTTGTGGATAAAGCTAGCTTCTCACAGTATCCAATAGGACACCTTGATTTTCTGGAGTCTGCACAAAATAGCCCTCTCACCTCAATCAAAACCATTCCTTTGGCTAATGAACTATCTGCTGAACACAGTTTAATAATGAGGCCTTGGTTCTTTTTTCAGTACATAGAAAATTTCAGTTTTACAAGGGCTAATTTTAAAAAATCTATTATTTTCTACTTTCTAGTTATTATATATTGAAGAATCATGAAAGAAAAAAAAATTTCAAAAAACTTAAACTCTTGCCATTTAAAGTTATTACTGAAGAGTCAACAAAAGTATTAGCAATTCAAATATCTTAAATAAAATGTAACTGGAATAAAGGAAATCTTTCTTCTAATATTAAGTTCTACATATTCCAAGCTGTGAAAATTCAATAGCTACAACTTGGGTAACTTTTAATAATTTTTATGACAGAATTTCATAGTTATTTCTCTCTTGCTTTAAGAATCCAATTCCTGAATAATTTTTCAGGTAGAAACTGTTTAATTACTATTAGAGGTAGAGCTCATTTCTACATTTGCTGACAATAAAGAATTTAAAAAAACACTCAAGCACAAAAGCTTTTAATACAGGGACTTTTCTTCTTCACTGCAGATATTATGAGAAGTATCATATTGTATTGAGCAAGCTGGGATCTGTGTATAACATATAGTATACATTTATAGAATATTTAGTGTACATAAACAGTTGTAATCATAATCATATAAAATTCTATTTAGTGTGTTTTGATAGTGCTATCTACATACAGGGACTTTTCTTCTTCACTGCAGATATTATGAGAAGTATCATATTGTATTGAGCAAGCTGGTATCTGTGTATAACATATAGTATACATTTATAGAATATTTAGTGTACATAAACAGTTGTAATCACAATCATATAAAATTCTATTTAGTGTGTTTTGATAGTGCTATCTACAATTCTGCCATATTTTTGTTGCAAGAAAACAGGAGGCCTGAAAAATATCTCCATCAATTTTAAAATTCAGGGTTTCCTAAAAAAGACTTCACAGGTGTCATTTTGGGGAGATTTGGAATCAATGATGACCCTTCGGAGACTGGATCCAGGTTTGTTAGCTTTAATTGTTCCTTTTACCCATTGCTGGCTGACTTGCAGCAATTTCAGATATACTGGTCTGCCCTCCTTCCCTCTTCCCACCCAGAAAGAAGAGAGTCTGTTTTGCCTTTGAGAAGGTTTTCTCTTTCCAGTGATGTTAAGCAATGCCTATTTCAAAACTGCATGAATCAACTCTTATTTGAAATGAATTATTCATCCTCTGATTTCTCAACATCTTGTTGCTTCAGTGGCTTCAATCATGGTCAAACTGAAGGGCACAGCTGAATTCAAAACTGAATCAACAAAATCAAGGCTTCCTATGTCATCTCCAAGTTCCACACATAGCCTTATCAGAGAGGGTGGAAGTCATTCTGAAAGCATTGATTTCTTTTTCCTTTTGTAGGCCATTTTAACTATTAAGAACTACCTGTATAATTGTAAACAACTGTCTTCTCTGCTTCACACTTCTCACCTGAGGCTGAACACATTAGAACTTGCCTTTCAAATTAATTCATCAGCCACCAAAAAGTAATTTCTATTACTGTGTAGTTTTGGACACTCCCATCTTCTTCATCCCAGTTTTTCACCTCTAGTTCCAGTTTGCTGTTTAGTCCTACTCCTTCTCTTCCTTTCTTTCTGATACCGCCAGGACTCTTGAGAAACCCCAGGAATGACGGAGCTGATGTGGAGCCAAAGGACTTGCCCCACAGACAGGGACTGTTGCAGCGGAAGGGATCAGGAGGGATGAGGTTTACAGGCGAGGGGCCAGGGAAGCCAAACAGTGCGCACAGCAAGGCGCCCAGTGACACTGTTTGCTATCCATCTTAAGTGTCATTAAGTAACAAGATGGGTGTAATTGGCTGAGCACCCTAAAGGCAAATGTCTGTAAGGTGAAGTGCTTTAAGTCAAGGACTGCTTGTATATGTATTTACATTTCTCTAAGAGTATTTTCACAATGCTTCAGGCAGTTTCCAATAACAGCACATTACCCAGCTTACAAACAGGTGGCCCCTGATATGCAGAGAAGTGGCTATGATGTTCCATGAAAATGTCTTGAAGAATGAGAAATTTTAAGACTGATTTGAGATGTCTCATGCATGAATACACAATTAAGTTAATTAACACAGCCAAAGCCTTAAGTACATCATCCTAAACATAGAGCTTATTATTCTTATAAGGTAATGAAGTATCACTCAAGCTGCAGCATTTTGCATGAAACTTTTTTTTTTTTAATTTCCACTTTCTCTATTTGAAGAATTTGGCAGGTGTTGATGAAACTTAAAACAGACAGGATGATTCCCCAAAGGAAAGACTATTACTTTTGGAAGTCTCTGTGTAACTTTCCAGTGAAAGCGAAGTATGAGTTGCTTTCCTTATTGAGCACTAAATATCCTTTTATTTGCTTTGTGAAGAAATACTTGTAGAGATTGGAGCAGCAGAATGCAAAGGAGCTAATTGCCCCGGTAAAATTTGGACACACTTGCTTTCCAGGGGTTGCTAGAATACAAATGTAACCATCAGCATTCATTATTTAGATTAAGTTGTTTCCAAAGCAACTTTGACAGTTATAAATAAAACTCAGAAACATTCAGTTAGGAAAATGGAAAAAAGATAAAAATAAATGGAGTTTAAATTGCTTTAGAGAGCATTTGTCTATGAAGGAATTTATGAGGGAAAAAGAACTAGGCACCTTGTTTAGGGATTTTGTGTATTAAAAAATATTCCATTTCCAAGGGTGATTTTCAAGTTTACATTAAATATAAAATAAAATCTGAATTGCTTTTGCATTGAAGGCCAAATAAAACTTTTTTGCAAGTGGTTTCTATTTTTAGCATATTATTATGTATACAAAAGAAGTAGAACTAATCCTATAATAAGTCACGTTTCTGGATACTGCAGTCTGAGACTTACAGAACAATAACAGAAATATGATCTTTCCATTTAATGTATTGAGCAAGCTGGTCAATTACAGTGTCACAAAATGGGGCAAAAATATCTGCCTTGGAGCCACTGATTTTGTTGAAACTTGGTTTGTGGTAAAGAAGTAAAGAAAAGAAAGGAAAGAGAAAAAAGGAATGCAGCAGTGGAAAGGCAATGGCCTAAAATATTATGTGCACAGTAAGCTGCAGAATTCTTGCTACTTTTGGTCTGAAAAAAGAACATCTTAAGACAGAATAAGAAATCTTCCGACTTAAGTCACCATGTCCAGATCTCTCCAACTATGCTGTAAGAATACACGAAACATTACCTTTGGCTACATCGGTGGCCCAGGTCATAATGTGATCCATGTCCATTTCTTCACTTCTGTTACTGTTAATGTAATCATAGAGTGATCCCAGAGAAGCGTATTCTGTTTTCAAAGGAAAGATTAAGCATAGAATTAAAAACCAAGGCACAAATCACAAATAAGACTGCATGGTTTCATTGAGAAAATGTGTTAAAGAATTTAACAAAAATACATTAAAACATTAAAAAAAAAAAAACTGTTCTATGCTGTGGTTTCTCAAAATTAATATCATCCTGGAAAGAAATCTGTCAAAGACGAGACCACTAACAGAATGGATAATAAAACTTCAGCTGGTGATGAAATCAAAAGCCATTTGGACAGAATTCAGAAACACAAAGGTGTTGCAAGAATGCATTTGAAACAAAGGCAGGCATGTATATAGGTATTTCAAAAAATTGTTATTCTTAGGAGATAAATGAGGTTAAACACATAAGTCAGAGGGTTTATGTGACCATGTAAACAAATCAATATTTGTTGCATCAGGATTTAGATGAGTCCTCAAATTTTAAGCTTTACAAAAGGTCAAGAAAGTGAGAAAACTCCTTTTAAAATGGTTTTGAGATATGAATTACATATCATAAAATTCACCCACCATATGTGTACAATTTGATTTTTAGGAAACTTACAGAGTTGTGCAATAACCACTACAATCCAGTTTTAGAACCTTTCCACGGTCCCAAACAAGTCCCTTCTGCCCACTTACAGTTAATCACCACTGTCAGCCCCAGTCCTGTGACTTATCTTTTCTCACTCTCAAGAGTGCCTTTTCTAGACATTTCACATAATGGAATGAAACAATATATGGCCTTTATGTCTGACTGCTTTCTCTTCATATAATGTTTGCAAGACTCTTTTGTGTGTGGCATGTGTCAGTACTTCATTCCTTTTTATTCCTGAATAGTATTTCACTGTATTGATCTATCACATTCACCTTTTTCATTCACTGGGTTGATAGACATTTGCATGGTTCCTTTTCTAGATGTTATTTATCAAGTGCAGAAAATTTCCTTCTATTTTTAGCCTGTTGAGATTTCTTATTATAAATGGGTGTTGTAGTATGTCAAGTTGGTTTTTGTCTTTTATTCTGTTACGGTGTTTTACATTAATTGATTTCAGATGTTAAATCAACCTTGCATTTCTGGGATAGATCCCATTTGGTTGTAATGTATAATCCTTTTTATTGGTGGATGGATTCAGTTTGCTAATATGTAGTGAAGGATTTTTTTTTTTTTAGTCAAGGATTTTTGCATCTATATTCAGGAGAGATGGTGGTCTGCAGTTTTCTTATTATGGTTCTGTCTGGTTTTGCTATGAGGATAATGCTGGCTGTATAGAATGAACTGGATGTGTTCCTTCTATTTTCAGAAACAGTATGGGAAGGACTGGTGTTATATTTCCTATAGAACTCGTCAGTGAAATCGCCTGGTTTTGGAAATTCATTATGGAAATATTTTAAATTATGAATTCAAATTTCTTTATAGTTTTGGTCAGATTTTTTGTTTCTTCTTGAGTCAGTTTTGAAAATTTTTATATTTTTAGGGATTTTTTTCATTGCATCTAAATTGTCTAATTTGTTGCCATAAGGTTGATCATAATATTCCCTTATAATCCTTTTAAATTTCTGTAGGGACCATAATGCTATCTTCTCCTTCATTTCTGATTTTGCTAATTTGTATTTTCTTTTTTGTTGGTCAGTCCAGCTAAAGGTTTGTCAGTTTTACTGAGCTTTACAAGGACCAAAATTTTAGTTTCATGGATTGTCTCTAGTATTTTTCTGTTTTCTACGTTATTCTATTCTGCTCTAATCCTTATTATTTCCCTTCATTGCCTTGCTTTGGGCTTATTTTGTTCTTTTTGTAGTTTGTTAAGGTTAAAGCTTAATGACCAATTTCAGACCTTCTTTTTAAATGAAACATAGATGTGTTGTTGGTCAGTTGCTCAGTTGTGTCCAACTCTTTGCAACTCCATGGACTATAGCACGCCAGGCTTCCCTGGCCTTCATCGTTTCCCAGAGTTTGCTCAAACTCCTGTCCATTGAGTTGATGATGCCATCCAACCATCTCGTTCTCTGTCGTCCCCTTTTCCTCCTGCTCTCAATCTTCTTCAGCATCAGGGTCTTTTCTAGTGAGTCAGCTCTTCGCATCTGGCAGCCAAAGTATTGGAGGCTCAGCTTCAGCATCATTCTTTCCAAAGAATATTTAGGGTTGATTTCCTTTAGGGTACTGGTTTGATCTTGTTGTCCGAGGGACTCTCAAGAGTCTTCTCCAACACCACAGTTCAAGAGCATCAATTCTTCGGCGCTCAGTCTTCCTTATGGTCAAACTCTCACATCTGTATGTGACTGCTGGAAAAACCATAGCTTTGACTATACAGACCTTTGTAGGCAAAGTGATGTCTCTGCTTTTTAATGTGCTTATAAATTCCCTCCTAAGTATTACTTTGTCTTCCACCTATAATATTGATATGCTGCACTTTCATTTCCTCTCTGTCGAAAATATTTAAAAATCCATTGTGGTTTCTTGACTCACTGACTGTTTAGAAATGTGTCGTGTAATTTCCAAACATTTGGGAATTTTCCGGGTTTCTTTCTTGCACTGATTTTTTAATTCTATTGTGATTAAAGAACTCTTCAATCCTTTATTTTAATTGGAGGATAACTACTTTACAATATTGTGATGGCTTTTGCCATACGCTAAAATGAATCGGCCATAGGTATACATGTGTCCCCCCCATCCTGAACCTGTCTCCCACCTCCCTCCCCACCCCATCCCTCCAGGTTGTCACAGAGCACTGGCATTGGGTGCCCTGCTTCATGCATTAAACTTGAACTGGTCTTCTGTTTTATTCACTTCTTTTTGACGTAATAAGATTTACTTCATGATTTAACTTACCATGCATGCTAAAGAATATGCCCTTGAGAAGAACATGCATTCTTTGTTGGGTGGTGTGTAGAGCTGGTTGAGAGTGTTTGTCAAGTCTTCTATATCCTTACTGATTTTCTATCTAGTTGTTCTATCAATTACTGAAAATGGGGATACTGAAACCCCTTTGTTGAACTGACTGATTCTCCTTTACAGTCAGTTTTTGCTTCATGTACTTTGAGGACCTATTGTTAACTGTGTATATATTTACAATTGCTATATCTTCCTGATCTATTGATCCTTTTTATCATTATGAATGACCCAATTTATTTCTAGTAATATTTCTTAAGTTTATTTTGTTTGAAATTACTATAGTTACTCCAGTTCATGCTTACTGCTTGATCGGTAGTACAGAATGAAGACATTTCCAAAAATCAAAGAAAAGATGATTCTCTATTGTACCTTTTCTTTTGACTTTGGAGATTCTAGTCATCCCATTATTTTGCAGATCTGGGAAAAAGATGTTCACGTCCCTTCCAAGGGAAATAAAATGGCAGCTACCTCTTAGACTCTGTTCTAAGTCTTATAAGCAGGTTTTAGAAAATCGTCTCTGTGATGAGAAGTTTCGGCAAACACACATGCATGGGTGCACGTATACACACCCTTACCCAGAAATAATCAATTCTGGTCCCTTCACTCACAAAGAGAAAACTGAGACAGATCATCAGGGACCCATCCATGGAGCTTTGGCAGAATCAAGACAAGATTTCATCGCTCAGTTCCTATTCCAGTGTCCATTCCATTCCATCACTCTGATAAGTTATTCTTTCAAGTCCTCAGTATGAGTGACAACAGCTGCCTGATGCAACAACCTTTTTTATTAACAAGTACACTCAAGATGGAATAGATTCAAGCTATTCAAGGTTTCCCCGCCAGGGCTCCAACATATGAGAAAGACAATGAGGTTCCAAAGAGAGGGAGCTCGCTGGGTTGGGTGATCAAGGTTTTTGTGCCTGCCTGTGTCTCTCTCTACCTTACTTACTTACAAGTCTGCCATACTAGTGTTCATTTCAAGAAGCAAGGCAAGTGCTATCATTCCCAACCCATTTGATCTTCCACACTTGACTCATACGTTCTATCATCCCTCAGTTATCTGTGGGGGGGTTGGTTGAGGATACTCAAGTCTCTTACATAAAACGGAGCAGTACATTCAGTCTTCCACATCTATTGGATCTAAAGTATGCTCATAGCCTTCCAGAACCTAGCTTACATATAAGAAGAGAAGATTCTGTATAAAATCAATTGAGAAATTTATACCACTGTGGTTCTACCATTAGTTGGGTAAGCTTGAAAAAGTACTTAAGTTAGAGTTTCAGTTTCTTACGTGAAATAGGTTATTCTAAGTATTAGATAACATAATTTATAAGGAAGTACCTAATCCAGTCCTTTTTATTGAGGGTATTTTGTTATTTTAAGACAATATATAAAGACAATCCAAGTTCTTACCACTACAATAGAAGAAAAGAGGGCTGGCTGATTTTTTAAGGTTTTCTTGTTTGTTTTATTTTGGTCAAAGAACTGCCATGATAAAGAACTTGGTCAAAGTTATGTATTGTAAAATTGAACACTATATTTATCATAGACCTGAAGCTGTTTATTGGATTATACAACTATGAGTATAAAGTAATATAAATAGGTGCCTTTCTGTATTTTTATATGGCAAAATTTTCTGTGTGCTCCATTTTGGAAAGGGTATTTCCATCAGTTATAAATTGCTGTTCTATATTATGCTATAATTTAGATCAAGGTCATTACCAACTCAGATGACCAAACCTGAAAAATATTATTCTCACGTCAGAGACCTTGAAGAAAGAATGCTGTAATGGGATTAAAACGCCTTGCAAAGAATTACAACACGAGTAGCTCAAGAAATCTTAATTTGTAAAAGGTCACAGAGTTACAAAAAACATCGCTCATTTCAACTAATTAAATGAAATTTTAGTTAAACGGCACCTTTAAATATTGGTATTGCAGCTGCGAGTGCATTTAAATAGCATTTACACAGATATAATTAGCACAATTAAACATGGGTAGAAGTGGAAACACCATTCTTAATTATATTGATATAATCAGTTTTATTAATGCTTTATAGCAACAAAAGTGACATCTGACAGTAGCACACAATTCATGACAGAACCTAATATTAAGCATTTGAGCATATTAAGGAAGCTAAAGCTAGGTAAATGGGGAAAGAAAAAAGTCAAATAGAGTTCCTACCTGTGACAATACCATAGTTGGGAGGTTCGAGAATTACTCCATAAAACTGGATGATGTTTCTGTGACTGAGGACGCTGAGTATTTCTGCCTATACAAAAATCAAATACAAAATTGCATAAAATTTCACATTTATAAAAGTCTCATAAACTAGCTTTTGTGTTCAATTTTCTTTTACATACTTTAGAAAGATGTGTATGTGCTCAATAAGCATGTGATACTAATAAAACAGTGTCTTTGGCAGTTTTCTTGATAGATTAAGAATTTATATTGAAGGTTTCTGAAAAATTTTAAAAAGAAATGGGGTTGAACTGGCAACAGCAGAAGTGCTTACTAGCAAGTCAGCATGACTGACAGTAGAGGGGTATGATTAAAGAGGGGAGATGCCATATTTATTTAAGTAAAAGCCTTCTTTCTTAAAGTCAAACAGATTTTTTTTTTCTGAATAATATCCCCTTCTGGCAGACTTCAACATGACTAAATTTCTATCAGTTGGATGAACAGTTATGACAAAATTGGCTCAGACAGTAAAGAGTCTGCTTGCAATTCAGGAGACCTGGGTTCGATCCCTAGGCCAGGAAGATCCCCTGGAAAAAGGAATGACTACCCATTCCAGTATTCTTACCCCTCTGTCCATGGGATTCCTCAGGCAAGAATACTGGACTTGGTTGCCATGCCCTCCTCCAGGGGATCTTCCCAACACAGGAATTGAACCCATGTCTTTTATGTCTCCCGCACTGGCAGACAGGTTCTTTACTACTAGCACCACCTGGGACACCCCAGTAGGATATGATTTTTCATTAAAAACATGTGAAACTTGCTTTGAAGGTGGTTTGACTAGACAGAAAACAGAGGTTATGGGTTGACATGGGGTCAATGTGGGAACAGGAGAAAGGAGCATTGTTAGTGATTGGATGAGACATTCATTTTATCAAGGTTGATTTGACAATTTGTTTTAGTAAGTGTTGAAGTGGGCTATAGAAATAATTCCTTAACAATCACTGAGTGTTCACTGTGTATAGAGGTTCTGTATTCATCAAACAACCTTCCCATAATTTAGTTTTCCAAGTGGAAAGAAAAGACACTAATTGGACAATAAATACAATTATTCATCCATATGGCAACTCTCTTTCTAAATCAGCATAAAAAACCTTTGTTGTAAAAATACAGTTCATGTGAAGTTTGGAAATCATAAGGCCTCTGTTTTTCAGTGGCAGATCAACTCTTTGTGAGTAAAGCATGAGAGTTCAATGTGAGGACGCATTAATGTTGGAACCAGTATTGGTCAAAATCAAGGAGTGTTATTCTTTGGCACATTTTGATATATTCTTCAGAATACCTAAATCTCGAAGCCATTAAAGATGTTTTCATCAATAAAAAATAAATACAAGAATATTCTGAATCCTTGGACAATGATTTTATAATTCAGCATGACATGGAGTTTTCAGTGTTTCAGCTAGCTTTCATGCTTACATTTAAGATACTGACAAATTATATCGTGGAGATAGAATTTATCTTTTCAGGTATTGGTAAGCATGTCTAGATGGCCTTGAGTAGGTATATGCTAATGACAGAACAACTATTATCTTGTGTTCCTTTGTTGTGCTCATTTTAATTTCTTACAGTTATGAAAAACTCTGGCAGTATGATTTGCAAACAAAAGATATTTTTATGGAATAAGGCTTTATGTTCCAATTTAATAAACTAAGAATTTGATTTAACATCTCAAAAATAACATGCTACTTTAGAATGTTGTAAGAGTTTCATGGAAATGGGCTAATAATAAGTAGAGATAGATTAAATAAATAAGTGATATTTGCAATAAATGGAAATCATGATACCTGTTAGCAATTCAAACAAGCTCCAACAGAAAAACGCTGGGATTAATTGAATTATTAAAACCTGTGCTTATAGTAGCCAGCACCTGAATACAAGTGGATGTATTATAGAAATTTGCCTCTATGGACACCTGCTTGTCAATAGTTCATCAATGGAAATTGCTGAAGTATGCAGCAAATAATTTTTCCTTCAGTTGTTGTTTTCCCATTGTTTTCCAGATTTAAATTCTGGGATACTCTATCAAATGGCTTACACATCAAAATAATGGATTAGTGGCTTGAAAAAGTTCAGTTTTATGTTAAAAAGGAAACATAATAACAATGAAGGCTAAAATAATACTCTATTGTGCCAAAAAAATTTAAATATTTTTAATACTATTAAAACTAAGATGATTTGGTACATATCTACAATGGAATATTACTCAGCCATAAAAAGAACAAAATATTGTCATTTGCAGAAACATGGATGTACTTAGAGAATACTGAAAGTATTAGTCACTCAGTCATGTCTGACCCTTTGCGACTCTATGGACTATGTAGCCGGCCAGGCTCCTCTGTCCATGGGATTCTCCAGGCAAGAATACTGGAGTGGGCAGCCATTCCCCAATAGTTTAAAGGGGAATAGTCATTCCCCCAAACTTAAGAAGATAAGAGCCGACTTTAAAAAAAAAAAAAAAATTAAAATTACACATAAAAGAAAGGAGATGGGGAGGAAATAAAATATATTATTTGTGTTTATCTCTAGGTAGCAAAGGGCTTCCCAGGTGGTTCAATGGGTAAAGAATCTGCCTGCAATGCAGGAGACGTGGGTTCAGTCCCTGGGTGGGGAAGATCCCCTGCAGAGGGGCATGGCAACCCACTCCAGTATTCTTGCCTAGAGAATTCCATGGACAGAGGAGCCTGGTGGGCTACAGTCCATATGGTTGCAAAGAATCAGACATGACTGAAGAAATTGAGCATGGACTAGGTAGTAAAAAGAATCATAACTGATTTAAAATTTCCACTATTTCCCAAATTCTTTACAATAGCCTCTATAATTTTTAATCAGAAAAAACAGTACAAGCATGTTATCCATAATATGTATGACTAGAGCATATAAACATAACATTTAAAATATTGATTTGCATGGAAATTTTGATTTTCCCTAGGACTGGATCAGAAAGAGGTAAAATTCTTTCCTTACCTCCCCAGAACTACTCTAGGTATATAAGGACTAGTTTAGTTAATCTCTGAGCTATGAGTTTCTCCAGACATGCATCCAGAACAGACATCTCCTGGGTTATTCCTGAAGAAGTCCATAAACTCTGAGAGGCCGTGAGGCATAAGTCTGGACACTGAGTACACCTACTCAGACTCAGGTTCAGTGTTTTATTAAATGGTCTTCCTCTCCCTTCTGACATTTGTTCTTGTAGCCCACTGCTCTTCAAAGAAGCCTTACTTGTCTTGCACCATGCCTAGTATAAAACCACATGAGGGAGAAAGGTCATATGCTTTATACAGCCGAAGCTCAATAATATTTGAAGGGTGGATGAACAAATAGTATTTGACAATAATGATATTAAGTGTGTTTAAATAACTGCCACGGTAAGAGTTCATGTAAGGTAAATGTTTACTCTGAAGAGGCAGTGAGAAGAGTAAAATGCCTGTGGGTGTGGATTTGCTTCACTATTCATTCTGTTCTTTTACATGCATAAGGGTTACTTCAGCCTATTATTTCGTAAGAATGCCAGTCAATCAATTATACAACTACAGTAGAAGCTACATTGAAATTTGTGTTCATGAGCCCTTTGTTGATTTGAACTTTCAGGATAAAGTTGGACAGCTACAAGTTGCCTCTTGCAGTCCATGACAATCAAATAAGCAAAATTTCTTGAGTGCCCTTCCTTGCTTGGCTATTCTCCAAGCAGGCCCTCATTGAACTTTTTCAGATATAGAATGGAGAAGCTTGCTTAATCTTAAACCTTCTGCTTCCAGTTTTCTACCCAATGCATTGTACCATTTATATTTCCAAAATCACCTCTGCAAGTAAGCCATCTTCTTATGAAGTCCACACCTTCCCCACACCATACCCACTACAGCAGACCTCCTGAATAATGGAGCCCTGCTTCTCAGTAGGGGGGCTACATTTCACACACGATTTCTGCATAGGCTGAATGTGTTCCCCTAAAATCCATATGCTGAAACCTGACCCCCAAAGTGATGGTATAAGGAGGTGGGACCTGTAAAAGGTGATGAGGGTAGAGCCTCATGAATGGAATCAGCACCCTTATAAAGGAGCTCCCTCACCCCTTCCTTCTGCCACGTGAGGACACCACATGAAGATGGCCAACTGTGAACCAGGAAGTAGGTTCTCACCAGAAATCAACTCTGCTAACAACTGGATCTCGGACTTCCCAACCTCCAGAACTTATGAGTGTGTTTGTTGTTTATAAGTCATCCCACCTTCAGTATTCTGTTACAGCATCCTGAACGGACTAAGGCAGCTCTCTTCCTAGGCTTGGGCCAACATCACAAAACTCTACAACTGAACCAGGCTTCTAAAGAACAGGATGGGTTCGAAAAGACAATGCCCTTGGTCTTCTCAGTACAGCATACTTCTTATCATTATCCCCACAGAGCCCAGAGCTATTGTACTTAGCAGCAGAATGTAAGGCACGAGGGGAAATACTTGATTTAAAAACTCCAAAAACAGGGACTTCTCTGGTGGACCAGTGAGTGGTTAAGAAATCTCCAGCCAATGCAGGGGACCTGGGTTCGATCCCTGCTCTGGGAAGATCCCACAAGCCGTGAAGCAACTAAGTCTGTGAGCCACAATTACTGAACTGAGCTCTAAATAAAGCTTGTGCTCTGCAACAAGAAAAACCACCACAGCAAGAAGCCCCCACACCACAACTGGAGAAAGCCCATGGCACAAGGAAGACTCAGTGCAGCCAAAAAAACAAACAAACCCTAAAACAGTAGGGTATAAAGTCAAAACATCCTGCTTTTTCAGGCAAGAAGTAGGCAGACATTCTCTTCTGTTTCAGGCTCTGATTATAAAGATAATTGAGGCAGAATGCACTCTCTAAGTAATCAGAAGATTTACATGTGTCAGATCACAAGAACCAGTGTCAAAAACAAAAACAAAAAGTTGTTTACTTCATTGCATTTTTACTCCAAGAATACTATTTTAGGGTCATTTTCCTAAAGTAAAAACTTGATTTCTCGTAAAATGGAAAACCAACTCCCACTTCTAAAAACTCAGTGCTATAGAACAACATTAAAAATAGGCTAGGATGATTTTCAATTCTGTATTTAATCACCAGAGTCATACCCAGGTCATGCTCTGAATCACTTTTAGGCTTAATGAGACCCATTCAATAACACAGGCACACGACAAGCAGCAAATCTCTCAGTTCTGTAGGTTCTCTTTCAAATGCTGCCCTTTAGGCATTCAGGGAAATAAAGGATAAACAAACTGAATTCAGGTTCCATAATATAATACAGCCTATATTCCTCAGTGTCATGAAGATGTTTCTTTGGAAGAAAAATGGCTAGAAATACTAAGAAGGAAAAATAAACTAGTCATTCTGCTCACTCTTCGTGAACAGCCGAGATGGAGTCATGCGGAACAAATGTCACTGGTGCTGGGAAGTCTTTATTGCTCAGTGGTCTTCCTGGTGGGTTGCAGGAGACTTACCACGTGCAGCTACTGGGACAGCTGCCTGGGCTCCGTTCCAGGGATCAGGCTGCTCTCCAGTTAAGTATATACCCAACTAAGGACAGACTAACCTGGCAGGATGGAAGGCTGACTAAAACTGAATGAAATAAATACTGAAGATTTAAGGACAGGAATGTAAGAGATATCCCAAGGTATAAAAGACTGAAAGATTTTAGATTCTTCATGCTCAACAACAAAGATCACTGTGATGACATGAAAAAGTCAGATATATTGTAAACTTGTATTCAGTCTGGATAACAAAAGCACATTCAAGCACTCAACTTTCCACTAAACAACTTATGTAACTTGGTCAAAGAGATCACTTGGGGCTAAACTTACACAGAAAACCTCCCCAAAGAAAGCCGTTGAATAAGACTTGAAGTATGAATTAATGAAGGATTAGGCTTTTAAAAAAATAATAAAACACAATATAATGTAATCAAAACTAGGTCAGTGGAAATTTAAATTCTAATTCCAAAATGGATGGCCCTGGAGCCACCTGGTTACTCTGAACCTTGTTTCTTCCTAGAAAATTATTTTGCTGGACAAAATTATCTTCCAGATTCCTTCATGCTTTAAATTTCTATCCATTTCTATTAAAAAAAAAACAAACCTAACTTGATGTATTTCTAACAGTTGCTTTATTCAGAGTGGGTCCTCGATAGATATGTGGTACACGGAACTGAGGTCATTAACTCTGGTGTATTAAGATACCCTCTGGAGTCAAACAGGCTCGAGGCAGGAATCTTGGCTATGCCTCCTATAAGCTGGGTGACTTAGGGAAAGCCTCTCTAGGCTCCAATCTCCTTAAGGGAGAACAGAAATCCTACCCTAGTGTCTAGAAATTCCAGGTATTTAACCAATGATAATTCCTTTCTCTGAAGGTCTTCCCTTTCCTTTTTAACCGGTTTATCATTCAGAGTCAAGTCAAGCTTACGAGCAAAGATGAGCTTTCTCCCACACTGGATTCCACTTTCATAATTGGCTTGCATTAGTAGCTTCATGTATGTATCATATTTGACTTTCCATGTTTATGTGTGCTGTGTTGTGCTCAGTTGTGTCTGACTTTTTGTGCGACCCTATGGACTGTACGCCCCCAGGCTCTTCTGTCCATGGCATTCTCCAGGCAAGAATGCTGGATCTCCCGCACCCAGGTATGGAACCCACATCTCCTGCATTTCCTGTATTGTAGATGGAGTCTTTACCCACCCCCTTTAAAAAAAATACAATAAAAATGAGTCCTTTCATCTAAATATTTATCAAAAGCTGCCTTTGCTCAAAGAGATTCCAGTTTGCAGACTTCTGTACAAAAACAGCTTGTATGCACTGTCTACTGTGCCAAGCAATTCATATAGACAGCTTTTAAAAATAATATTTTATATTAGTCTTATAATATTTTATATTATTTTATACAAATATTTTGTTTATTTGGCTGCTCCCGGTCTTAGTTGTGGCATGTGGGGACCTCATTCCCTGACCAGGGGTCAAAATTGGGCCCTCTGCACTGGGAATCTTAGCCACTCAACCACTACAGAAGCTCCTCTGTTTTTTCTTTTTGTTTTTTTGGCTGTACTGGGTCTTCATTGCTGTGTGTGGGCTTCTCTATTGCGGTGAACAGCGGCTACTCCTTAGTTGTGCTGCAGGGACTTTCCACTGGCGCTTCTCTTGTTGCGGAGCACAGGCTCTAGGCTCATGGGGTCAGCAGTTGTGGCTCATGGGCTTAGCTGCTCTGCGGCATGTGGGATTCTTCCTGGACCAGGGATCAAACCCATGTCCCCTGCACTGGCAGGAGAATTCCTAATCTCTGGACCAACAGGGAAGTCACCATCCACTTGTTTTTATTTCAGTTTGTGATCTTGCTCTTTTATTCTGAAGTGTTTTATATTTGCTGTGAATACATTTGCTAATGTTATTTAATGGCTTAGATTAATCCAAGCCCACCAGGCTCTTCGGTCCATGGAATTCTCCAGGCCAGAATACTGGGGTCGGTTGCCATGCCCTCCTCCAGAGGATCTTCCCAATCCAGGGATCAAACCCAGGTCTCCCGCATTGTAGGCGAATTCTTTATTGTCTGAACCACCAGGGAAGCCCAGATTAATCCAGAGAACCAAAACATTATATAAATATATTTCTAAACCATTTGCATGCTTTTTTTGAGCAGAGGTATTTATTTATCTGTATTTTAAATATATGTGGTATGAAGAAATTAAAGGAAGAAATGGAAGGGGTAGTTAAAGAACCTGATAAAAACAATCAAATTTCAGAAAGGAGAGTAATGCAAACATTATTCTGTCTGGTGATGATATATGCAATTGGTAGACTGACCTTTTAAAGCCTCAAAGCAAATCACCAGTGAGGGCCTTCTACTATCGCAGAGAAATTTAAAAACTTGCCTAAGGGCACAAAAAACGGCAAAGCCAATGTTTTTAACACAGACTGTCTTATGTCAAAGCTCTGTTTATAATCACTAAACCCTCCCGCTTTACTTTACAAACCTAACTTGAATACAGAATGGGATGTTAGTTTATAGAACATCTGAAAATTATAATAGACCTAAAAAAATGCCAAAACTCTCTAGTTAGTTACAGACATGTGAGAAACAACTCTTCATCAACTCCCCTTAGGGCCTCAGCCACTGCCTCCACTGTAAGATTTCCAAGCCTTCCTGACACTTAACTGGGCAAGATCAAGTCAAGAACCAAGATGTAATTCTCACTAGGCCATCAGGCCAGCGAGCAATGACCAAATTTATAGTTAATAAAACCAGTTAATTGCACAGCATGAAGCACCCTCTCTCTATGCAAAAATTACATGGTTAGGAATTTTGAGCAACTCTCACAATCTGATTAGTTAAGTGCTTTATAATATTACTCTACAGTGCAACAGAGTTTGATTATTTATATCCCATAAGAGAAATGTTTGCTACATTTATTATGGAAATCTGCAAAATCATTTAGAAGAATTCAGGCAAATTTAATTTTTTTTTTTTCAGGCAAATTTAATTTTTAAATAGTCTGAAAAGTCCTTTCACATCTTATAGACTCCAATTAGACAGCATCTTGAATACCTGGATTCTTCCATTTAATGATTTCACTATTTCTGGGTTCTGTCAGCATA
This sequence comes from Cervus elaphus, assembly GCF_910594005.1. NCBI lineage: Eukaryota > Metazoa > Chordata > Mammalia > Artiodactyla > Cervidae > Cervus > Cervus elaphus. Next base: position 26,814,769 of record NC_057847.1, read on the forward strand.
CTCAAACAATAACTAATGACAAAGGCACATATGTGATATCTGCCAGACTACAGAGTGACAAAAAAGTGCCAAACTTCAACAAGTATATGGTAAAAAATAACCTCGAATCATAGACTCTTAAGATGATTTCTCCCCTAAAGATTTAAAGAAGAGATAGCCTCCATTTAAGTAAACTCTCCCATATTAATAACCATCACCACCACTACCACCACAATCTTTCTTTTCACTAACCTTCATGCTGAAATCTAAGTCCTTCTTTGTGTTCAGCAGAGATAGTAAGTAAAAGATAACATCTGAAGGCTAATTTTCATATTACACTACATTATAGGTTTTTCTAAGCCTAGACTCCGGCAGTTGGTGATGGACAGAGAGGCCTGGCATGCTGCAGTTCATGGGGTCACAAAGAGTCAGACATGACTGAGCAACTGAACTGAACTGAACTGAAGCCTAAAGCTGGATGAATCACAAGCTGGAATCAAGACTGCCAGGAGAAATATCAACAGCCTCAGACATGCAGATGATACCATTCTAATAGCAAAAAGTGAAGAACTAAAGAGCCTCTTGATGGTGAAAAAAGAAAATGAAAAGGCTGGCTTAAAATGCAACATTCAGAAAACGAAGATCATGGCATCTGGTCTCATCACTTCATTGTAAACAGAAGGGGGAAAAGTGGAAGAAGTGACAGATTTTATTTTTCTTGGGCTCCAAAATCACCACAGATGGGACTGTGGCCATGAAACTAAAATACCCTTGATCCTTGGAAGGAAAGCAATGACAAACTAGACAGCATATTAAAAAGCAGAGACATCACTTTGCCAACAAGGGTCCCTATAGTCAAAGCTATGGTTTTGCCAGTAGTCATGTACAGATGCAAGTGTTGGACCATCAAAAAGGCTGAGTGAGGAAGAATTGATGCCTTTGAACTGTGTTGGTGGAGAAGACTCTGGACAGCTGGACAGTTCCTTGGACAGCAAGGAGATCAAACCAGTCAATCCTAAAGGAAATCAATCCTGAATATTCATTCTAAGGACTCATGCTGAAGCTGAAGCTCCAATACTGTGGCCCTGATGCAAAGAGCTGACTCACTGGAAAAGACCCTGATGCTGGGGAAAAATTGAAGGCAAAGGCAGAAGAGGGTGGCAGAGCATGAGATGGTTAGATAGCATCACCAACTCAATGGACATGAATTAGAAAAAACTCTGGGAGATAGTGGAGGACAGAGGAGACTGGCATGCTGCAGTCCATGGGGTTGCAAAGAGTTGGATATGACTTAGCAACTAAACAAGTCTAAAAATTCTGCTGCTGCTGCTAAGTCACTTCAGTCATGTCCGACTCTGTGCAACCCCATAGACGTCAGCCCACCAGCCTCCCCTGTTCCTGGGATTCTTCAGGCAAGAACACTGGAGTGGGTTGCCATTTCCTTCGCCATTTTCACTAAAACTCTAATTCTTACCAATTTTCTTGACATGTCTTATTTTTCAATTTTTAGGGGTTATTTTACCTAAATTTATGCAAAAGTATCAATCATTCTAAAAATATATTCAAGTAACTGGTAGAGCCACCTGACTGAATGTATTCACTTTTCAGCCCAATATTGGGGTATGGTGTAAACTTGGTTACTATGGCTCTCCTCAAGACCATCTTTATATTCCTCTGATCCAAAAGAAAATTTTTTATGTTTTTAGGTTCAATCTTATAAAGTTATAATTTAAGTATAATCATCTTCAGTTCAGTTAAGTCACTCAGTTGTGTCTGACTCTTTGCGACCCCATGGACTGCAGCACTCCAGGCTTCCTTGTCTATCTCCAACTCCCAGAGCTTGCTCAAATTCATGTCAATCAGGTCGGTGATGCCATCCAACCATCTCATCCTCTGTTGTCCCCTTCTCCCACCTTCAATCTTTCCCAGCATCAGGGTCTTTTCTAATGAGTCAGCCCTTAGCATCAGGTGGCCAAAGTATTAAAGCTTCAGCATCAGCATCAGTCCTTCCAATGGATATTCAGGATTGATTTCCTTCAGGATTGACTGACTTGATCTCCTTGCAGTCCAAGAGACTCTCAAGAGTCTTCTCCAACACCACAGTTCAAAAGCATCAATTCTTCAGCACTCAGTTTTCTTTATGGTCCAGCTCTCACATCCATACATGACTACTAGAAAAACCATAGCTTTGACTAGACAGACCTTTGTTGGCAAAGTAACATCTCTGCTTTCTAATATGCTGTCTAGGTTGGTCATAGCTTTCCTTCCAAGGAACAAGCGTCTTTTAATTTCATGGCTGCTGTCACCATCTGCAGTGATTTTGGAGCCCAAGAAAATAAAGTGTCTCACTGTTTCCATTGTTTCCCCATCTATTTGCCATGAAGTGATGGGACCAGATGCCATGACCTTCGTTTTTTGAACGTTGAGTTTTAAGCCAGTTTTTTTCACTGTCCTCTTTCACTTTCATCAGGAGGCTCTTTAGTTCCTCTTTGCTTTCTGCCATAAGGGTGGTGTTATCTCCATATCTGAGGTTACTGATATTTCTCCCGGCAATCTTGATTCCAGCTAGGGCTTCATCCAGCCCAGCATTTTGCATGATGTACTTTGCATATAAGTTAAATAAGCAGGGTGATGATATACAGCCTTGACGTACTCTTTTCCCAATTTGGAACCAGTCTGTTGAAGCCTGGCTTGGAGAATTTTGAGCATTACTTTGCTAGCGTCTGAGATGACTGCAATTGTGCAATAGTTCGAGCACTCTTTGGCATTGCCTTTCTTAGGGATTGGAATGAAAACTGACCTTTTCCAGTCCTGTGGCCACTGCTGAGTTTTCCAAATTTGCTTGCATGTTGAGTGCAGCACTTTCACAGCATCATCTTTGAGGATTTGAAATAGCTCAACTGGGACTCCATCACTTTCACTAGTTTTGTCTGTAGTGATGCTTCCTAAGGCCCACTTGACTTTGCATTCCAGGATGTCTGTCTCTAGGTGAGTAATCACACCATCATGGTTATCTGGGTCATGAAGATCTTTTTTGTATAGTTCTTCTGTGTATTCTTGCCACCTCTTCTTAATTTCTTCTGCTTCTGTTAGGTCCATACCATTTCTGTCGTTTATTGTGCCCATCTTTGCATGAAATGTTCCCTCGGTATCTCTAATTTTCTTGAAGAGATCTCTAGTCTTTCCCATTCTATTGTTTTCCTCTGTTTCTTTGCATTGATCACTGAGGAAGACTTTCTTATTTCTCCTTGCTATTCTTTGGAACTCTGCATTCAGATGGGTATATCTTTCCTTTTCTCCTTTGCCTTTCATGTCTCTTCTTTTCTCAGCTATTTGTAAGGCCTCCTCAGATGACCATTTTGTCTTTTTGCATTTCGTTTTCTTGGGGATGATTCTGACTACCACCTCCTGTACAATGTTATGAACCTCCATCCATAGTTCTTCAGGCACTCTATCAGATATAATCCCTTGAATCTATCTGGTCTTAGTAAAAGGAATATTTGTGATTTTCCTGAACTGGTTGGTTTTTAATTCCCATTGCTCAACAACCTCTCATGTTACATTTTTCAAGTTGATTGCTAGAAAGCTTAGCCACAAATTTGTTGCCTATATCTAGAAAGAATAAAGAACCTCATGAGTGTGTTTTTATCATACTATTTTCATTTCTGTCCATTTTGTCTTTTTACCATATTTTCCCTTTGCCCCATTTTCCGATTTTAATTTTTAAATCTCACAATTTGTATTTTTATTAGCTACCTTAAATCATTTTAACAATGAAGCCATACAATAAAATAGTATTTTGTATTGTATCTCAAGTTGGACTCTTCAAGATAAGACTCCAGGGTCCACAGATAGACCCCTGGTGGCCCACCAGAAAACTCAAAGAAACACTGGTCTATTAGAAGGGTTACCTCTTGGTTACTTCTCTGTGCACAAAGATACTCTCTCCTTCACTTTTTCTCCTCCAGCAGTCTTCACTAGCATTCTGCTTTAGCAATTTATGACCATCCCTTAGATCTTTCTATTACCCACCCATCTCAAACTTAGAAGGCCCTTTTTTACCTTAACCTTTTAGCCTATTTCCCTTAAACCTGCTCTTCAGTTGATCTTATTGAGGTCTCTAGTCCCTTAATTCCTTTCAGTTTTCCCTCTCTAGTCAACTGGTTCTATGGAAAGAAAGTGAAAGTTGCTCAGTCACGTTCGACTCTTTGTGACCCCATGGACTATACAGTCCGTGGACTTCTCCAGGCCAGAATACTGGAATGGGTGGCCTTTCCCTTCTCCAGGGGCTCTTCCCAACCCAGGGATGGAACCCAGGTCTCCTACATTGTAGGTGGATTCTTTACCAGCTGAGCCACAAGAGAAGCCCCATTGTGGCTTCTTTCTATTGAAAGAAACAGAGATCCAAAATAACAGTAGTTAAACAAGTAGCTCACATTGTCTCAGAACATGAAGGCTGCGGGGAGCCCAGCATGGCAGCTCCACAATGATTGGTCCCGTCTGCCTCACCGTCCTTCACACTAGTTTCCATCCTCAAGGTTACCAGATGGCCACAACACAACGCCTGAGGTTCTAAGCCTTATATTCACACTGGAGGCAGGAGGAAAGAGGAAAGGGTATAAGGGCATTCTCTTAGGTCAGCTTTCTTTAAAGAGCGCTCTCAGCAATCTTATCCAAAGAGTTCTGTTTACATCTCCATTTACTGAACACTAGAAGGCTGTGGCAGTAATTTCGAGTATCTCCGATTTCCTCCCTTCTTCATTCTCTGTTCACTCAACAAATATTTACTGAGTATTTATGTGCCAGGCACTATTTTTTCAGGGCTGAGGATAGTGATGGACAAGATAGCAAAGCCCTTGCCTTCACAGAGCTTACAATTTAGAGAGGAAGACAGACAATGATGATATCAAGTAATAAACAAGATAATCTTTATGAGTTATCTACAATAAACCTTGACTCTACTCATGGCCTTTAGCTACTCTTGCCTTTTTGTCTCAGATCACTATGGATGCTCTACACCCGAGAAACAGGCATAACTGCCCTCAGTATTCCTTCCTTACAGTTCCTGCCTTTCTGTCTCCGAGAAAAAGGTATCCTTCCTTCCCAGATCTTACACAGACGCCCGTGCTCTTTCTTTTTTTTCCCCACCTGTGCTTTTTATATCTCCCCTTTTCACTCAGGACATATAATCCATCAATTATATCCTTTCTGGAACAATCTCTTTCTAGTTCTATCCTCTAGGCCTAAAAAATGCTTGAGTTTCACCTCTCCAAGAAACAAACAACTTTTCTTGACCCTCTTCTCAAACTACTTTTCTAAACATCAAAAAGTCTTGAAATAATACTTTTCACTGAGTTCTGTTTCTTTGCTTTTTATTCATTTCTTAATTCCATTATACTTGGCTGGATTTTTATTCTATTGTTAAAGTTTCCCTAGCTAATTCTGAATTCTGATCTTTTCTATTAAATGCCCTTTATAGGTTCTATTCTGAGTTTTTCAGTTAAATATAACCTCCCCTGAACATTCTGATAAAGTCCCTTAGATCTATACCTGTGCTATTTCCTGGTATGAATGAAATCAAGCAAGAGACACAGGCATCCTAAGTTATATAAAAATAAAATAAACCCCTACTATCAAGGCTCACACAATAGCAGGGGAAAAATAAAAGTGCATAATAACAATATGCAACACAATGATTATAAAAAATAGAAAGTGTTGTGGAGGACCCATATAGAGATTAGGTGAAGCTGGGGGTAATGGAAAGCTTCAATTAGGCAATGGAAAATGAACTAGGCTTTAATTTATAGCTAGAGAAGGCTTGGCATTCCAAGAAAGGGAATAGCAAGAACGTGGGTAGAGACAGCATGGGGCAGCATGTTTGAGAGACAGTAGCACTTCTGTTTGCTTGGAATGTGCAGTATACATAGGAGAACACAGATAGGTAAAGGAATTACAAGCCTAGCTAAGAAGCAGTGAAGGCAAGATTCAAACCAGGTAGCCTGGTTGTAAAGCCTATGATTTCCACCATGACATAGAACAGCCTCTCTCACAAATGAATGTCAATTTTCAAAATCACATAGATGTACATGTTCTATACATGCACACAGATGTACATGCACACACATTTCTGTATGTTACAAAAGGATAAACAAACTCACCTGTGACTATATATATACATAACAGAGTAAATACTTTTACATATTTATTTGATCTGAGTATAGAAAGAACTCTAGAATCAGAATCAAGAGACCTAATTTAGCCTTGGTTCTGACACTCAAAGGCTATGTGATTCACGGCCTCAGCTCACCTACTGATAAAATCTCAAAATTTGGAGGTAAAAAGGACCAAATGAATGATCTGCTGCTGCTGCTGCTGCTAAGTCACTTAAATCGTGTCCGACTCTGTGCGACCCCATAGACGGCAGCCCACCAGGCTCCCTCATCCCTGGGATTCTCCAGGTAAGAACACTGGAGTGGGTTGCCATTTCCTCCTCCAATGCATGAAAGTGAAAAGTGAAAGTGAAGTTGTTCAGTCGTGTCCAACTCGTAGCGACCCCATGGACTGCAGCCCACCAGGCTCCTCCGTCCATGGGATTTTCCAGGCAAGAGTACTGGAGTGGGGTGCCATTGTCTTCTCCGAAATGAATGATCTAAAGTCCCTTAAATTCTAGCTTCCTGACTTAAACCAGACTAAATTGATACGGGGTGGGCCCCAGGCACGGGTGTGCCTTAGAAGCTTCCCCGGTGAGTCTAATGTGCACTGGCCTCGACAGTGGTTCTGTGGCAGCTAAACTGTGGCCTCATTACTTAGGAGCTGGAAACACTGGGGCTGAATTTCAACTTTATCATGTCTAAACTGTGTGGCCTTGCAAGTCCCTCAATATCACCGAACTTGCTGTCATCTCTAAAATAAGAAAATCAGTATCTATTTAAGCAGCTGTGAGGGCCAAATATACCTGGAAAGTACATGCTGGGCACCTGGTTTACCTCAATAAATCATTCCTAGAGTGAACAAAGAAAAGTTGTTTAGAAGATACACAGAACTCATCACGGACACAGAGAACACCTGCTAGAACTATGAACTTCTGGAAAACAGATCCAAAGATTGACAGCGAGAGCACAGTGAAACTCACAAAGGAGACAAGAGGCCAAAACACAGGTCTGGGCAGAACAGTGACCGAAGACCAGAGAGAGTCTAGTGAATACCGCACTGGGAGACAGTGACGGCATCTGTCATCCTACAAACTCAGGTAACACCACAGCTGCCGGAAGACTCTAAATCCAAAGACCAAAATATACCAAAGATGACCACAAGTTGTTAAGCCTGGTTCTTCTAATCTCTAAACAAATCTTACAGTTCCCTACTCTTTTAAAAATAAAGTGCCAAGCTGAAAGAAAGTGAACATTACTTCTTTTTTCCACACTCAGGGTAAGGAATCCAGCTTAACCATCATCAGCCTCACAATCACCACGTTTGCAGAAAGAATGAGAACTTGGTGGGGCTGTTCTTGTGTTTCTATTTCCTGCCCATGCTCAGATCTCCGGGTCAGGGTCACAGAGGAGCACCCTACACCATTATTCTTTTTCAGAACAGCTGCCTCTGGCCCTGGCTGTCATTCATCGTAATGAGATTTCTGTTGTGTTAGTGTAATCAAATGAGCCCAATGTATGTATGAGACCCTCCATTCAAATATGGAAGGACTACTGGCTCAAAGTCAATCAGAAAAATATCTCTGAGTTATTTTTCCAGGAGTGAACATCCATCACAATGATCCATCATCTGTAAAGTAAGGGTATTACCTCCCAGCACTAAAGACTGTTGGGAGAATAGTGGCATGGAGCCAAATACAGGCATGGGCGGCACCAGAAAGGCAAGGACTAGGGTTTTAGGTTCTGGTTTTCCACTAACTCCCCTATGTGCCACTCAGCAAGTCACTTGGCCTTTCAAACACTAGGAATCTGTGGAATTGGGGATAATAAAAACTTTCAAAATTTTTATTTTGGAATAATTTTTAGATTCAGAGAAAAGCTGTTTAGAGTATTTAGAGTCACAGAAAAAAATAGAGGCCTTGTAGAGCCCTAGTCCAGTTAATATAATATCTTATATTACTGTAGTACATCACTACAGTAATATAAGAAAACTATCACTATTAACCAAACTCCAGACTTTGTTTGGATTTCACCTGTTGCTCTGTGAATGTCCTCTTTGTGTTCTAGGACCCTCTCCAGAGGGTTCACATCACATTTAGTTGTTATACCTCCCTAGTCTTCTCTAGTTTCATATCACAGGGTTTTAATACAAATCAAATAAATGTGAAAACACTTTGTAAAATGAAAAGGAATATTAGAATATGATTTACTATTGTTAGGCATTAATTGAGTCCAGGCATATAAAGCACCAAGAAAACTGGACTTTATTAAGCCCCCAATATAGGTTATTAGCATTATTATTATAAATTTTTATACCCATTTCCTTCTCCAGGGGATCTTCCTGACCCAGGGATAGAATCTGTGTCTCCTGCATTGGCAGGTGGATTCTTTACCACAGAGCCAGCTGGGAAGTAAGTAGGAAGAGTACTAGTACTGTTATAAATGCAGAGGGGAAAAAAATCAATCTGTTAAGTCATTCATAAGCTGAGGTTTTTTTATAAAATAAGATTGTAGGGAGGAGAAATTTTTTGCTTTTTTACTTTTTACACAGTATAATGTTTGATTTTTTAAAAATAAACATTTATCACCTTTTTAATATAAAAAGTAAAATATAGAAAATAAATATAACATGGAAATGTCTGGTTTTTAAGTATAGCAGGGTCATAGTGAGCAAGTGGACAAAAGTATAAACATTAAAAAGAGGTATGATACTGAAGTGTATAGAATATAATATCTAGGGCTCTATTTTTCTATTATTAGTATATTATATCCAATTGGGTTCTTCACTTAAGTAAGAACTAGTCACTTTAAGACTAGGATGAGATTCCAAAAATGAAGAAAAAACTTTAAAAAACTGACAGACAACTAAAAAACTACAATAAATGACACTCTGTTACTTATAATTACAAGTTAGGGGACAATTAAATGCTTAATAAATGCCATTTGGTAAGAGTTTTCTGATGAGTATAATTTTAATGATGTTTTAAAAAAATCACATTCTTATATAGTGTTACTTTATTCTTTTTATGACTGACCAAAGATGTACTGTTAGCATGTGGTACAGACTCAGAAAAACTCAGAGAAGAACTCTGTGATGGTCACAGTTTTCCAAAGGTGAAGGTTCCAGGAGCATTGAGAATGTTCCGGTGAGTTCTCTAGCAGTGATAATCAGAATTCAAACAGATGCCCAATGCCCATCTGTGGCAGGAATTTTGCAGAGGAGATCCAGGCATTTAGAATATTGTCAATTAAGGTCTTTTCCAAAGCTGAGATTCTATGTCTGGTAAAGAGTACTGGATCCAGAGCCAAAAACCCTAAGATTCAGCTCTGGATTCTAAGGTATAATTTTGGGAATCATACTGAACCTGTTTCATCACTTTGTATACGGAATGGCATAATCAACAGTGCTGCATAAATGGTGAAAGCGCTGTCTGAATAATATTATTTATAATCATTTGAGGATAATGCAAGGGATCTAAGATAAAACCTTAACAGAAGTTATTTAAGCCAGCCATGAAGCTGACTTCTGAATGGTAAGGATTACAGAACCCGTTTTCCAGAGAGGCTGCAGAATTTTACATAACATATACAATTCTCAGTCTCCGGGATGGCATAGATACAGTCTTGATCATGAACAAGAAGTTGAATTGTGATTAATGTGGTACTATTTCTTAGTTGATAGAAATACTATGAAGAAGAAAACCAAAATGACCTTTTACCACTAATGTTAAAGTGTTATCACATGCCTATCATTTAAGCATGTTTAACCTCCTCTTTTTTAACAAGCATAGGGTAGGCAATTTAACGTCATTCAAAAAGAATAACAGAAGCAGTAGGAACTTGACGGTGTGCTCCTGACAAGAGCTCCAAACTGGCAAACCAAAGGCCTGGACCCTGCAACTGAATTTACTGCTACCCAATGTAACAGTTCTGAACTTCAAATTACTGATTTTTAAAATGGGGGTTTAGGATTGTTGGACTGAAATAGCTATTAAACTTTCAGTTTGAGTATTATAGTAGATTTCTCAGATAACAGACCTTTTCACAATTATGTGCAAACCTACCTATTAAGCAAAATACCTCCCACAGTATCAATCCTTCATCACCTTTCAAATCTCCTTTCTCTTATTATATTGATGAGACTATGTACAAAATAGCCAAATCTTTATCCACCCATAATTAGGAGTTCACAACACACCACAGTTCATAGTCATGCACACTTCTGGATTTTAAATATTCTAAGATGACAAATCCTTATCAACCTATGTATCTTTTCAAATAAGCTATTTCTCTGAAATAAATGAGGACTGTTAAAGTACAAAGAAACTGCTATGTAATTGTTTAAATAGATTTTTATAGGTTGGTTCGTTGAAGAGCACTCTTATTTTCTTTTACTTAAATCTCACTGCCCAAGAGCCAACAGTCCTAGTGTTAGGATATTTTATGTGGATTACAATTTAGTCAGTACTTTAAAATAAAATTTCCTGCTGTTTCTGTTCCTGGATTCCCATTTCGTTCTTCGGACCCACAAATTTTCAACAGAATATAAGATACAATAGTAAAATACTTATTCATTGGAAGAAAGAAAAGAAAGGCAAAAGGAAACACACATATGCCTTTTTTTATTGTTACTTAAACTTACTAGCCAATTTCCCTTATATATAAAATTACTTCTCCAGGGGGAAAAAAAAATCTTCTGAAGTTGATATTTTAATTAAGATGGATGCTTCTGTCTTCTGGTGGCTTCAAACTGATACCCACCTTCTCAAACAAGAGAACTCAGGATATCTGTAATTCTCTTCTCTACACACCTGCACCATCCTACATGCCTTGATAACAAAGTGACTGGCAAAATACAAAAGATTTAATACCACCATAATTGCTATTATTCTTCAGGCCAAGTGTTTTGGCAGATTCCTAGTCTAGATTCTGAGAGTACATGGGGGAAATCTGCATGTAAATTTTATGGTAAATGATTATATTTAAAATATTAAAATCTACTGAAGAGCTTAATAAAATCTAACACTTGAACACAACCCAGCGACCAACCCAGGAAATCATGTTTTCCCATGCAAAGTTCACAAACATAGCTATGGATCCATTTCAGGTTGAGAGAGAAAATGGGAAGACGAATCTTCTGAATATTTTCATAGCTACTGCTCCTGAAGAGTGGTGCTCCTTGCAAGAAAAGGATAGAACAAAGATCTTAATGTTGCAGGTCTGAGAGACAGCTACATGAAAACCAGGTATAGTGGTCCCAACCCGAGCAGCTGGCGAACTGCAGGATGGATGTGGGCACTCTTCTGCCTAATAAAATCTGAATCAAACACTTTGCATCTCATTCTCCATGTGAGCTTTTTATGCAAACTTCTAAAGTGCAAGGAATCCTGGGGTGGAAGAGCTATTCTGAGAGATTTCACATAGTTCATGTAATTAGGGAAACCACTTCCTTTGATTGTAAGTGTTCAAAACAGCTGAATTTCTCCTATCAAAGGCACTCTGTGATTTGGGTCACCTCTTTTACTTTCTCTTTCATGTGTCTCAGGATGAGAGGTGAAGCTGGAGAGCACATTATTTAGCGGAAAAAAAGATCGTGCTTTTTGTTTTAGGGATTGAACTTACACTATTCAAAAGACTGTCATTTAGACTCTCCCTTTCTTCCTCACCCTCTGTCTCTTTCCTTCTCTAGCCAGGCTCTTCCGTAGCTACAGAGAACACAAGAAAAATGTCAGTGTAGGGCTGGCGGGAAACTGTCATATTATATGTGAAAGGATTCTAATGCTCATGTTTGGCTTTAAAAGATAATTAGAAAGAACTGCAATCTGCAGGCTCTTGATCTTCATATTATGAATTTTTGTTGTTATAACAGTTGAGAGAGGAAGAGGATGCAGAAAAGGAGTCTCTTACCGCCTCCCAAAAAAGCACAAGCCACCAGCAGCAAAGAGTGTAAAAGAAACTATCAATCTGTTCTTTCCATATATTCCTGCAGTATCCTTTTCCACTAAAAGTAGAACACAAGCTTTTCAACAAGGTAGTTTATACTGCTTTTGCTATAGCTAACCTTAGCGCTGGATGCTCTCGAGGTTTTCACTTATTCTAAAATACCTCCGTCACTTTAATGCACAGTTAGGTTTGCCAGTGAATATACAAACTAAAAGAGGTAAAAAATAATTCGCCATTCACTAACTACTTTAATGTCCATATTTCTACTGAAGGTAAAGCAAAATGAACAATAATGTCTATGCCACAATCTCTAAGATTTCAGTTAAATTTCAGCTAATTAAAATTCCAGATGTTTAATAAAACTACTAATATTATCAGTCATATCAAGGAAAAGGGGTTTTGAATCATATGAATAGAATGTGACAAAATTCTCTATAGTGACAACAATCTCACTTATATTCATTATAATTGATCTTTATAATTCAAAGTAAATATGACTAAGCAGGAATTATCCCTATTTTATAGGTGAAAAAACTTTGTTTCAGTGATGTTAGCTGACTTGCCTGACCTCCCAATCAGTAAGAAAAAGGTAAGAACAGATCTAGGACTTTAAAGAGAGCAGGGCACAATCTTTAATCATTCAGGATCCTAAATTTTTCTTATCATGGCTTGAAAAAAATCACATTAACTTTTCTGGCAGATATGTCACATATTAACTCATAATAAACCAAATCTAAAACATCCTTCCCTTAAGCTGTATCTTCCCCATCTTCTACCGACACTTAGCTTTCCAGGGGGGTCAAGGTATAAAATGTTTCATTTCCATCTACTGGCTCAATTTGCTCATTGATTGAAATCTTTTCAGGTTCTTATTCTTACCAAGTCTTTTAACACATCAACTACTTTTCCTATTACTATATTAACTGAATTAGATGCCACCTAAATTATTAAAGTAAGTGCTAAGAAGGACATGAGTAAATATATTTAATTTAATTTCACAAGGATTAAGTGGGTTTTATGTACTTGGGAAAGCATGTACAAATTCACCTAACTTGTACATGGAAACTTTATTTCAATATTTTTATTTCAGGGACTTCCTTGGTAGCCCAGAGGCTAAGATTCCATGCTCCCAATGTTGGGTTCGATCCCTGGTCAGGGAACTAGATTCCCACACACTGAAACTAAGCCTGGCACAGCCATGTAAATACCTAAATAAATAAAATATTTATAAATATATATTTCAGTACCATATAAACTTTGCCTTCCAATTCATAATACATCTTCTTTGCTCTTAGCTTATATTTTTAGCCAAAATGTAGTGAACACTTACTGTATGCCAAGCATTGTACTGAAAACCTCTAATTCCCTCAAAGGTACTCTGCAGTAGGTCATATTAGTATTCTCATCCCATTAATAGAAATGAGGAATCAGGGTACAAAGAGCTTGCAGAAAGAGGAAGCTAGTCAAGTGGCTGAGCTAGGGATCCCACACAGATCTGACTACAGAGCCCACACTTTACACTACTGCCTCTGTACTGAAGGCATTTATTTACAAGTTCATCTCCTCCCAGTTCACCTGTAAGATCCCCATGGGTTCTTCAAGTTGCAACACAGTTCTGGCATCTACTAAGACCTTTATATATAGTGACATGGCTTCTGAATTAAGTTGCAACACTAAGGATAGACAGGGTTCTACATCCTAAATAAAAGAAGATTTTAAAAGGCATCATATGTATGACAAAACCCACTGCAATGTTGCGAGGTAATTAGCCTCCAACTAATAAAAATAATTGAAAAAAATAAATAAATAAAATAAAAGGCATCATAACTGTCTCCAAATATCTGAAGGCTGCAGTGGAGGCAATGCTAAACAATTTATATGGCTCCAGCAGACAGTACTAGAACCAATGGGCAGAGTTAAAAGGTAGCAAATTCTAACTAAAACCAATGAAGGCCTATAAAAGAGAGCAATGCAAAAGAAGAAAGGGTGTCTTTTATAAATTCCAATCACCATAGGTATTCAAAGTGTCCAGATAACCAGAGGATGAAGAAAATCATCTTGTAATGAGAATCTCTGATTAGGGGAGATCAAGGCTCCCTAAATGCCAGTGTCAGTCTACTGATATGCTACATCAGGGGATAAATATTTGAATACACACACACACACACCTAGATTCTAATCTGGAACTACTAAATCAGAATCCTTGGAAGTAGGGTCAAGCTATATGGATTCTGATTTAGTAGTTCCAGATTAGAATCTAGGTGTGTGTGTGTGTGTATTCAAATATTTATATATATATATAAATATTAACTAGAGATGTATTACTACATCTTCTGTTACCTGAAAAGTTATTGACTGCAAATGTTTTAGTATTCACTTACATAACAAATCGCTGGCCACAGGCATTAGTTTTTGCAAAAATCCCCCAGTCAGTAATGCCCACCAGGTCATTCTGATATGCAGCCAAAATTAGGAAAATTGGGCTTGTGAGATCTTTGTCAACTTTTAAATTTCTGTAACTTTACGAAGGTATGCTCTCAACTGTCTCTTAATTTTATCACACGACTAAGCACAGCACAGCACAAGGGCTCCATAGAGGTGTAAACAGTCTTCTAGGAAAACAGGGACATTTTAACTCCCCTGGGAGGAGTGGAGGCAGGGAAGAAGAGCGTTTATGGTGGGGTATTTTAAGGACAAGAGGCTTCTGATAGCCTGGGAGCAGGTAGAGATGCATTTCAGCTGGAGGCAGGAAAGCACATTGCCCATTTGGAGAACATCCTGTCCTCTTATGAAGCTGATATACAGTTTGCGTGAATGGAAAGCAGAAGAGGTTAAAGAGCTTTATTGAGGGTGAACTTTCTTAGAGGGGGCTATTGTATTTTTTTTTTTAATGTGCACTAAAAAAAACCCCTTATTTCTTGTATTCTTTACTTTTTGTAAATTTACTTATTTATGTAGACCGAGGGGCTTGTGAGGGCTTAGTTTCCCACCAGGGATGGAACCTGGGCCCCCTGCAGTGGAAGTGCAGAGTTCTTATCTCTAGACCACCCATCAGGGAATTCTCTGATGTCATATCAAGGAGTTAGAATTTACTCTGTAAGTAAGAGGAACCATCAAAAGTGTCTGGAGCAGAAAGGACATCATCTGATCTGGTGGGGTTTTTGTTTGTTTGCTTTGGTATCCACGTGGCCAGTGTATCAGAAAGGGAAAACAAATACTGGAAGGTGAGAGAAGAATGACTTGTATTAAGGGAAGCAGAGATGGAATAAGGAAACATCAATTCCAAAAAAATCTTCCTGTTTTCAACAAAATGTACACGGTTGAGAACACATCTAGATGAACACCGGAGCCCTGTCTTTCCATTCCAGGGAACTTGTTTGGGAATCTGCTTGATTAGAGATGAGAATTCCTCTGGGTAATGTTGGGATAAGTCATGGATACCTCCAGGAAATCCAAGAACTGGAATCAGTCCTGCTTGCAAACTGCTCTTAGATACGGGGAGGACATGAAATCATATCACACTAGTTAGCTGCCTTCCTTACTACCTCTTCTGTTGTATCTTATTAATTCTTAAAACTTGTTCCTTTTCCAAATCTTTGCTTTGTAATCAATCCAAAGGTTACCTGAGGGTTCACAGTACTGAGTGCATCTGAGCAAACCCTTGGAGAACTTACTTCCTACTAGCCTCCTGCCATTTCTGTAATGCTACTCTTGATTTTTTTTGTTTGTTTTATTCATCTTTGATTAAAATATGTTCTCTTATCTATATGCCACATAGTTTCCTCGCTGAAATGAAGAATTCTGCCCAGCCTTTTGGCTTACAAAACAACAGACAATAAAAATTAAGTCATTAATTGATACTCATTTTGAAAGACTGATGATTTTGAAAAGAGCTATTTGTATATAACAACTACTTTAATGGTTCCTATCTCTAAACAGTTTATTTTTTCACTTCACCTCAAAATGAAATCACTGAATTCCTAAGCAACTCTTTCCCCACCTCCATCACACTGGGTATCCATGGCAACACGTCCGGAAGAACTGGTACACTGTGACATTTCATTGTTTAATGGAGCACCTAATGTCAATTACCATACATGCAACTTTATATGTGTATGCATTATTCAATCTCCTTTAGACTATGTAAGATATATAAGATAGTCTCTGAATTCCCTGGAGAAAATGCATTATCCCCTCTAGTGGGTAAAAGCCAGGCTAGAAAAACAAAATGAGTGTATGCACAAAGAATATTTAAGACCTCTGGGCTGCCGCTGGTTCTGCTGTTTCCACCAAGTTAGGATACACAGCCAATGGTTTGATTGAGGCAGACAAAAACTCTGCACAAATGCCACTACATGTAGAGTAACTATCATCCCTAAGAAATTGCTTTTTGTTTTTGAGGTGCTCACAGATAAGTCAAATTCTGTCTCTGAAAGTATCTTAGTTATTTTAGTCATAGCCACATGTTTCAGCAGAGTATTGATAGGTTCTAAAATCTTGTCAAACTCTGAATCCTAGTTTTTGTTTAACTCTGATGTGATGATCCTCCAGTAGCAGTAACAATCACCAGCCTGACTTTCCCTCTCTCTTATTGATGATTTCATTTTATCTCCTAGATAGCAGCAGTGAAAAGAAATGCAAAGCCCATTCCACAAGGGCACTTGCCTAGCAAGGCACTTGGTACCTTGCTGAACCACTGAACTTGGTAACTCAGTTAACTAGCATGCTCTGGATGAAGTCCAACACATGCTTGTGTCATATTTAAATCTGCTCTTTAGTGAATGTGTATTTAAGTTTTAGAACTAGAAAGATTCTAATCATTCTATTTTTTTTAACCTCCTCTTTTACAGAGGAGGGAATCAGAAAGGTGAGGCACTCATTTCAGAGTCAGGGATAAAAATGTGAATTCCACTCTCTCCTCGACAGCATAAAAGTACTAATATAGTCTCATAACCGCCTCCCCCCGTTTTGGTAATAGTGACGGAAATTCAGTGGATATCATCTCCTTAAGCAAATATATATTGTCTATAAGCTGCTTTACTTTTCCATGTCAGTAATTATGGATCAAGATCATTGTTTTCCAAAGCAGTTTAATTTTCATTGAATGGGAATACTAGAATTCGTGTACCCAGTTCTCTATTGTTGAACATTCAAGTTGTTTCTAGTTTTTCATGATTATAAAAAAAAAAATCACTGTATACTCATCAGATGCACTTCTTTTATTTTCTTTTTAAATTATTTTATTTATTTATTTGGCAGCACCAGGTCCAGTACTTGGCATTTTGAATCTTCACAGCAGCATGAGAACTCTCAGTTGCAGCATATGGGATCTACTTCCCTGACCAGGGATCGAACCAGGACCCCCTGCATTGGGAACATGGAGTCTAAGCCACTGGACCACAGGGAAGTCCTCAGATACACTTCTTTGCCCATGAACTCAGCTTATATTCTTAGCTGGGAAATGCCTGGGTCAAAAAGTATGCCTGTTTTGATACAGAATACACAGATGCACTTTAGAAGTATGTCAGCTCAAGCTCCTTCCTATAATTTAAGAGAGTATCCATTTTCCCAGCCTTCACAGAAGTGAAAATTTGCATATATTTTTATCAGTATCCACAATAGCCTATTTTTGGTGAAATGTCTCTTGGTGTCCTTTTTATGTCAGTGTGTTTGGTCCTGCGTTAGTTCTTTACCATGTTAGGTAAGTGGGTTCCAATTCTAATATCTCAATATGTGAAATTTTGAAAAGGCAGTTTCAACTTAATTTTAATAAGTCAAATATAGATAAATCATGCAGTTAAGTTTCTCTTCTAAATACTCCCAGATCAAAAGCATTTGTGAGAGCATAAGTGTTAACAGCTTGAACACAAAACATAGTCAGAGCCCTGGGCTGATCTCAGCAGACTATCTGGTCTTAACAAGTTATTTGATTCTCTTAGTTTCCTCATATGTGAAACTGATAATAACGTTGTATTTCATGGTTTCTAAGATGTACGTTTATTTCTTCAAGTATCACTGCAATCAAGGTTGTGTTACAACTGTTATCATCTTAGGATTTTCATCAGTAGCATTTTTTTTCTTTCATTGTTGTTTAGTCTGATTCTTTTGCAATCCCATGGACTGTAGCCTGCTAGGCTCCTCTGTCCCTGGGATTTTCCAGGCAAGAATACTGGAGTGGGTTGCCATTTCCTTCTCCGGGGGATCTTCCCTCCCAACCCAGGGATCGAGTGGTGCATAAAACAATGACTTCTTTTAAACTGAAGGCATCTTAGATTTGATGAGATATGGTAGTACCTACCTTACAGAGTTGTGTTGAGAATGAAAGGAGCTTACCCTCCCTGGCAAACCCTGTAGGAATGTTACTAATTATTGATACAGTGTTACATATTTCTATAACCTTGTTTTCAATGTTTAAGACTTCTAAAATTGAGTTGAAGAATGTTTATAGTACCCTGAAGCATATTTTATTACAAAACAGTTGAAAATCTTTCATTTGAAAATTATCACAGATAAAACAGACTCTTGTTTAATGGAATTTAAAGGAAATTCTATTTGAGCAGAAAATGATCTATCATTTTGCACTTTCAGGAAAGAATCAGCTCACTAACATCCTAAAATCATGATCTTAAAGTCTCCAAATAGCTGTAGGAGAAATAATGCAAAGAACAGCACAGAAACTTTTAATTAAAGTCAATGTGGCCATAATGTTTTCCATCTGTTACCCTGTCAAAAGATCGTTTGCAGATGCATAAACCCAAACCAAGCTGCTTCTTGGGAGTTGCAATTAGAAAACTACCATGAGAAACACTGGAGACGCCATCAAGGTGGCATGTGAGACAAACCCAGTGTTAGAGAAAAAAATAAAACTTTCTTTCTCTTGTTATTTCAATAGTTTTCATAAATTTTTTGCCTCTAAATTAATTCATTGTATTCCTCTTGCTAAGGTCAAAAAGAAATTTACGACTAGGTGTGAGAGGTCTTCAACTAGGTATGCTTTAGTTAAAAGAGGTACAGTTGAAAGAATGGTATGGTGGGAGCCAGGAAGGTCTGGATTCAAATTCTAGTTCTACCACTTACTATGTGTCTTTGGGCATATAAATCCACTTCTCTCTATTGCTTCGCCTGTGTATTGGTAGTAACTCCTAACTCATAGGGTTACTTATGCACACAGAGTGTAGATATAAGGGAAGAGTTCAATAAGGGATTGCATATGTTATTTTTAGTTGATCTATACAAATTATGGGGCCTCTGACTTCATCTCTTAATGCCTTTGCCCTAATCTAAGATAAATTTTACTAGCATTATATTCCAAACTAACATATACATTTCTGTATCCCTGTCTCCATACTCATCTCATTTAGAAATTAGGCAATTGTTTTTTAAAGCTTCCCCAAGAAAGAAGGTTTGGTCTGTTTACTAAAGATGAATTACATTTTAGCTTATTCTCATATTTATACCAGTTCCCATCATCTTTCTTCCTTACCAGTCTCTAAAATGTAAACATGCTTTTTTTTTTTTTTGCAGAGATTCTTGATTTGAAAGATGCTGCTAATTCTTTTTTAGAGGTGATCTTTTTAACAGAATCCTCAGAAAAGCAAAATTTCTGTTTCTAAATAAATCAGTTATCAAAGTATCTTTCCACCATTGTGAAGAGCAGAGCAAGTCTAAAGAAAAGGAGTGAGAGTAGTAAGTCATTATTAGACTTATTTAAATAGGAACAAATTGTTTAAATGAGGTAGAAACTGAAATGAGGAAAAGGGAATCCAACTTCCTGCAAGTTTACCATCAATGTAGATTGATCCATCCATCCATCTTTTCTTTCTTAGGCTCGCTGAGGTAATTAGAAGGAAATGACCACTGGGTGGTCCTCTGCAGTGGAAATTTGCTTTCTCGTTTCATTCATTTTGTGATCAAAATACTGATGTTTACTGAGTGATCTGACTGCTAATCCCTACTTCCTGTTGCATGTCCCAAGAAAACCACAAAACCAGCCCAAGTAGGATTGCGGTTTGATGAGAAAACAAACGTCCATTCCGAAACCACAGGGCTGCCACATAAGCGAACAACACTTGCAGGCTCTATTTCATTTTCTAAAATCCAGAAAACACAAACCTCCTGCTTGTTGCAGTGGCCACCACAAGAATTGAACATGTGGATGCTGCCTATCTGAATATTTATCATATTTTTCTAAGCAAACCTTACTGCCCAAAATAGTCTGTGAGTTTCTGCAGTCTGAGCATTTCTCACTCTCCTTCCTTCTGGACTGACAGTGAGAAGAGGAAATGAATACTCTCTTTGTATAGAAGCTTGCTTTGTCACTTTGGACACCACCCTCCCCTCCATATCACTACTGGAATATTACATCATCTCTTTTTTGCCCATGATGGTCATTTTTTTCCTTGCCCCAACGATAAACTATGAAAACCTGAATTTGATACCCTAATTTATATAAACCCTATGTAAGTGCCACAGGCAAGAGCATCACACAAAACACTTTTGAACAATATATATTTAGAGACAATGCCTCATTCTTTGAATTAAACATATTAAAGTTCTATAAGGAAATGTAATTATATTGCTTCCCAAGCACTTATTTTAATTATTCTTCAACGTATAATTTTCTGTTCATTTATAATGTACAGATGACTGCAAAACAAAAGTGGCAAGCATACATCCCTCAATCTAGAAAATTAAAAGGAAATAAAGAAAAGAAAGTTTTCTGAGAAAACTCCTGTCTGGAATGAAATGCATCTTCTCTTCCACTCCCCAGTGGACTGACATTTTTAGTGTTAGGCAAGAAATACTAGTATGTAAGATAAAGCTCTGTTTCCAAAGACCATGTCTGAAATTTAACTTTGTTCTCTATCTTCAAACAATAAGGTAAAGGCTTCTAAGCAGAAGAACACAAGTGAGTGAGGCTGCATGTGTAAGTCACTTCAGTCGTGCCCGACTCTGTGACCCTATGGACTGTAGCCCGCCAGGCTCCTCTGTCCATGGGGATTCTCCAGGCAAGAACACTGGAGTGAGTTGCCATGCCCTCCTCTAGGGGATCTTCCTGACCCAGGGATCGAACCCGCGTCTCTGGTCTCCTGCATTGGCAGGCAGGTTCTTTACCACGAGCGCCACCTGGGAAGCCATGTAAGTGAGGTTGCTATAAAAATAATCTGAAAAAAAAAAAAAGATAATCTGAGATTCTTGTATTGCTGTAATGAGAGCTCTCATCAAGCTAAAACGTCACAAAATAATATACGTTCTTTAGTTGTGGTCTCAGGACTCATGCGTGGAAAGTTGACATACACAGGCAATAAATTATTGCACTGAGAACATTCTTTGTTGTTGTTTAGTCACTAAGTTGTGTGAGACTCTTTGCGACCCCATGAACTGCAGCATGCCAGGCTTCCCTGTCCTTCACTATCTCTCTGAGTTTGCTCAAACTCATGTCCATTGAATCAGTAATGCCATCAAACCATCTCATTCTCTGTCACTCCCTTCTCTTCCTGCCCTCAATCTTTCACAGCATCAGGGTCTTTTCCAAAGAAGTGGTTAGGAGGTAATATATGAGAGATTCTGGGGCTTCCCAGGTGGTGCTAGTGGTAAAGAACCTGCCTGCCAATGCAGGAGATGCAAGTTCAGTCCCTAGGTGGGGAAGATCTCCTGGAGGAAGGCATGGCAACCCACTCCAGTATTCTTGCCTAGAGAATCCCATGGACAGAGAAGCCTGGAGGGCTACAGTCCATAGGGTCGCAGAGTTGAACATGACTGAAGCAACTCAGCACGCATGCATACAATTTTGCAGGGGATACAATCAAATGTGGATTAAAATGCACATCTTCCACAAAACATGTCAACTAATGACTAGGCAGTTGATTTTCAGTATAGGAAGGAAAAAAATGGTATATTCATTTCTTCTTCTTATCGCCTAGTACTTATTTTTTAAAATATTTATTTGGGTGCACTGGGTCTTAGTTGTAGCATGTGAGCTCTTAGTTGTGGCAGGTGGGATCTAGTTCCCTAACCAAGGATCAAACCTGGACCCCCTGCACTGGGAGCAGAGTCTTAGTCACTGGAGCACCAAGGAAGTCCCGTCTCAGTACTTTAAAAATAGGTGCCAGTTACCAGTTAATTGCCTCTCAAGAGCTGCACCCCACTTTGCTCTCCTTTGTAATGTTAATACTTGAGCTGGCTCCCATAACCACTTCTCCTTAGTTAGTGGGTGTGGTTTCAGGCCTTGTGAATAGAGACACTGGAGGGTCAGCCCAGGCACAGTAGAGGAAGCGGTGTCTCTCCCTTGCTCCTCGGTGTCTCCCTCTTAGAGCATGACTCCAGGGCGCTTACCCTTCAGCAGGTCTCTCTGGCGCCAGAGGAGCTGGCTTCTTGTAACAAGCTCTGGATGCCACACCCTAATGGGCAGCTTTCTGCCTGCCAGTTCTGGCCCACTGGTACCCAAGTAGGTGGCTTTATGTTCCCCAGCTCTTGCCCACATGTAACCCACAGCAGGGATGTGTGTGGAACCACTCCAACCTAGGGCACTATATGCAACATTACCAGCATCCTCAAAAGTGGCTTCTGGTGAACCAACCCTGGGCCATGGGAATGGCACCAAACTCCTGTGTTACCCATTCACAGCTACAGCCTCTGCAACGGGTCTCAACTAAACAGTGTGGGCAATGGGCCCTCTTCCAAGTTTGTTCCTTCCTTGCATATGCTCCCTCAGCTCCAGGGCTAGTGGCTGCTCCTTGTATTTGTTATTTCTGTACTCCTGAGTCTCTTTTTTTTTTTTTTTCTTTTTTCTGTGCGACCCCATAGACGGCAGCCCACCAGGCTCCCCTGTCTCTGGAAATCTCCAGGCAAGAACGCTGGAGTGGGTTGCCATTTCCTTCTCCAATGCATGAAAGTGAAAAATGAAAGTGAAGACGCTCAGTCATGTCCGACTTTTAGTGACCCCATGGACTGTAGCCCACCAGGCTCCTCTGTCCATGGGATTTTCCAGGCAAGAGTACTGGAGTGGGTTGCCATTGTCTTCTCCTTCTGAGTCTCTTTTATTCAGTTTGGAGGTTAACTACCTTTTACTAGTTAATAATTCTCTACATTAATTTTTATGTCTGATACAGAGCTGGTACTGGGTGTGGTCCTAGGTTACAAGCCCTGAAAAATAAGATTTTAGGGTTAGTTTGGTCAAGAACTGCAGTACAGTGGTAAATTCCCCCATAAGGGGAAAGAGGATGTTATAACCCATGGCAATAAAGAGGCAGCAACATGAATCATTTTGTCATCGGTCGTTAATTGAGGTGAAGCCCCAAGTGAAACAAGGCCTGGAAGCCAAAGCGGCTGCTGTCCTTGACCATCGTGGCAGAGATGATGAATGTAAGGACAGAAGGGCAGGATGGGTTCTTTTCAGTGCAGTGAGGTAGTTACCAAAAGAAAATGATGAGTCAGGTCCTTTAAACCCCAGCCCAAGCTCTAAGAACAAAAAAGCTTCAACAGCAGCTCTAAAAGGCTTTTTTTTTCCCCCGCAGTAGCCACAGGACTACTTCTTCCAGAAGTTGAAACCTAAGTTTACTCTGTGTGTTGCTGAATTACAACATCAGTTGATTTCCTAACCTCATCAAGCTCCGCTTGTGCAGTTAGTGCACAGATTGGGATAGAACGGGACCTGAAGCCTGGAAAGGGGTATTGGATTCGATTCAGGATGCCTCAAACCCCAAAGTGTCTCGGAGGCTCCCTTGCCTGTGGAAGTATCTTGCCCTCCTGTCTTAAGAGGCAAGCCTTCTTTTGCTGGAAAACTTTCCCTGGAGAGCCTCATCTACGTACATGACTTGCAAGGGGATGCTCATTGTTCTCAAGATTGGCCATAACCACTCACTGTCCCCAAATTCAAAAAGCTTCAGGGGGTCAGGTACATGGTATAATCCTGAAGTAAATACATGTTATAGGCCATAAAGATTAAAAAAAAAATGCAAGATTGTGTTTATATTGGAAAAAACTCAGGTAATATGTGTAGGAATAAATATCAAAGGTATTAGACCAAGGAGGGTGGCAGATCAGGCTGATTACAGAGATATGGATGCACTTACCAGATTCCAGATTTAATGTGTTAGCCCACGAAGCCGGAAGTGTCTCTAATAGCTTATTTGATTGACTGACTAAAACATGAACCCAATGGCAGCCGACATGCAATGAATGAGGCTGAGATGCTAGAAGTTCCCTGGTACGATATGGAGGAAGGAACGAAGGGCTCAAGAAGAAAAGAATATTGGAGTGGAGTTATGATGGGCAAAGTGCAAATACAGCCACCCAACTACATCTCCTGAGGAGGACCAGACACACTCCCTTCACTAATACATTGCCAAAGGCATTAGAGAGAAGAGCGCTGTATCTCTGAAAAACTCTGTGGCTCTTCTCCTTTATAGACCAGGTATCACCAAAAAGGATGCCACTATTGGGACAGGCTTTCTGATTTCCCTGGGGATGAAGAAATACAGGAGTAGCAGAGGCCAAGGAGCAGTATTTTTTTTTTTTAAGTGAAGATCTTTTTAATGTTTTTAGACACAGGTTACTTAAGATGGGGGGCAGGGGGTTGGGGGAGAACAGTACTTAAAATTTCAAGGAACTAAGGTTAAGCAGAGACCACAACCAAATACTTAACAGGGACACCCTATACTGATGCTGTTTTTCTGAGTTAGGAAAACATCCAAAGACAGGCAATTCATCCCAGCTTGCTTCCTTGATGATCACTGCTGCTGCTGCTAAGTCGCTTCAGTTGTGTCCGACTCTGTGCCACCCCATCGACGGCAGCCCACCAGGCTCCCCCGTCCCTGGGATTCTCCAGGCAAGAACACTGGAGTGGGTTGCCATGTCCTTCTCCTTTTTTTTTTTTAAGATGAGACTTATTCTGACTAGCGAGGGCATTGTCCACCTGGGCATTATTTATGTATTTATTAAAAAAACATTCTATTTCTTTATTTGTGCCATGTCTTGGTTGCAACATGTGGGATCTTCGATGCAGTGTGCAGGCTTCTCTAGGTTGCTGTGTGTGGGCTTCTCTCTAGTTGCAGCATGTGGACTCCAGAGAGAACAGGCTCAGTAGCCCTGTGGCATGTGCTCTTAGTTCCCTGACTGGGGCGGGGGGGGGGGGGGCGGGGGGGGTGGTGGTCAAACCCACATCCCTGGTATTGGAAGGCAGATTCTTAACCACTGGACCACCAGGAGAGTCCCTAAGCAGCAGCACTTAATGTCAAAGACAAGACTGGTGCATTTACCATAAAAGACAGCAGGGATGTATTGATAACCAAAATGCTAAGGGATATTATGTGTCCTTAGGAATGAAATCAGTGTGGAATCTACTAGAATATGATATCATCTATTAAACAGAAAAATCTCTAGTTCTGGCAGCCACTAAGTCACCACCGGGGAGTCAAACATCACACCCGTTTTCTAGATCCAGGCCGGTTTACAAACCAGAGTCCTTTGATTGGAGGGAAGGCCAGGTATCTTTGAGGAAGGGCCCTGCTGTATTGTCACAGGCACAGAAAATCCTACTCTGAGCATTCGGCAAAGGACCCGCTATTAATTACTGGATGGACAGGGTACTGGGGAGAAGGAAATGCCCAGTAGTTTTAGGAGTTATGAAACACTAGCTCTGAATCAATACTAAGTTCCCTGTATAACAGGCTGACTGAGAAAGAAAATGTGTGCGTGTGCGTGTGTTTGCACATGCATGCATGCTCACTCAGTTGTGTCCAACTCTTTGCAACCCCATAGACCATTAGCCCGCCAGGCTCTTCTGTCCATGAAATTTTCCAAGAGAAAGAAAATACATGAACTCAATTTATAAATGATACGTTAGTACCAACTAAAAGTAGACATCTGCAGCCCCAAGCAGGGGTCACACCCAAGGAACAGCCTTTTAAGAAAAAAATTTATTTGTGGGTTGCTCTGGGTCTTTGTTGCAGCATGAGGGGCTCTCTTGTTGCAGAGCACAGGCTCTAGAGAGGGTGGGCTCAGTAGCTGTGGCATGCAGGCTTGGCTGCCCTGTGGTATATAGGATCTTAGTTCCCTGACCAAGGATGGAACCCACGTCCCTGGCATGGGAAGGTAGATTCTCAACCACTGAACTACCAAGGAAGCCCCTGAAACAGCTTTTAGGGAAAATCCTCCCAGTGGGCAGAACCTGGGTAGCACATCTAGTGACCCACTTTGTCTGGAATGAGAGATGGCCTGAGATAGTATGTATTTATACTAACTCACAGGTTATTACTTACAATTTTTCTGAATGATCAAGGATTTGAACAGGATTAGAAGACAGATGATGAAGAATCTGGGGGAAGAGGTACGTGGATAAACGTCTAAGATCGGGCATAGACTGTGTCCCATGTGAACGCTCACTAAAGAGCATCCACCACAGATGAGGTGTTCAATAATCAGATGAACAGATTATATATTCTGTAGACATCGTTCAGCCTCTTTCCCAGCCACTGCAATGCTAACTTGATGGGTCCATGAGCCAAGTGACGATGGTGGTGGGGGTGGAGACTTAGCCACACGGACTTCTGCTTATCAAGGCGGAGCAGTCTGTTGCTCCTGCAAGGAACAGTGATGACTGTAATGTTTCTGCCAGCATCTCCATCAGCTGCCTCACGGCACACCTTATTCACCACGATTTCATTCCCCTTACTACATCGCACTGCTTCTGATGAAGGAAACCACAGCAAAGGAAGTGCAGCAATGGGCTCATCCCCATGGCATTAACTAGTCTCACCACATACCCCTTCTCTCAGAAGCAGCGATTCCAACCGGAAGGTGGAATGACTTACTGAAGTCTCAGCAATGTCACCAGTTGAGAGACAATATCCTAAAAGCATTTCTGACTTAGAGGATGAAGTATACGTTTTGAATCAGAGACTACTGTCTCCCATATAATAGGATACACAGACCTGGAATAGAGAGAGAGAAGTAGGAGCGACTCCTGTCACTATTATACCTAATAATCCCCTCAGAGGATTTTTTTTTTTATTACATGTTTTTATTTATTTTTCTCCATGCCCAGAAGCATGTGGCCTCTTAGTTCCCTGACCAGGGGGCAAACGGGCACCTCCTACATTGGAAGTGCAGAGCCTTAACCACTGGACTACCAGGGAAGTCCCCACTCAGAGAGTTTGTGCTCCCCATCCCAAATTTGAGCTCTGCTGGTTTGGAAGTCTTAGTCCCAGAGGATGAAATATTCCCACTAGGGGGCACATAATAAAGGTTCTACTGAATTGGCTATTTGCCACTTCGCTATTTTAGGTTTTTTTAATGCCACTGAATCAACAAGTATAGAAACAGGTTCCTCTGCTGATGGGAGTAATTGATCCCAATTACCAAAAAAAGATTTAGGTTGTTGCTAAACAGTAGGAGCAAAGAACTCTGTTTGAAACTCAGGGGTTTCTATGAGATGACTCCTAACACTTCCATGCTCAAAAATAAAAGTTAATGAAACATCATGACAGCCAATAACAGGTAGGACTACTGAGGACACAAAACCTTCAGAAATGAAAGTTCAGGTCACCCCACCACGTGAAGACCTCTGACCAGCTGAGGTTTTGGCTGAGGGAAAAAGGAAATACGGAATGAGCAGTGGAAAAAGGAAAATGGAAATCATGACTAGTTACAGAAATGAGGACTATAAATGAGGATAGGAGCTTTGTGTATTTTCCCCTTTGTTTGATATCTATATATTTATATCTGTATAATATACGTACACTTACTTGTGTATATTAACCATTTCTTTTTTTCTTTATTTTTCCCTAGCTTTATGGAGGTGTGATTGACAAATAAAAATTGCATATATTTAAGGTGTACAACATTTTTTGATTTATGTATACATTATAAAATGATTACGACAATCACGCTAATTAATACATTTAACAACTCATGTAGTTACCTTTTTGTGTTGTTTGATGAGAACACTTGAGATCTACTCTCTTAGCAAATTTTACAGTATTATTAATGTCACCATGTGTTACTTTAGGTCTCCAGGACTTAATTCATCTTATGACTAAAAGTATGTACCTTACACACAACTTCTTTATCCACTCATCCATCAATTGACACTTGGGTTGCTTCTATATCTTAGCTACTATAAATAATGCTGCAATGAACATGTGAGTGCATATATCTCTTCAAGACAGTGATTTTCTTTCTTTTGGATATATATCCAGAGGTGGGATTGCTGGATCATATGGTAGTTCTGTTTTTAATCTTTTGAGGATCCCTCCCCATAACTGTTTTCCATAGAGGTTGCACCCATTTACATTCTCACCATCAGTGTACGAGGGTTCCCTTTTCTCCACATCCTTGTCAGCACTTGTTATCTTTTGACTTTTTGATTTCAGCCATCCTAACAGGTGTGAGATGATATCTCACTGTGGTTTTGATTTGGATTTCCCTGAGGATTAGTGATGGTGAGCATCTTTTCATATACCTGCTGGGTATTTGTATGTCTTCTTAGAAAAATGTCTATTTCCCCCATGTTTTATATACAAGTTGTTAGGGGTTAAGCTTATGATTTTGTTTTTTGGTAAAAGAGTATTCAGAGAGATTACAATGGAATCTAAGGAGAAATTAATAGTCAGCAATGGATGACTTTGGGGATGATATGTCTCCTTATTTTGGGGAAAGGGTGAAAACTTCTTCATTTGTAAAAAGGACACATGTTCTTGAATGGTAAAAGCATAGCTGTTTCATTATTATGAAAAAAGTGAAAGTGAAAGTCGCTCAGTCGTGTCCAACTCTTTGTGACCCCATGGACTATACAATCCAAGGAATTCTCCAGGCCAGAATACTGGAGTGAGTAGCTATTCCCTTCTCCAGGGGATCTTTCCAACCCAGGGATCGAACCCAGGTCTCCCACATTGCAGGTGGATTCTCTACCAGCTAAGCCACAAGGGAAGCCCATGAATCTTGGAGTGGGTAGCCTATTGCTTCTCCAGCAGATCTTCCCGACCCAGGGATCGAATTGGGGTTTCCTGCATTGCAGGCGGATTCTTTACTAACTGAATTATATAGAAGTTAAAATGTGCATGGAGGGTGTACATAAAAGCTGAGTAGCCAAAGGGGCAAACTGTGCCAGTTACTGATCAGGTGCCTCTCAGAACCATATCTGTTGCTTTGTCCTGCCTTAGGATGCTGGAGATTGACCCTATAAACATTTTTATTTTGCCAGCTGGCAGAGTGCTAGGCAGTCAGTAAAGGGCACTAGAGCTAGGACACTGTAAGTCATGGCAGAGGAGAGGACTCCCCTTCCTCTTCACTGTGTGATTTTTTTCCCCCAGGGCTACCGTTGCCAGCAGTATATGTGACACCCAATGTTACTCACCCTCAAGGGCTTTATTGGCACCTCAGTGGACCAGCTTCAACCTGCCACTCCCAAGCAGGTGGCTTCTGACATGCTAGCCATGGTACTCCTGAGAACCTCACTGGAACCCCAGAAAATGGCTTCCTGTGAACCAGCTCCAGACTGCGGCACCGTAGCAAACCCTCCACCAGCCACATGCAGCTACACGCTCTCCACTGAGGTCTACATTTCTCTCCCAAGCCTGTTCCTTCCTTTGGTATTCTCCTTAGGTTCAGAGGGGACGGCTGCTCCCTACCTTGGCTACTCCCATATTCTTTAGAGACTTTTACTAGTTAATAGTGTTGACCTTGCTAGTTAGTAATTTTAACGTTGAGTCTTCACTGTTCAAATTACTGGTGTGGTTTTTGTTTCCTGGTTGGACCCTGACTGATAATCTACTATTTTGTACTGAGGCATCTCTTATATCATGGTATTACTCATTGGGCAGGACTTACTAACCTTACAAATGGTATGCTTTTCAAACTTAATTACCATTATTTTGATAATATTTTAAGTAAATAACAGGAAGCAGTTGGCAATTTCTTGAATTAAAGAAGAAGAGTTTGAAATCAAGCCCTATATACATGATGATGTACATGCAAAAAATGATGGTGAATGGACACAACTACTACCAACTTCTCAGTCAAGCCTTGCCATTAAGGACTTCCTCCCCTTTAAAGATTCTGGTCTCTGTCAAATACAATCTTCATTCCTTGCTTTATACTGTAAAATCACTGATTTCACAAGAACAAGGTCTTGTGAAAACTAAGGGGGAAAGTGTGTGGGTGTATTTGTGTGTATGTGTATATGCTTGTGGCTCCTACGTATTCACAGAGATCAGAATAATACAGTCAAGCCAAGGAACCAACACATACAATATTTATAGGTTACTTTTTTCCTTTCTGCTTTTCTAATTTGCTTCCCTGCCACAAACTCATAACATGGAGCCAAGAATCTGGAAATAATTTCAAAAAATTAACAAGTCCATAAAACTCTGTGGTCTCCCCCAACCAGATTTGATAATGTTACTGACTAATATCAGATCTTACTCTTTTGGGCACATGTATTTAAAGAAAGATTTTTATCTCCTTAAACACAAATAATACGATTAACTAAGAAATATTATGACTTGATTAGAAGAAAATGGAGTTATAAGAAAAAAGAGATGAAATATAATTAATCTTAAGGTCAAATACATGGCTAGATTTCTCCATTTGTAAAACAATGGGAACAAAAATAGTTGGCTTCAGATAATATGCTTTCAGGTCCGAAATTTTCTGAGTCTAACTGTAGAAGCACAGAAAACCCCTTGGGGTGGGTCCCCTGCCGTACCAGAGATTGAGATAGCATACTCTTGTCACATCTTTCCACTGACCACTCCCCCAAGCACCTGCCACCCCCTTCTCACCCTCTTAACCTTGACAAATGGTAGGTATTTTGCTCTAACTGAACAGAGAAGGCCTTTATATACAACTTAGATGTTTTTCTAATATACCTCAGGGGAGAGGGTCTCTGGACGATAAAGGAGATTGACAAAAATTCCCATAGCCAAAAGTGATTTATGTCTGTTTGTTTCACTCAGAGGCATTTCCTAGAAGAGCACTCCTTCAAGCTATCCTAACATTTGTTCTATCCTGTATTGTGTAACCTTGGAAATTACTAACCAGTTCTTGTGCAATTAAGGATTGTGAGGCTACACTGCCATCTGTAAAAGAGACAGCTAGTGGGAAGCTGCTGTGTATCACAGGGGGCTCAGCTCGGTGCGCTGTGATGCCCTGGGGGTGGGATGGGGGGAGGTGGGACGGCAGGGAGCTCAGGAGGGAGCGGATATGAGTGTGTGTATATAGCTGATTCACTGCCACACAGCAGAAATTAACACAACATTGTAAAGCAATTAGACTCCAATCAAGAAAAGGATACTGAAGTTATCACTTCATTGTAAAAAATAAAATTTTGTTAAGTAAAAACTTTATTAAGAAAATAAACAGCAAAATAGTTCAAGCATATAAGAACCCTGGTATTATTTTCATTTATGGGTAAATCATCAAGGAGCCAATTCATATAAAATTTTATCTTTTTATTGTTACAAACCATCATTTTTTAAAAACTTTCTTATCAATCAAACAAAAAAATTAAATACATCAATGCATTCAACACTTCTTATATTTTGGGGGAAACTTCCAAAAGACATGGGAGAAGCCTTTAAATGGAATGGAAATGTCTGCAAATATAATATGTTTGTTACGTGTTTTATTTCTTTTGTTATCATAAAAGCAAAGAAGTAAAAACAAGAGGAGTATGCACTGTCTGATTGTTCCAGAATCTCCAAAGGAAAAAAAAAATTTTTTTTCAGAGTAGTCTTAGAGACACAGAGACAATTGAGGACAAGAGAGAGAACTTCATGTGGAAAAACAAAATGGAAAAGAAACAGAGAGTGATCTTTTCATTATCACTGTTCTTGGGTTGTCTCATTCTTTTAGTGCCACATAGGACAGAAACAAAAGAGCCATTCCATTAACACTTTGTCACATTAAAATAATCATCTATGTCTATAGTTCAGGTAAATGAATGGAGTTAAGGAAATATTGCTATCAAGTCAGAAATAATTCAGGAAATATGATATTTGTACTTTGCAAAGCTACTTCTTGCTTAAACATATATTTTAGCTCATGTCTTTTACATTTTGTGGTTCTTAAAAAAGGATTTATTTTTACTTATTTATTTGGCTGCACCTGGTCTAAGCTGCAGGGTGTGGAAACTTGAGACACTTCTTTGGGGTATGTGGGATCTTTAGTTGCAGGATGTGGAATCTAGATCCCTGACCAGGGATTGAATCTGAGCACCCCCTTCACTGGGAACCCAGAGTCTTAGTTGCTGGACCACTAGGGAAGTTCCTACATTTTGCGTTTCTGTATTGGTGCTTTCCATTTCTGTGTTAAAAGTCCATTCCAAGAACACAGTTCAGTATGTTTTATTAGGAAAAAAAATCAATGAGGAAGTTTAAAAATTTACGAGAACATATCCCTTCTCCGTAAGAGGAACTCTTTGCATTCTTAAGAGATTCAGCTTAACATTCCTTAGTCCTTCAAGATACACTTCACAGGGACTTCCTTCCCTGATGGCCCAGTGGCTGGGACTCCATGCTCCCAATGCCGAGGGGCCCAGGTTCAATCCCTGTCAGGGAACTAGATCCCAGATGCCACAACTAAAGATCCTATGAGCTGCAACTAAATAAATAAATAAGTATTAAATTAAAAAAAAAAAGATACACTTCACAGATAAATTTTTTAAAAGACCAATTCCTTATTTTATTGATTGCATTGTTAAATACTATTGAAAATTGCACCTTACTGAATGAGACATAATTATAAAATTATAATACTGATCTTTACTAAATCTTCTAGAATTAGTACTCCCATATGAACCTTGCCATCATCAAGGAAGTCATCAGTGTCACGACTCAACAACAGGGACCCAGCTTGCTTCTTTTTCAAGAAAGCTAAAATCTGGATTTTCACATAAAATCAATTAAGTTTTAAATGTTGACAATAAACTTTTTAAAATTAAAGTACTGTGTGTATCAAACACAGAATATCTGCAGCACAGAAACAGCCATGAACTACCAGTTGGTAACACGTTTAATAATGATAACCCTGATGGACGAGCACACAGCTGTACACAGTGGAGCCACCCTCTCCACCTCCCTAGCTCCTTCCACTTCCTACTGTGTGATGCCTGGCTCACTTCCCTCCTTCAAATTAGATTACCATATGCAGATTCTGCAGTTTGCAGCCCTGATTTAAAACTACAGGCCTTCCTTGCAATTCCCATTACTTGGGTTCCTCCATGTTGTAAACATTCGTCCCCTGATGGAAGGTTTAATTTTTGACACAGTCAAATTATTAAAACTAAACCTGCAAATACATATGTTAATATCATTTGCCCATTAAGGAAATAGTGAGCACAGAGCAAGGTGATGCACAGATGCACAAAGCCATTGTCTTGAAGGAATAGGTCAAGGAGATAAGAACAAAGGGATTTAACAGGATTAAAGAGGTGAACACTGAAATAAATGCAATGGGAAACCTGCAGGCCAGGAGGCAAACGAATCCAAAGCGGGGTGCTGAGTTTGGAGAATAAAGGCTAGATGCCGTGATAAGGATGAAGAAAAGCAGAGCAGCTGGAAGACTGGGTTAAATAAATTATGGGCAGAGAAGGGAAACTCAGGCTTGCTGTTTTGAAGGTAGAGAAGTTCTTAGCTATGAGGTTTTACCCATAAGTAGCTGAAGGGAAGTAGAGCTAAAAGTCATGTAAGTGGTAGTGACAGAAGTCTGCAGTTGGCTCAGGGGTCCTTAAAGTGGATGTCAAATTCACTCAGGATGGTTGACGGTCGAAGTCAGGACAGAAAACAGTAAGTGAGGCAGGCACTGAAATCAAGGAAGACAGGGATGTGTGCAAGATGAAGTGGCTTAAGTAAGTTGTATGGAGAGCGAGTCAGTGACGGTGGTGATAGCAAACGCAAAAGCAGGCTGATTTTCTTACATGGCTTAGAGACCAATTCAGTCAGAGAGGACACCACTTACTTTGATTTATAAGTTGTATAAAAAAAGGACTTTGTTTCTTTTTAAAGTTAAAAGGTTATTAATTTCCTTCTCATGCCTTACTTATTACTGAATCAAACTAATATCTTAAAAGGAAGCAGATTACCAAACATTCCTTTAGAGGAGACAAATATATCACATCACACCCCACCCCACCTATCTCCATGACTATATTTCCTAATACAAGAGGATAAGAGAGATATTTACCAGATCAAATGACTAAAACTGAAAGGTAGTTTTCATTAAGGAAAAAAATTCTAAAGTGTGCTTCTGAAAATATATTATAGAAGCATCTTATGAGCACAGACTATTCCTAGGTGCGTTGAAAGAACTGTACGGATGGACCTGAAAAGAGAGGAAAGGTTTTTGTCTGTAGACACCAACAGCGGCACGCTCCCCACACGTCTGGCTCTGAGTGCCCTTATCTGAGGCTGACAGGGTCACAGGATAGTCTGTCTCTAAACTCTTCTCTGAATGGAAGAGTTAATGGAGAATCAGCCTCCCTTCCTTGCAGGCCCTGCTAAGATAAACAGGTGTGAAATGTTTTTCTCTGTTTATATACAGTTCTTAAAAAGGAAAATTTCATCCTCACTCATTCTGACAAATGGCTGTGGGTAAACATTCCAGAACCTTTATGCGTTTGCTAAAACTTTAAAAAAAATAAAATAAAACACCGTAATAAAGGAAAAGACACATTGCAAATGCCACCCAAGTACTGGTTCTGTGTTCTTTACACGCTTTTACCTACAGAACTCATACAGATTTCTTCCCCTTATAATTACCAACTCTGGAGCAAGCTAGAAACAAAGGAAAAATTCTAAAGCCCTATTGGTTAGTAACCACGTGTTCTATTTGTCTTCCTAAAGAATACTAAAAGATTAAGATGGCAAGTCCAGATAAACGTACATTTAACTTAAAATGTCTGCAGTGTTTCTTCGTCTACCAACTAAGAGCTGGAGAGACTTTTAAGTAGAATTCATGTTTAGTTTATACCACGTGCATGCAGAACTTCATGACAGCAAAGAAATCAAGGGAAAAAGGTTAATATAAACAGAAAGATTAAAATTGGGGGCCATCGGGAATTCCCTGGCAGTCCAGGGATTAAGACTCTGTGGTTTCACTGCCAAGGGCCTAGTTTGATCCCTGGTCTGGGAACAAAGGGGGCTTCCCAGGTGGCACAATGTTAAAGAACCCTCCTGCCAAAGCAGGAGAAGCAAGATACACAGGTTCAATCCCTGGGTCGGGAAGATCCGCTGGAGAAGGGAATGGCAACCTGCTCTAGTATTCCTGCCTGACCAATCCTATGGACAGGGAAGCTTGGCAGGCTACAGTTCATGGGGTCACAAAGAGTTGGACACAACTGGGCATCTGAGCCCAGCACAGGACAACACTGGGAGCTAAGATCCCACAAACCATGGAGCACAGGAGAAAAACCTTCCATGTACCATCAGTGATACTCTAGGGGAGCTGAAGCGGAAAACATCAAAAGTATATGAGTATACTTTCAAGGTACTCCACATGATCTAAAACTAAACAGCGGGTGAATCACCCATGTGTACAAAGCTGCCAAATCACAGAGATGTTTTCCCTGTCTCCATGCTTTTAGTTAGCTCTGTTTGTTTGGGTTTTTTTTCTGATTATAAAAGTAGCATATCCTCACTGTTTCCCATTTTTTGTGGCCATATACAATGTTAACACATATGGTCATAGTTTAGTTGCTAAGTCATGTCTGACTCTTGCCCAATGGACTGTAGCTCACCAGCCTCCTCTGTCCATGGAATTCTCCAGGCAAGAATACTGGAGTGGTTGCTATTTTCTTCTCCAGGGGATTTTCCTGACCCAGGGGTCAAACTCTGGTCTCCTGCATTGTAGGTGGTCTCTTGCATTGCAGGCCAATTCTTTACCAAAGCCCTTAACATGTGCCCTTTTCCAATCATTTCCTTAGAACAAATTCTTAAAAGTGATGGATCAAATGGCATTTTATTTGAAGCCCTTAACACATATGCATGTGCCCTTTTCCAACCATTTCTTTAGAACAAATTCTTAAAAGAGATAGATCAAATGGCATTTCATTTAAAGACTTTTGTCAGTCTCCTAAACTGCCCTCCAGCAGGTGATGCCATCTCAGACTTCCATGGAAAGTCGAAGCTTCCCTTAACTCTCCCTCACCTTCTGACAGGAGCTGGCTCTCTTCTGCATCCCTCCCCATGGTAGCTAGTCTGTCTCATTCAGCACTTGCTCCTTGGGGCCTGGAGGGGAGCAAGGCGTCCTCCCGGCTTCTCATGACTGCTTCCAGACAGCTCTCCCTCCCATCCCTAAAAGCTGAATCTGTCATTAGATTGCATCATCCATTATCCTTTACAGTTGTCAGCATACACTAACTCCAGACAGTGCCCCTTCATTGCCTGATGATTTCAGCTCCTAGCTCACTGCCATTTTCTCCAATTACAATTCCTGTCTCATACTGTAGGAATGCTTACACGCACATAAACGAGCCTCGGACACTTGTCCTCTCAAGTCCTTGAACTCAGCTGCAACAATCTAATCCTTCATCACACCTCAGTGGTGCATTCCTTTGGTCACACCCTAGACCCTGCATGACCAGTAACTTCATCCTCCGTAATCTGATATCGACCCATCCCACTCTTAGATTTCCCTCTCCTTCTTTCCAGTAGCTGGACTCCAACAATCTCCTGGCCTATACCTTTTCATGCCACTCCCTTCCCAGAGGGGCTTCCCAGGTGGCACAAGTGGTAAAGAACCCATCTCCCGATGCCGGAGACACAAGAGATGTGCGTTTGAACCCTGGGTTGGGAAGATCCCCTGGAGGAGGGCATGGCAACCCACTCCAGTATTCTCGCCTGGAAGA
The DNA here is from genome assembly GCF_910594005.1 of Cervus elaphus. NCBI lineage: Eukaryota > Metazoa > Chordata > Mammalia > Artiodactyla > Cervidae > Cervus > Cervus elaphus. Next base: position 26,851,684 of record NC_057847.1, read on the forward strand.
TCCTGTGGACAAAGGAGCCTGGCGGGCTGCAGTCCATAGGGTTGCAAAGAGTCAGATATGACTGAAGCGACTTAGCACGCATGCCCTTGCCAGAAGTCTTCCTTCTTCTCTTCCCCTCACTTAAAAGACAATTCACAGAATCCTTCCCTTAAATCCATCCTCAACTCCTCTATCCTGTTTTCACTTCACTGTACTCAGGGAAACTGCAACCCTGAATAATTCCCATGCTTTATCTACTCCACTCCTGTACCTGCAGAGCTGAATATGGCTGCAGAAAACACACATCCTTATCGCTGCTCAGTAACCAACAATATTTCTCCAGTTTAGTGGTTCTCAAATTTTGGGCATAGAGACACTTAACTGTTCCAGCACCATCTATTGAAAATATGATCCTTTCATCTTCTCATCCTCATCTGAATTGCCTTGGGACCTCTGTCAAAAAGCCACTGACCAAATATGTATGGGTCCATGTCTAGACTCTCTGTTCTGCCTTGATGATCCATCCATACATCTTGACACCATATAATGTGGCTAACTGTAGCCTTATAATAAGTACCGACATAAAGAAGTAGTATAAGTCCTCCAACACTGTCCTCTTTTCCAAAATTGTTTTGGCTCTTCCAGGCCCTTCACATTTCCATATATGTTTTACAAGCTGCTTATCCATTTCTAAAAAAAGCTGGTTGGTGTTATGATTGGGGTTGTACTGAATATACAAATCAATTTCAGGAGAACTGACATCTTATAACATATATTCTAACCTATAAACATAGCATATCTCTCCATTTATTACATCTTCTCTCATTCTTCTCAGCAATGTTTTATCGTTTTCAGCATAAAGACACTGCACAATTCTTTTGTTAAATGTATCCCTTAGCATTTATTTTTTTATAAATAAAACTTCGTATTTTAGTTGGGGTACATAATATAAAACTTACTATTTTAATCATTTTAAGTGTGTGATGCATTAAGTGCATTCACACTGTTGTGTAATCATCACCATTAATCAATCTCCAGAATTTATTATCGTCCTAAATAGAAACTCTGTATCAATTAAACAATTCCCCATTCTCCACAGCTGCTATTAACAGTAACCGCTATTCTACTTTCTGTATCTGAGTTTGCCTAGTTTAAGTATCTCATGTAAGTAAAAATCACACAATATCTGTCCTTTTGTGTTTGGCTTATTTCACTTAGCATACTGTTTTCACAGTTCATCCATGTTGTAGCATGTATCAGACTCACACTCCTCTTAAAGGAATGAGGAGTGTAATTTCAGTTAATTATACACCGTATTTTGTTTACCTAGTCACCTGTCAATGGACATTTGGGTTATTTCCAACTGTTTCATATTTTTGTTGCATTGTAAATGGTAGTTTTTAGATGGTTAATTCCTTCCCTAGTTCACTGCCTGTATCAAAAAGGTTCTCTTGATCTGCTCTCACAAACCTGCTCCACCCATGATCTTGCCCATCTCCCAAGATGGCAAATACATCTTTCCATCACCTCGGTGCAAAACCTGTGAGACTTCCTTGAGTCTGCTTTCACATAGCATGTCCAATGAGTGAGCAAATCTGGCTAGAACTACCTTTAAAATACCCCACAAATGCAACTTCTTTCTGCCTCCAATGCAACCTTCCTGGGCCCAGCCACAAACATCTCTTGTCTGTATTATAATCCCAACTGGTCCTTCTGTCCCTGCCTCTGCCCCCTGTAGTCTTATCTCAACAAAGTATCCAGAGTGGTCATATCAAAACATGAGTCATTTCACTTCTCTACTCCAAAGCACTGGTTGCTCACCAATTCCTCCTAATTGGATCAGAAGCTCTTACAGTTGCCTGCAGGCCCTATCTTGTTTGGCCTTTTTACCTCTCTGGCCCCATTTCCTGTTTCTTCCCTCTCACTCACTCCACTCCAGGCACCGTGGCCTCCCTGCTATCCCCCAACACACCAGGCACGCTCCCACCTGGCATCTGCGTGTTCCCTCTGCCCGGACTGTTTTACTTCCATGTAAGTATATGGCTCCCCTTCTTACTTCAAGCGTTTACTCAAAGACCACCTTCCCAAGTAGGCCTACCCAGATCAGCCCCTATAAACTGGCAACACTGGCCCCCTGCTGGCCCTCCTGAGTCCCCTTAGTCTGCTCTATGTTATTCTTTACTTTTTTGATATAAATTTTTTACTTTGGAACAATTTTAGATTTATAGGAAACTTAAGAAGATAATGCAGATCATTCTTCTCACCCTGTCTCCCCTAATTTCAACATGCTGGATTACCAGGGAACATTAATCAGAACTAAGAAACCATTACTGTATTAAGTTACTATTAACTAAACTCCAGACTTCATCTGGATTTCACCATTTTTTACACTGATGTCTTTTTTTCTTTCCTGTTCTAGAATCCATTTCAGGATATAACATCATGTTTGGTCATCATGCCTCAATCTCTTTTGGACTGTGACAGTTTCACGGTCTTTGTTTCTCAAGATCTTAGTAACGTTGAAGAGTAATGGCCAGGTATTTTATAGAATGTCCATCAATTTGGGTTTATCTGTTATTTCCCTCATGACTAGACTGGGGTTATGGGTTTGAAGGGACGAGGAGCAGAGAGATGAAGTGGTTTTCTCATCATATCTTTTTGGAGACAGGTTACCATGTGACTTAACACTAGTGCTATTAACCCTGATCACATGGTTAAGGTGATGTTTTCAAGATTTGTCCATTATAAAGTTACTGACTTTTCTTTTTCTATACTCTAGTCTTTGGAAGTGAGTCACCAAGTTCAGCCCATATTTAAGAAAGATAAAGATCTTTATAATGTTTTAATATACTCTTTAGTTGGGGCTTCCCAGGTGGTGCTAGTAAAGAACCTGCCTGCCAAGGCAGGAGACGAAATAGACACAGGTTCGATCCCTGGGTCAGGAAGATCCCCTGGAGGAGGGCAGGGCAACCCATTCCAGTATTCTTACCTGGAGAATCCGATGGACAGAAGAGACTGGTGGGCTACAGTCCACGGGGTCACAAACAGTCAGGCACAACTGAAGCGACTAACCATGCACATACATCCTAAGACAGACTCTACAGCTATAGTCAGAATAACAAAAGCAATTGTTTCCCCACTAAAGGAAGCACTGTTCTATACGTTTTTAAAATACAGCAAGTTAAACTGATTTTATTCATTAATTGCTTAATATAATCTGTCTTCCAAAGCAGACCGGCTGTGTAGTCCCCTTCTTGAGCAGAGCCTACAAAACACTCACCAGACATTTCCATCCTTATCAGTGTAACTGCTGTCATGTAGCTAATTTTACCAAGCGCTATTCTCCTGAAGAATAGTATCAGGGATAGGAGTCATACTGTCAAGTAACGCTTAAGATTCCGATGGCCTCATTTCATTTAGGACACCTTGATTTTTCTCAGGTCATGAATCATGAACATCTGATATTAACACAGCTAAGAAAAAGCATCTTGGATTCCTTTCTTGGAAAACATGTTAAAAACAACAAACCAGATAAGAACCATGGCCAGGAAAATCCTGCCTAACTGCCACAGAGCAGAACCTTTCATTCAAAGACAAACTAATTCATTAAGAACTCAAAAAATCAGCCAAACATGGAGAAGAAGAGGCAAGGGATGAAGTAGAGGAGGAATGCAGGCTGTTCTTTTCTGTAGATTCAGGAAGAGCAAAACTTTTCTGAAAATCTTGCACAAGAAGAGAAAGCTGAGATGTGATCACAAGGTTTATTTCTTTATTTATTCCCTAAGCATGTCTTAATTATTTATGGTGGGCTGGGTACAATGCAGAGTTTAAAAAAAAAAATCAATCAGATACAGATCCTGTGCTCAAGAATTAGACACATGAAAGGAAGAGGGTAAGATTTGTTCTGTATGGCCCCAGAGAAAGAGACCACTATCTATGGCTGGAAGTTACATTAGAAAGAATAAGAATTAAACTGCTCCAAAATTGAAAAGCCTGCATCGCACATGTCATCAGTGGCAGCAATCAGACAGAAACCAGTTGTCCTAACGAGGAGCAGGAATCAAGCATAAATGAAAAAAAGCTGATATGATGATCTCTGTCTTAGGGACTTTCCTGTGAGTGACTTCTCGCCTTCACTAGAAAGCAGAGAAGAAAATTCTAGGCATCTTTCTAACACCCAAGTGCTACAATTCTATTCTGAAGACTCAGATCCAATCATATTGGTTTAAAAACTATCTGAAATAGTCACAAGTATTTCAGATAGTTTTGTAAATATTTGTGAATATTCACTTGTGAATATTTCAGATAGTTTTAAAATCTCCAATTTTTCAGTTTTTAAATTGTTCTCTCTATATTAGGCTTTGTGTTTCTCAAAAATTAAATTTGTTCTTCATACTCTTTTTCTTCTAGCAGCAAGGGCCAAGGTTTGTATAGCACTAGTCAGTCAGGATCTAACAGCTTTACTGGAACACATTCACTGGTTTGATTTCAGCTCAATACTTAGAACATGGCTGGAGAAAAATTATTAACTGAAATGTTTATTGCCTAGTATGCTGAGATCAACAATAACTTTAAGGAAAAGCCGAAATAACTGTTATAACAATGATACATATGGCAAATCAAAAACAACCTCCACGTGCAAGTAAATATGTAATCTGACAAAATTCTGAAAGCATTTTTAAAAATTTAAATGACTCAGAAGCAAAAAGAAAAAGAATGGGGGCTTTTGATTGCAAAAAGACTTTTATAGTCAAATCAATGATCTGAAATATCATAGAGTGATGTTTGTCTTAATGTAACTGCATTTCACATAACACAGTAAGAAAGTCATTTGTAATTTCTAAAGTCCTCTTGGTCCCAGGAGAAGCCATTCTTGTAGCTTTTCCTCACTGTAAGTTTACCTCTCCAAAAGGTTTGTGTTAGGTTGTGACATATCAGTAGTGCCATGCTTACTCATTTAAGTTACATATTTGTTCAACATGTGTCCAATTTTCTGTATCTCTTCATAGTGAGAGTTGGACTGTGAAGAAAGCTGAGCGCCGAAAAATTGATGCTTTTGAACTATGGTGTTGGAGAAGACTCTCAAGAGTACCTTAGACTGCAAGGAGATCCAACCAGTCCATCCTAAAGGAGATCAGTCCTGGGTGTTCATTGGAAGGACTGATGCTGAAGCTGAAACTCCAATATTTTGGCCACCTCATGCGAAGAGTTGACTCGTTGGAAAAGACCCTGACACTGGGAGGGATTGGGGCCAGGAGGAGAAGGGGATGACAGAGGATGAGACGGCTAGATGGCGTCACAGCCTCAATGGGCATGAGTTTGAGTAAACTCCAGGAGTTTGTGATAGACAGGGAGGCCTGGCGTGCCGCGATTCATAGGGTCGCAAAGAGTCGGACATGACTGAGCGACTGAACTGAACTGAATAGCAGTTCACTTTGGGGTGTCTTATATTATAAGCTCCCACTAACAGAAACATCTCATAGAAAACAGCCGAGTGATGGATAGTTGTTTTATATATACCTCTGGAGTGGTGATTGCATAATGATCAAATACAGTAATTCATTATTCCATTATTTAAAATTGCTTATTCTTTAATTCAAAGTGATGACTTATGTATGTAGTACAAAGTCAAAGCATGGCACAGTGAAATGTTTAAAATTCCCTGAGCGAAAATGGCATGCATGCTAGTCTAAAAAAGGTACCAAAGCAAAGGCATTTATAAAAACAAGCTAATAGCTAAGAGTACTGTTACTATGTAGCTAAATGAGAGTGGTACAGTTGATACAGTGAAAACAGATGTGCTCTATCTTCTTCACAGCTCAAGGAATAAAGGAGGAAAATGTAGACATATCCATACAGGATGAATGAGAGGGATGTCTACAGTGATATGATTTGATCCCAATACAAAGGAACAGATGCTTGGCTCTGAGCAAGGCACAGTGCCAGGTGCTGTGAGACAGGCAAGGGTGCTGTCTATATTAGCCAGGTTACTCAACCTCTCTGAGTCTTGATTTCTGATCCATCAAATGGAGGTTATAATCTTGTAATGCAACTGTGCAGAGAAGAGGGAGTGATGGAAAGCCCCTAAGCAAGTCACCACTCGCAGTGGTAGCTGTACTTGGTACAGTGATGATGAGCAGGTTGGTGGCAGCATCAGTGACAAAGGCAATGGTTTTTCTCGCCCTCAGAGAGTTCCCAAAGGAGATGCTGAATACACAGCATATACACGCTGGCCGTTCTGCATCCACGCTAAACCTTGGCATGGCTCTTTCCTGCAGACTGTGAATGCGGCCTCTGACCCTTTCTCAACAGAAGTTCTAGGAACCAACAAAGTTGAAGTTTTTACAAAACAGGACACGTGTCTGCTATTCTGACTTCACAGCATGGTTGTAAAGCTACAACAGACAGTGAACAGTGACCCAAGTCTTCCTTGGTGTCAGGCACTCTTCTAGATATATTAAGTCAACTAATCCTCTCGACAACCCTGGGATGGACGTACGGTCTTGGTCCCACTTTTCAGATGAGAAGACATGTTCATGTGAAAAGTTAAGTGGCAGTCCCTTACAGTAATTCTAGAGTCACAAGGCAGTTTTATTTACATGTTGGATTAGCACATGAGCGTTAATTGGTATAAATTCAAAAGAAAAAGAGAAAAACTATGATTGTAGGACCTGAGAATGTTTCACAGAGAAGGAAGAAATGAAAGCTGAAGAATGAGTAGGACCTGCTCAGGCAGAGAAGACAAAGGCATTAGAGGTGAGGGAAAGAATGCAGATGAGGTTACAGAAGTGGAAAAGCAGGACAGAAGAACAGTTGGATGGTGGGGTAGAGGTGGTTTCAGGTCAGAAAATTAAAGACAAGGCTTGAAGGTCAGAGGAGGACCCAAGTGGAAAAGGTTTGGAATCTGAAGGTGTTTGCCTGAGGTTCACATCTGTTTGATGTTCCTAAGACTGCCTTGAGCTCATCATGTCCAATGACATTGCCGAGCAGGGCCTGTGCACAGGTGGTTCACCTGAGCATGGTGAATTAAGGGTCTCAAAAGCCTCCAACAACAATCTCTCCATCACGAGTTGCACAAGGTGCCTAAAATTCCAAACTGGAGTTAACATACTGATGGCCTGCACCTGACATGATTGGCCAGGTACAACCTAAAGTTCCAACAGCATCAGAAACATGTGGGAAGCCCGTTAGAGTACAGATTGCCAGGCCCCAGGCCCCCATGACTCAGTAGGGGCCTGACTTGCCTTTTCATGAAGATGGCGCTGAAGGCGAGGAAGGAAGCCCCTGCCCCTCCTAAAGCTGAAGCCAAGGCAAAGGCTTTGAAGGCCAAGAAAGCAGTGTTGAAAGGTGTCCACAGTCACAAGAAAAAGAAGATCCAGATGTCACCCACTTTCCGGCAGCCCAAAACATTGCGGCTCAGGAGGCAGCCCAAATATCCTCGGAAGAGCGCCCCTAGAAGAAACAAACTTGACCACTATGCCATCATCAAACTCCCCCTCACCACCGAGCCAGCCATAAAGAAAATAGAAGACAACAACACCCTGGTATTCATTGTGGATGTCAAGGCCAACAAGCACCAAATTAAACAGGCTGTGAAGAAGCTCTGTGACATTGATGTGGCTAAGGTCAATACTCTGATCAGGCCTGATGTTCGACTGGCTCCTGACTATGATGCTTTGGATGTTGCCAACAAAATTGGGATCATCTAAACTGAGTCCAGCTGGCTAATTCCAAATATAAAAGTTTTCACTATGTGAAGAAAAAAAAAAAAGTCCAAGAATTTGCATCTGTAACAAATATCCAAGTGATGCTTGATGTTACTGGTCCAGGGGCCACACTTGGAGAACCAATGACCTAAAAGAATAGACCGCAGAATGGGTAAATTCTGATTGGAGACAGAAAAATCCTGGGTGGGGTTATCTTAAATAATAACTCACAAAAGGACTTCTGAATGAAAAGGAAGAGACTAGTTATATGAAGATACTGTAACAGATAAGTAAGGCACCAAGAATTTGGGCATTTGAAAATAGCAACTTAAAATGGTAACTCTGGCATCTTTAAGTCCACCCTCTTGATGTTTAAAAATACCAAGTGGCACCATTCTTGAGCACCATTTTGGACAAATTATCACAGAAATGACACCATAACTCAAGGGCAGTTTATCAAGTATCCAAGATGTTTAATTTTTGTTTGTATTGGTCCCACCAATACACTGACATGCTGAGAGGATTTACGAAGAAAGTAAATAGTGTTATTCTTCTTTATTGTGCTCAGGGATGGGGGAAAATAGTAAAACAGCATTCCTACAATTAAGTAAATCCAAATAATTCTTTCACTAAAAAGTCAGCTGAAATGAATGAAATGAAATGAAAGTCACTCAGTTGTGTCTGACTCTTACAACTCCATGGACTGTAGTCCACCAGGCTCCTCTGTCCATCGGATTCTCCAGGCAAGAATACTGGAGTGGGTTGCCATTTCCTTCTCCAGGGGATCTTCTTGACCCAGGTATCTAACTTGAGTCTCCTGCATTGCAGGCAGATTCTTTACCGACTGAGCTATGAGAGAAGCCCAAAAAGTCAGCTACAGAGCTGCAAAGAAGAGGAAAAAGGGTCTCTCAAGAGTTAATAAGATGGCAACAACATTAGCTAGCCTTCTATGAATCACTAAATGCTTTCATGTTGATAAAAATCTATATAATCAAAGCTCTTATTTTTACTAAAGTTCCATCTGAGTTCTGTGTCAATTTCTACTGCATTTTCTATCTCACACCAGTATTTCCCCCTTTATATAAAAAGTTATTGAGAGTTCCTGTTCTTATGAGCAGTTTTGATATTTTGATCTTTTCTCTCTACCTATAAATACTTATACTGTGGGAAAGTTTTGAATCTTGAATTTATCTGGCTTTCAATATTTCTACAACAGTAAAGGGGCTTCCCAGGTGGTTGAGTGGTAAAGAATCTGCCTGCCAGTGCCGGAGAAGCAGATTCGATCTCTGAGTCGGGAAGATCCCCTGGAGGAGGAAAGAGCAAACTACTCCAGTATTCTTGTGGAGATAATCCCATGGCCAGAGAATACTGGCAGGCTACTGTCTATGAGTTTGCAAAGAGTTGGACACAACTCAAGTGACTGAGCATGCACGCACACAGAATAGTCAAGTAGGAAAAAAATTTTTTTAATAAAGGAAGTGGGGTTTTATAAAAGGCAAGGCAATTGAAGAAAGGGTCTCATATTTCAGCTTTTGAGGATTCTGCTTCCTTTTTATTCTTTTGGGGAAGAATGTTTCCTTCAAATCTTATACTTAAATCTGGTTCCCTACTTTGGTTAAATATCAATAGATTACAAATGCTTGCAGGCTTCATCTCTCAGACAGGAAAAAAGTGCCAGGTACAGACTTGTCTGGTTCACACTGTGAAGATGATGAACCGCTAATGTAGAGGCTGCTCTCCTCTGGGTCGGGGGTTGGAAAGAGGACACTGGGATCCATGGTGCCTTCCTCTGTCCTCTCCACTCCTTGCTTCAATTTCTGCCTAAGCAGTTTGGTTTGATCTCAGCTCATTGGGAATTTACCAAAAAGATACAGTAATGACTTCTTTTCTTACCTTTGGCATATGAGCTTAAGATCATACTATTTTTTCCTATTGAAAAGTTTTTTAACAAAAATAAACAGCACTCTATAAGTAAATCTGCAACTAATAAAAACAAACTAAATTACCACTGAAAATCCTATAGCACTGCTATGAGACAGCAAGGAGAAGTGAACATTAAACATTTAAAAAGCACATATGGAGACTGGAAAATTTGTGAGTCATGACGGACTAAAGTGGCTTATAAAAAACTTAATTCACTTGAACATCCTTAGAAAGTGACAAAGGTTGTCAGAACTATGACTTTTTTTGAGTTTTTTTTTCTGTAAAAATCGGGGTTACACTGTGTTTACATTTGTCAAGACATAGTGATATGTGTATTTCAGTGTATGCAAATTTTATCTCAAAAGAAAACAAGCCTGCAAACACATAATAACTCTGGTAATAATATACACACTAAAATATTTAAAGCAAACGATTGACACCTGCAACTCATCTTGAAATGCATCAAAATGGACTGATGGGTGGAAGAATACACAGACACACATATGATAAAGCAAGTTGTTTACGCTAATAACAGATCCTACAGGGTAGACATAGATGTTCAATTTCACCCTTTTAACTTTTCTTTATGTTTGAAAATTTTCATAATAAAATGTTGGGGGGAAAAAGAAATATGAAATCAGCATAGAAAAATATGAAAAACAAAGGAAAGTATAATAAAAATACCACAGAGACACCAAGAAGACACCTGGATGATAGTATATATGTTGTTACTTGTTTTTACCAGTTAGCAATATATTATGAGTGTTTTCCTGCCTTTTTAAGTAGTCTTCCAAATGCAATGGAATTTCACTATACAGATGTAGCATAATTTTCTTCATATTTATGTATAATTGACAAGTAGAACTATAATATCTTTAAAGTATACAACATGATGATTTCAATATACGTTATGTACTGTATAGTGTGATATGACTTCCATGATCATGTTAATTAACACAATCATCACCTTTCACATTTTGGGGGGAGGAAGGGTAAGAATGTAGGATAATTTAAAAGATAATTTGTTGGAAACACTTGAATTGTTTCCAATTCTTTATTATTTATTTGAGATAAGCAACTTATTAGATCCTTCTTCCTGCATATCTCAAATTATTTCCTCAGGATAAAGTCCTCAAAGTAAAATTTCTGGCTCAAAGGAAGGAAACATTTTAAGATTTTTTATTTGCTAAACTTTTCTCCAAAACATATATCAATTTACACTTCTAATAGGAGTGTATCACAGCTCATAACTATCCAGATGTATGATATTTAAATTGTAATTAAATGCTTCCATAAATAAAAGTTATCTATGACCATTTGTTCTCCTAAAAGGACAAAGGCTCCTTTTTAAACAGTCTACAATAAGCAAACCTGTTAGCCAAATCTAGGTTTTTGAATATCATACTCCCAAATCAGGTACCCTGAATCAGGGCTTCCTGAAGAAATGGCTGACTCCAGGAATGGAACTAACTGAGCCTGGAGCATCTTTTCATGCCAGGGAGTAAGGAAAGACTAAAAAAATGATGGAGACACATCAGAAGGACATAGGAGCCAAATTGAAGGGACTTTTACTTGCTAAATCGGGAACAGTTTAAGCATGAAAGTGAATAACAACAGTAGTTAACTGTAACATTCCGAATTCGAAAAAGAATCCTTAAGTCTATAATGAAACAATAAAAAAATGGATCAATAAACAATAAATAAATAAATGAATCAATAAACAAGTGAAGAAAGGCTCTCATTTATGCTAGAACTTTTGCTTTCTACACTGTAACTGTCATAATAATATTTGATTCAAACAAGAGTCACCAATGGATGCTAAAGACATTGGGTAATATTTGTTGAGGGAAGATATTTACATAACCTCAAAGTATCTACCAATATCTTAATTATTAATTATGAAGAGAAAACAGGTATTTTTACCGGGGAGAAATTGGGTGAGCCTCTCTTAATAAAGGATTCATAATTAATGTCACCAAAAATGGGACAAACTGACATAATAGGTCTTCCATTAAGATATGCCAAGGACACATGTCGTTATATAGCATTCCTACCAAAACTACATAACCTTAAACTAGGCGAGAGGGAAGGGAAATCAGATCAACCCCAAATGATGGATATTCTACAAAAACCTCCCAGTACTCTTCAAAAATGTCAAAGTTTAAAAAACAAAGAAAGGCAGAGAAACTGTTGCAGATTAAAGCAGACTAAATAGATATATCACTAAATGCAGTATGTGATTCTGGATTGGGAAAAAAAAAAATGCCATAAAAAGCCACTATTGGGACAATAGGAAAAATCTGAAAATAGACTTGTATAATAGGTACTATTGAATCAATGTTAAATTTCCAATAGTTGCATTATAGTTGTGTTCTTCAGAGAAGCTAAAGTATTTAGAGATAAAGGTACATAGCATCTGCAATTTACCCTTATGTTCACTAGAAACTATGTACGAACACACCTAAATCAATAATATGTAGAGAGAAAGGAAATGTTGCAAAATGTTACTTAGCTGTGATTCTAGGGGAAGGATATGCTACAGTTCATGGTACCTCCTTGGAGTTTTTCACTACCTGTAAAGGTTTTTCAAAAATGAAGTTTTACAAGATATGGAAGCAACCTAAGTGTCCATCAGTAGATGAATGGATAAAGAAGATGTGGTGTATATTATATATACAATGGAACACTACTTAGTCATAGAAAAGAATGAAATTTTTCCATTTGCAACAACATGGATGGGCCGAGAGGTACTATACTTAGTGAAATGGGTTATACAGACAGTCAAATACTACTGCTATCACTTATAGCTGGAATCTAAAAAATAAAACAAATGGATGAATATTTTAAAAAACTAAGTTGTAAAGAACTACCAAAATTTTAAGTAAATGCCATTTTTCTTTTTTTTCTAAATCAGAAAAGTAATATATACTCATTAAACTAGAGGTCTACAAATAAAAGTGAAAATAAACAGCATTCCTCTATATGCCCACATACGCAGAATTAAAGAGTTATATATAAACTTTTTCTACCTTTCACAAAACATATAGGTCATTCTTAAAGAGTTCCATGAGTGAGCTACAAATATATTATTAAATGTTCCATTGTTTCTAAAATTCATTCACAAAGATGACCAAGTGACACAGGACTGAATCTATAAATTGGAAAAAATCCAGAGCTTATAACCTTTATCTTATCACTGAGAAAACATCTAGCCACCAAGCCAACACATAGTTCATAAAGTATAACAAACATTTACATAAGAAATGCATATCTCCTTTCTAATAACTGCCAACCCCTAGTCAAAATTATTTACATCTTGAACACACATTAAGTCGGTAAGTGTGGAGACGCTTTGCAATAACTTAGTGTACCTCTGTATCACTCACAGTCACTGACTAAACCGAGCCCCAAAGCTGAAACTGAGTTTCTGTTTTTCCTACTTAGAAGTTTATGAGGCGTGCTCCTGTGGTTTACTGTAATCAGCTCCAATTCTGAATGATATGCACTCAAGTTAAATATCTACACAAGAGCAGGATCTGGCGGTTTCCAGGTCCTGCTTTTACTCCTGTGCATCCCTGTGTCATTTTCCTGGTTCTCTCTCAGACAGTAAAAAATGGTCCTGGGTATGGATGGGGGTGGAGTGAACGGGCTGCAATTACTGTCTTCCTATCAAAATTTGTTTCCCGTCTCAAAGTCTTTCTCATATCCAACAATCACGTAAGACCATGTTCACTGTATTGAAGTTATATGATGCTTAAAAATATTAGCATACTTATATACTTCTTTGAATATAAATATGATGGAACCGGTTTATTATCTGTTCTTACCTGGTCAAACTAGAGGTTTCAGAATTAAAAACTAGAGAATAGGGGGTCCAATCTGGATTTCATCCACCCCTATTGGGGCAACTGTACATATTTCGCAAAGCTCTATTTCCCAACCTACAGAATGGGTACAACAATGCCTGCCTATAAAGGGCTCAAGAGTTCACCAGATTTAAAAAAAAAAAGGTAGGTTCAACTCCAGAGTAAGAAATAATTTTATTATTTGGCTACTATTTAAAAATTTGTTAAAAAAAAAAAAAAATTTGTTGATCAACACATGACTGGGGGAAAACTTTTTCTGCATAGTGCCTTTTGGTTTGGAGCACACAATAGCTTCAAAAGCAATCACTTCTTAATGCTTTCTACAACCTACAGATACCCCAAGGCAGAGGTATCTCAGTCCTTCTGGCTTGGGTTCACAAATCAGAAACACGACTGCTGGTCACACAGTGACAAAGCAGTGCTGGGAGGAAACGACACAAACTGCTTTCTGTTTGGGCCATTTCGGTTTCCTTTCTGAATCAACTGCTGTGGTTCACTGGCAGCAGTTAATGAAAAAAATGAAATCATTCAGGGAGATTAAAGGATATTTATGGAAAAGTTCACTTTGAGGGAGGTGGGAGGGGGGATCGGGACGGGGAATACATGTAAATCCATGGCTGATTCATGTCAATGTATGACAAAAACCACTACAATATTGTAAGGTAATTAGCCTCCAACTAATAAAAATAAATGGGGAAAAAAAATGAAAAAAAAAAGTTCACTTTAAAAACGTACTGAAAAGAACAATAATTAGCCAAAACATGACATAAATAGAACTGACCAAAGCAAACTCCTGAGGGTAGCTATTTAAAGTTACTGACACCCTGAGCTCCTCCAAGTCATCTCTGCAGCCAGCTTTACTGTGGGGTTTGGGTACCAAACTGAATGTGGGGACGATGCTGTGTCACTTTCCTAAGATGAAGGGCCTGTGTACGAGTTTTGAGCTTGACTAGGACCAGCACCAATTCCAGACTCTCAAAGTCAAAATGTTTTTTTCCAATTTTACAAGTAGGGCAGCTCTCTGTGTAGCACTTTTATTAAACAAAGTCCATCACTCTGCACTTCAAGTAGAGGTGAAATCCAAGAAGCTGGTACTGCTTCTATTTCAGTAGAGAAATAATGCTTTTTGTTTTTCAAAAAGACAAGTCCTGGGGACCACAAATTCACCAGAAAGTTGAAAGGGGATGAAAACTTTACACACTACTCTTTACTGACCCCTCTTGGCTGACCCAGGGCAAAGCCTAAAGTCTGGGAAGACCTGAGCGCTCACCTCCCCAGGACAAGAGCTCAGAGAACATTCGGTCTTGCACGCCATGGAAAGAAATCCTCTCAGTTCAGATGACCCCTAGTAGAAATCCTCTCAGTTCAGATGACCCCTAGTAAAACTCAGCCCTACAGCACACGCGGCACCGACTGCTATTTATGGGGCTCCCAGAATGGAAATTTGGGAAACAGCCTCATGGATCAGCCCTGAAGGCTCTGCTAGGGCCCTGGCAGCCTGTGACCTCTGACTTAGGTTGAAAAGCTTACATAAGTGCTATCATGACCACTTCTGATAGCAGGAAAAGACCTTACCTCTTTCTCTATCTTGAGTAGCTTCTTTACAGCCACCTCCTTGTCCTGTGATATCCATTTGGCTCGATAGACACTCCCAAAACTCCCTCCACCGCAGTTTTCAAAAAACTGCAAGTCATCAAATTTAATTTGCACAAAGGAGGTACCGAGAGACGACATCTCATAATGACAAAGTATTATACTTCCACAAAATCTGCAGAGGGAAAGAAAAAAAAAAAAAGCTGGATTAGAAACATATTAGAATGAAACCTCTGAATTCCACTTTAGCTAATGTATACCAAGTCCTGTGGCGCTTCCACAAAGAGCCTTGATGACTTAGGAGGAAGAAAAGCAGAAGTATAAACAAATCAACATGAAAATACTTACCCTGGTAGCCCGAGCAAAATTCAACAGCAACCTGTCCAGACTCTGAAACACAGCTGTCCCCAGAGAAATGGCTCAGATTTCCCCCCCGGACAAAGCCTGCAACAGCACTTTCTGCACATCCCCAGCAGCTCTGCCTAAAGGCTACCGGGTAACCAGGTCTCTCCCCCAAGACAAGCGGGAAGCGTGCTCGCAGCAGGAGGCTTGCACAGCTCTCCTGGCATCTGAGGCATGCCATCACTCTGCGTTGTACTCACTTAACATAAAATATACATAACCTAAGCATCTGAGCATGCTGGCACAGGATGGCCCAAACACTGCAAACAGAACGCACACTTGGGGCTGGGATTCCAAAAGCAAGTGGTCAGCTTTGGGATGAGAGAACTGGCCAAGTGTTTTCCAGAAGTGGCTCCCTGGACTGTGTCCTGTAGCAGAACTTAATTAAAGAGCAGAAAATTTGCCCTTGATTACAATATATTAAGTCATCCAGTGATCTCTGCCAAGAATGTTTAAAAAAAAATATTATGCTTGTTTCCAGAGGAACAGATTACCTCTCACAGAGATTACAGTGATATTTTCTGCAGTCTAAGGAGTTTCACTATTCTCCAGGTAAGGGGTAATTCTTCACACCCTATGCCTAACCACAGATTAGCAGGAAAAACAAAACAAAAACCTACAACCAAGAACACGAAGGTCTAAAATTTTGAACCCGCAAAAAAAGCAGATGGATAAAGAAGTTTTTAGACATGTTCTTCCCAAACTGTAAATCAGAATCTTAAACTGAGGGAGCAAAAAGATGAACCCATAGGTACAGGACATTCTACAAAACAACTCCCCTGGTCTCTTCATAACAGTAAAGTCATGAAAGATTTTTTTAAAAGGCAGAGAAACTTCTAGTACATGGAGGACTTCAAGAAATATGACTAAATGCAATGCATGATCACTGACTAGATTTTGGATCCCCCCCAAAGTGCAGAAGTTATTATGTGGATTTTAGGGAAATTTGAATATTAATTATATATTTGATAATACTATTTTCTGCATGGCAAATAATGGTATTTTGGTTTTGTAGAAGGATGTCCTTGTTCTTGGAAGATATACTGGGTGATGTATCAAAGTATGATATTTCCAATTTAATTTAAAATAGTTGAACTCCCCTTCACCCTCCAAAAAAAAAGTGAATGGGTATAGAAAGGAAGGAGGCAAATGCAGCACAATGTTAAGAACAGGTGACTCTAGGTGACAAGTATGTGGGCGTTTTACTACTTTTCTGTGGAATCTGATTATTTTCAGAAGAAACGGGAGGAGGGGCAATTTATATCTATTACACATGATAGTACAAATTCGTATCTATTATAGATCTTAATGTGCTGCTGATCAGCCAGTCCATTTTAGGAGCATCAGGTCACTGAAGAATGCTGATTTCTTAAGTGAAGTCAAACTTGACTCTACTTTGGGATGAAGGCAAGAGAGAAGACTGTTTATCCTCTGAAGTTTAAAAGATAGCTTTAGAATCTACATAAATAAACATAGTATCAAAATACAGTCATTACATATTTGAGTCAAAAATTTTACCTTACTAACTTTTGCTTCGATTCAGATTTTATTAATTAGAGAAAAAAAAAGCCCCCCCCAAAACACAAAATTTAAGACCATGCCCAAAGGTAGGTACATAGAACATGCAAGTTTGTTCTTATCTGCAAAATGTTTGTTCAACAAAATGCAAAACACTGCTTGTAAGAGTCCCTCGGTGTTATAAATACTGTATCTATATTTTTATTATTTTTACTTTTATCAAAAAAATGAAAAATAGAACTCCCCTGTCCTACCCCTCCTCACACCCAATTCTCTCTTCAGGGGGAACTAATTTCAACTCACTTAGGATTTTATTCTGATATTTATATTTCATATGATATTTTTATATCTATTAGAATATTTCTAAAAGTGTGTTTATATAGCTAGTTCCTGGTTATTCCATTTTAGTTATTACCTATTCACTTCTCCCTGTGGAAGAAAAAGATTTAGTTCTCATCCCCCATCCTTTATCTCCTTACATCAAACATGTCACACATGCCCTATCTTCCCAGCACCCAGCTCTACAGTAACATTCGGTTAAGTCAATATTCACTGTTTACAGCAGTCTGGCAAGGTAAACATTATTCCCGAGAGTGCTGAGCAGGACTCAATGACTTTTCCTTTCTTGGATAATTTTTCTTTTCTCCCCGAGTTATTAGTTGTTCGATTTGGTTTTTGCTGTTTGTTTAGTCACTGGTAAAGAATCCACCTGCAGGTGGGATGCATGAGACAAGTGCTCGGGCCTGGTGCACTGGGAAGACCCAGAGGAATCGGGTGGAGAGGGAGGTGGGAGGGGGGATCGGGATGGGGAATACGTGTAACTCTATGGCTGATTCATATCAATGTATGACAAAACCCACTGAAATGTTGTGAAGTAATTAGCCTCCAACTAATAAAAAAAAAAAAAAAAAAAGAATCCACCTGCAGTGCGGGAGACCTGGGTTCAATCCCTGGGTTGGGAAGATGCCCTGGAGAAGAGAAAGGCCACCCACTCCAGTATTCTGGCCTGGAGAATTCCATGGACTGTATAGTACATGGGGTCACAAAGAGTCAGACACGACTGAGCGACTTTCACTTCACTTAGCTTTGTATACATCTAAAACGTATTCACCTCATCAAACTCTCTGAACTGCAAAACTCCTCTCAGTAAAGTAAAAACATCAGGTAACGGGGGAGGAGGGTCTCTTTTTCTCTAGGAGACACCTCTCCTATACCCTTCACCCTGAGCAGTCTGGCTGACGCGGTGGCTTTCCAGGCCTGACTGCACTGGCTTGTCCATCGTCCTCAGCATCCTTCACCTTTTCCTCTGTGTGAACTCCTGGTTTCCCTTTCTTGGTTTAGTCTCTTACTTTAACAGAGCACATCTCCCACTAGCTACCTGAGCAGAGTGCCCAGAACGCAATTTTGAGGGGAGAATCTGTATGTCTTCAAATGTCTTGATTGGTAGTATGCAATTTCAGGTAGGAAATTATTTCCTAATAATTTCAAAAGTATTACCTCATACTCATCTAGTTTCTAATGTGTCTGTAGAGCAAGTCTGAAGTTACTCTGGTTCCCAATTCTGCTTGCATTATTCTTTCCTTTCTGAAATCACTTAGGACCTGGCATTTGTCCCCAGAATCCTGAAATTTATAGGATATGCTTAGAAGCGAGTCTTTTTCATTCATTGGTGGCATATTCAGTATACTCTCCATCTGTGACTCATGTCTTTTAATTCTGGAAAATTTCCTTGTGATCTTCCTTCACCACTTATAGCCATTCTTATTTCTTATTTCCTCCTCCAGGCCCCTAGACACACAGGAGGACAGATTTGCAGTTCCCAGAGCATGCTTTCCCATCTTCACACCTCTGCCCAGGCTAGGGTCTTTGTTTTGAATGCCTTTCCCTGCCCAGTGATGTCTCTGACCATCTCCTCTGAGCCTCATAAGCACAGTTAATTCTCCTTTTTCTGTGCCACAGCCCCTTTCTTTATCCTTTTATCTTTCCCACTTACTTCCCACCAGACTATCAATTCTTTAAAAGCGAAACACATTTCTATTTTCATATGAATCTTCAGTAGCCACTAGGCAGCCAGCACATCACACCTATTCCATTCAAAAATATGTGCTGAATGAATGAATCAAAAACCAAACAAATAATTTCTGGTTATTCCTGTTATACCATTTGCAGCTGGAAAGATAACAATCAGATTAAGTAAAATCTGAGAACTGTAGTTTTTATAAGTGCCCTCCAAAGGATTCTGAAGCAAATCCTGATCTGGAAACAGCTGCCTAGGTTTTTTGGTAGACTAAGAAGACTATATTTGGGATCTCTAGGGTTAGGTGTCTCTGAGACTGGAGGAAGAGAAGGGTGGGGAGAGGAAGAGGAAGGTGGAGGAGGAGGGAGGAAATCCTTCCAGAACAAATAAAGAGATCTGAACCAGGATGAGACAAATATAAATAAATCCAAACCCTCTGGTACAGAGCAAGTCCAGGGTAAACTGAGGCAGGATCAGTCCCATTTGAAACAGACCCAGAGGTACCAGAGAGAGGCAGACCTCTGAGAAGCATAGTTCTCAGGATCTTCACTCGGAGATGAGGCAACCAGTCAGCTCTTCCCAGAATCACTGTTACTCACTTTGTGATACATCCTGCCTTTTGGAAACTGACTGTGTATGAATGGAACTATATAATTACTTGAGTGTTTTATTGAGACCATAAAAAATTAAGTACCATCTGATTACCGAAGAGACTAACAATTCTGGGGTGTATGAATACAGGTTTTCACTCCAGTAAGCTTGACAAAGCGTCATGGACTTAGCTGAAGAACCTGAGATTCCCACTGCCATCTACGTGACTGTCTGACCACATATTTACTTTTCCCTTTGAGCTTTCCCTCCTTGAAAATCATTATTCTAAGGGGATCAATTTATAATCAGAGAAAGGATAATCCGAGTTGCAGATTAATTATACTTAGAGCATCTTGGGGAAGATCATTACCTGATCAAATTATGTTCTAAAGTTTTAGGTGTATTCTCCAGTGAAGACACTAGAATTTAATAAAAGTCATCCATATAAATGTATTTATACAGTACACCCAGTCAAATGATGCTGTCATTCTACAATGTTAAAACAATTTGCTTTTACACAAGAAAGACAACTTTCCTCCATGCAATAATTCCCAGTCCTAATTCTGTAGCATCCTAACTTTGGTTTCATAAACTCTCAAAGCTGTTTTAAATGCTAATGATAAGTATTTACCACAGAGCACTGAAGAGTAAGTTAGAACAGGGATATGACAAAAATGAAAGCATAAGAGAGTGTTACAACTCTGAAAATATTGAAAATCACTAACTCAGTGGTTGAATCAAATCACTGGAGTCCTCAAGTAGTAAGACTTTAGTAACTACTTCAGTAGTAGTTAACTACTACTTTAGTAGTGGTAACATTTTTTTAATGTTTAAAAATTTCCCTAGGGAATTCCCTGGTCATCCAGTGGTTGGGACTCTGCAATTTCACTGCCTGAAGCCCAGGTTCAATCCCTGGCTAGGGAACTAAGATCCTGCAAGCCACAGGGTGCAACCAAAAATTTTTTTGTTTTCCTTAAATTAAAATTTAAATATATTTTTAAACTATTAATTGCTGAAAGCATAAATAGTACCATCAGCTTATTATCAAAAATGGAACTATAGGAAGAAAACCTTCAAAGGGAAAGTTATTTTACTTTTCAAAGTTTTTAGCCTTCCAGTCTCAAAAAAAAAAAAAAATGGACTTTTGTCCTGGATTTTTGAAAAAGAGGAAAAAAAGAAACTCATAAAGTTTAGAATTAGATAGATGTGAGTTAGAATTCTGCCTCTAGGGAATCCCCTGGCAGTTCAATGGTTAGGACTCTGCATTTCCACTGCAGAGGACACGGATTCAGGATTCAGGGAACTAAGATCCCACAAACTGCCCAGCACAGCCAAAAAAAAAAAATAAAAACTCTGCCTCTACCTCTCAGTAACCATGAATCAATCACTTTTCTCAAGACCATGGTATTTCCAGACCCAATAAATGAAATATCTGTTCTGTTACCAAACGTCTAAAAACTGATGGTCCAAAAGTTACATGTTTGCATAGTATTATTTGACTTCTTAAGCCTTATTTCCAAGTAACAGGTATTTGAACACAACATAGCTTTGATCCAAGAGAAAGACCCAGTTAGCTCTAGTAGCAAATCTGCGCTGACCAGCTGTTAGGCCTTGGGCAGGACACTGAGCCTCTCTGAGCGGTTTTCTCCCTGGCAGTAATACCCATTCCATGTAGTTGTTGTAAAGTGGGAGACGCTGTGAAAGGCCTTGCCCAAGGCCCTGCACACAGTACATAATACTCAATAAATGGAAACTGTGGTTACCTAATTATTTTAAGAAAGCTTGATATCATATTTAACCATCTATTTTTTCAGCCCTTGTAGTTAGGATTGTTTTCCTCAATAGTTTTCCTTTCCTTGTTTTCATAATTGTTCTATATTATATCTCCATTAGTTTTGCAGAGCAAAAATAGATTACTGTATCATTGATTCCCTAAATCCTTATTACAGTATCTAAATTCCTTTGTGTATGTTTTATATTTTTTCTCAATCCTCTCTTTGCAACTGCATGCACTGCAGCATGCCAGGCCTCCCTGTCCATTACCAACTCCCGGAGTTTACTCAAACTCATATCCATTGAGTCGGTGATGCCATCCAACCATCTCATCCTCTGTCATTCCCTTCTCCTCTTGCCTTCAATCTTTCCCAGCATCAGGGTCTTTTCAAATGAGTCAGTTCTTCACATCAGGTGGCCAAAGTATTGGAGTTTCAGCTTCAGTATCAGTCCTTCCAATGAATATTCAGGACTGATTTCCTTTAGGATAGACTGGTTAATTTTAAAAAATTAAATCTACTTATAAAAGGCTTAACTTTATTAGAAAATAGACTCTTTTTCTGGATTTTTTTATCTTTTAGGTTTATACAGGCCTATTATTTCTCAATTCAGATCCTTTCTCTATCCTTTACTTATACTACTCTATTTCCTCTCTTCACAAAAGTAAAGTTAAAAGTTTTCTGATACAATATAGAAAAAAATTCATTTGTTTTGTCATGATCTGAATATAAACAAAAAAATCAAACCCCAACCCTCAACAAATTCCTTTGCCAAGCTTGCTGCCCTAGTATTTATTTATGCTAGCATTATTTCAGCCTCCTTAATGAAGATTAGTGAATAAACTAATAAATATGTGCTTTATCATATCATGTGTATAAAAACAATACCACTTGGATTACAGTTCTGTAATTCCTTTTTTTTTTTCTGCAAGTCCTTTTCAAAAAGGAGGAAAACTCTGGGTTTGATATATTTGTTTATAACATCAAGATCAAAGATACAGAGATTCTGTTCCTGAACAGGATTGCTATTCTGCTATGATAGATAAGTTATGTAAGACTAGCTAGAGACGAGGTATGAATAGAACTAACCGTACTGTGTCTACCCGAGCTGTTGCCTTCCTTCCTCCAAGGCTGCCACTAGAAAGCAGACTGTCTTGTCTAGAATAGGCTGTACAGCACCATGAAGAGGATCTGGGTATCTAAGAGAAGCCAACTTTAAAAGTCTAAAACCTAGAACAGCTATTGTTCCACTTCTTTTCCCCTCTCTCCTTTATCACATAAATAACATAAATCTCATAAATAACATAAACATAATATAAACATAAATAAAAGATCATGGCATCCGGTCCCATCACTTCATGGCAAATAGATGGAGAAACAGTGGAAATGGTGGCAGACTTTATTTTGGGGGGCTCCAAAATCACTGCAGATGGTGACTGCAGTCATGAAAGATGTTTGCTCCTTGGAAGGAAAGTTAAGACCAACCGAGACAGCATATTAAAAAGCAGAGACATTACTTTGCCAACAAAGGTCCATCTAGTCAAGGCTATGGTTTTTCCAGTAGTCATGTATGGATGTGAGAGTTGGACTATAAAGAAAGCTGAGCACCAAAGAATTGATGCGTTTGAACTGTGGTGTTGGAGAAGATTCTTGACAGTCCCCTGAACTGCAAGGAGATCCAACCAGTCCATCCTAAAGGAGATCAGTCCTGGGTGTTCATTGGAAGGACTGATGTTGAAGCTGAAACTCCAATACTTTGGCCACCTGATGCAAAGAGCTGACTCATTTGAAAAGGCCGTGATGCTGGCAAAGATTGAAGGCAGGAGGAGAAGGGGACGAGAGAGGATGAGATGGTTGGATGGCATCACTGATTCAATGGACATGAGTTTGAATAAACTCTGGGAGTTGGTGATGGACAGGGAGGCCTGGCGTGCTGCGATTCATGGGGTTGCAAAGAGTCAGACACGACTGAGCAACTGAATTGAACTGAAATGAACATAAATCTCTACTTGAGCCACAGGGTAAATACTTCAGTTAACAAAGAGACTTCTATGACATATTTTCTTGCCAGAAATGTTGTTACTAGAAGCAAAATACATGAGGAACAGAAATGTAGGGAGAAGGGGTACTGATGCCCAAAAATGCCCTGTGGAAATGTGTCCCTGCTCAAACAGAAGCCTAGCTAGGAGACTCCCGGTAGGTACAACCCAGGACATGGATCAGTGCAGGTGTTTCTCGTGTCAAACAATTACAAGTTTTGAGCACTGAGTGATTGGAGGCCTGAGGAAGAGAACAAGGTCAGAGTCTGACTACAGCAAAAAAGCATGGAGTGGGCATATTTCTATGGGTTGGCTAGAAGAGGAATTCACAGGTGTTGGGGGTGCGGGTTGGGGTGGAGGAGAAAGCAGTTGCTAATAAGTAAGAAAGATTTACTCGGTAAATAAGCCCACCCACTCAAGATTCTGCTTCTGCTCAGCTCTTGTTTCTATTCTTATTTCTACTTTTGTCAAATAGAAAGTATCTCACCTTCCTAAGTGTAAATAAGTGCAGTCGCTCAGTTGTGTCCGACTCTTTGCGACCCTGTGGACTATAGTCCACCAGGCTCCTCTATCCATGGGATTCTCCAGGCAAGAACACTGGAGTGGGTTGCCATTAATTTTGGACAAACCTAGAATAAAGGTTCCCGAAGAAGGGGAAATATGAGAGTTAAAACTTGGTAACCTTGAAGTAACAAGAAAACAAACAAAACCCGGGGCATTAGCATTAGATAAGACCAAAGGAAGACTCTACAGTATGTATCACAGAGCCAGAGGCCGGGCTATCTGTAGACAAGTTACAGATGGAATTCAGGGTTATCAGAGCTGCCTAACAAGAAAATATGCCACCCTGTTAGGTAGTGAGTTCCTTATCACTGAGCGTGTTCAAGGGGAGTGGGGGAGGAGACCAGGAGAGGAATGAAGAGTTTCGTAAAGATTCACTCCAACCCTGTGAGGACGCCATGACTAACCAACCTCTCCCTTCCCTTCTGAGGGATACAGTCATGAACCTGACACACACAGAGCCCTCCCTTGTGGAGGAGCCCGGTGTCAATGTCAATGGCGGGAATAATGGAGATGACTGGGCTGTCCTCCTAAATTTCCCCTCCTCAACTGGCTGAGAAGGTGAAACTATACTTCACATTCCTATCCCACAACTATCTCCCCCTCTTCTTGACTTCCAAAGCAAAGAGCTTTTCTGACCTTGAAAGCCCCAGTGTGACCACAGAAAATAAAAACTCTTTGGATGACAATCTACACTATTCTTTTCTCAGCATAATGGAACTGCATTACCCCATGCATCAGGCTGGGCTGTGAAGCTCAATGGTGCAGTACCATTTACCAGAAACAGGTCCAAGCTCCTCAAACATGGGTGCTCCCTCAGGGGGAGTACCCAGCTCTGTGAAGAAGGTATATGAACAACACACATCTTACAGCATTGATTTTCCTTTAAGATTTGGGGGAAGAAAGATGCTTGGCATTTGTTTGTAGTGGTTTGTTCAACAAGTCAAACAGTACAGAAAAGAATGCCAAGGTCACCTGAATTTTTAAGATTAAATGCAGGATCTGAGAGAAGGTGCTTGCTTACACCGGAAATATTTATGGTTATACCTACAGATCCCTGAAGGAATGCATTCTTCCCCTAAATAGGACATTTTGGTAGAAAAGTTCAATCAGCAAAGATTTACTCCATGATCTTCAGGCAGCAACTCTTGCCTTCTCTTTTTTATTTTCTTCTTTGGAGGTCCAGAGATGAGTCCATAAAGAACGTTGGTCCCTGAAGGTAATCTGTGCTCAAAATTAGCTGTAAGAATGGTTTCAATATTGGTCTTCTAGGTCATAATCAACCACTATTCCTATAGCTCTGAAATTCTTCAAATTCAAATGTACTAATTTTCAGATTCTCCTCCCCCTCCCCAAGAATATTACAAAGCTGTGTATAAATCGTGCATAAACCCAGAGGTATGCACAAAGTTGCTTTAGAAATCCTTATATGCAAAGCAGGAAAATAGCTATGAAAATCTGCTAGCCCTCCATGTACACATAAGTATAATCTGGAAACAGGGCAGGCTACCAAGGGCAAGCCTTAGCTGGGAACAGGTGAGACAGGCAGCTTTCTCTCAGTAACTCGGGAATGTGGAAAACCCCTTCTCCACCACTCAGTGATGGTGGCTGAAGTTTCATGTGCTGGCTGAAGCATTTCCATGGGCTGTCTCATATCCTTCTGCTTAGGAAGCAGGGATTACTGTCCCCAATTTGCATGTGAGGAAATTGAGGATCAAGCATGTAAAAGTTGCCTAACTTAAAAGTGACACAACTGAGATTCATATTCAGGTCTGACTTCAAAGTCACAACATTTTTTCCACCATATTTTCCCCATGCTATCATTCTGCCTTCTCTTTCTAACTTGTCTTTTTTTCCCCTCCCTTTAAACAAACCCTTTTCTTATTCTAGTAATTATTAGATTGCTTACCATTTACCTAAAGTTCAACATGAGGCTTTAATTTCCCAGAAGCCATTGTGACGCTGGGATTAGGATGTCAAATGCCTGGCTTCTTTGTTCTCACAGCATCTTCTACTGTGTTGGGATTATTTAACTGCTATTAGAGCATAATCGATGGTTCAGCTGTCCAGAGGAGGGTCTGACACAAAAGCACCCACATATCAGTCAGACCAATCTAAGCTCGAGCATTTATAGCTCTCTTTCCTTCCCAGGTACAGTTTCCTGGTCACAGCTGGAACTCTGCTTATTTGTGTGTAGTGGGACAAGGTTAATAGCCACACAAGAAGTAGCCTAAATGATCCCTGCAGTACACCAAAAGGTGCCTGAGCTGTTTCTATTGCATTCAGAGAGACAGGACATCCGCTCCCTGTCATTCTGTCCTGGGTCAAATAAAATGGAAAGCAAATGATGCAAATTAATTTTGACTTCCAACATCTCTGGATACAGATATAAGGCTATCTTATTCCAAGAAGGATTATATCACCACAAACACTCTTCTCTGTTTTTTTTTTTTTTTAACCACTGATTCTCTTTCTTTCCTCTGAATCTAACAATTTCTAAAATCAACTATCCACTTTTCTCTTTCACCCCACACTAATAGTTTCACTCCATGTCTGACCCCTTTTCATGAAACATCACTGTAATTTCTCCAGTGTTTTCTCTGATGACTAGATTATTCACTCCATGCCCCTCTTAACTCCTGTTTATAATTTTGAAGCCCTATCAAAGTCAGTTTCACTGCTCTTTCCAGATAGGCATTCAGCCAATATATTGCCAATAACACTCACTCTTGTGCTAACTTAAAATACACAGTGTAGCCTGCCAAGTATCCTTATTTGGCAAGAAGGTCCCTTAGTTCCCAAGATCTTTGACCATCCATTTTTAGATCCAAATCCTCAGTGCTTAATATTTGGATATTTCTCTCTCTCTTTTTAATTTGTCCTTATGTGTTCCCTGAAAGAATAAGGAAAAGAGATCAATCATCTGTTTGCTTTCCTAGACAAGAAAAAAATGTCCTTGCCATTATGGTCATTTACTCTGGAATTATTACCACTAAAACTTTTGATATAAACAAAAATATTTTCCAGTTTAAAAAAACTCCCAAAATAATCCCCAGAAAGTTATAATAAAAATTAAATTGTGAAAGATTAAACAGTACACACTGCTCTAAAAGACCATGTTTCTTTATCTTAATTCCCTCTTTCCAAACAAACTAAATTCGCATTCATTTACAATTTCCCAAATCTCTCACTATTGTAGAGGAACAGAAAACAAAGGCTCCACAAATGACTAAAACTATAATTAAAATGAAGCCATTCTATATTTTTTGAAAGTCAAAAAACGACATGATATTTCATTGTGGAGATGGGCCTACTACAAAGAAGACATTAACTGTCTTGGATCACTTGTTTACATTTTGTCTAAATGTGTCTGTCGGTTTGATTCCACGGAATCCTAGCTGTTCATTTCAACGGAGGTCAGGAGAGCAACGTTTCTCATGAAACAGCTTTAAGGTTAAAATATGAATATACTTGAACAACCACCTTAGCTCAAAAATCATCGAATTAATTCTGTAAGTCGATTCTAATTCACTATCATTCATGAGAAGCTGCTTATTGTAATATCACTGGAATAGGACACTAAATGGTGTTGCTTTCATTATTAAAGAAAGTAACAAAAATAGTAATTAAGTTTCCCCATAAACAGTGCTTGTGCAAGACCCAGAGGCACATCAGAAACGAACATTTTCAGCACTCTAACAACGACTGCCCATTCAGTAAGCAACTCGATGTCCTCTGGTCAGTTTTCTATTAAAGTTTGTCTGCAAGCTGTCAGGAGCCAAGGCGGCTTGGCGGCCGCCTCAGCCTTTACCTCCAGGCCTGGTGCACTTCCCCGAGCCCAGGAATCCGGGACGCCAGCGGGTCGGCAAAGGGGCCACCCTGGCGCCCGCGGAAGGCCCGGGGGCCCCTCGAGGTGCGGGAGGGCGCGGGCTCCCCTTTCACGGCGCAGGGCTGGCGCGGTCGCCCTTGGCGGGAGGCGAGCTCCTGGGCCGACCGGCAGGAAAGCAAAAGTTAGTGGGCTCTCCTCGCCCGCAAGCACCTCTGCCGGGAAGCGGCCTGCACCCTGCGCTGATTTGGGAGACTCGCGCCTCGCCTCGCGAGAGACGCCCGGGTAATCCCCGGCGAGGCCGGCGCTCCGGCGTCCGGAGAAGGAAAGCGGCGACCCGGAGGCGCCGCACGCCTGGCCGAGACGGCCGGAGACGCCCCCGCTGCGCCCCACTCTTCCGGGCGCCAACTTCTGCATCGGATCCGCGCGAACTTCCCGAGCCGCTCCCGGCCGCGCAAGGCCGCGGGAGCCCGGGACGCCGGCTCCGCATCGGGCGGGGGTGCCTGCCGTGGGGGCCCGGACCGCGGCAGGGCCTGGGCCCGCGACGCCGGGACGAGTCGCGATCGCGATGGGCCTGCCCCCCACCCTCTTCCCCGCGGCCTCCGGCCTGGCCCCTTACCTGGCTCCCAGGCCGGGCGCGAGCAAGAGCCGGGGGCGCCGAGGCCCCGCGCGCGGCGAGGGCAGGGACGGCTACTGGAGTTCGAGGGGACGGCTGCCGGCGGCGCGGCTCCCACGCTTCCGCCCGACTCAGGAGTTGAACATTCCGCCTCTCCGCCCCGCGCCAATGAGGAAGACAGTCACGGCAACAGCACCACCTACCTCCGAGCGCGGAACCGCGGGGCCTCCCTGCAGGCGTCCCGCACGGCCGCCCGGCTGGTCGCAGCGCAGACGCGCCAGCCAGCCAGGCGGGGGAGGGCGCTCCGGCTCCCCGGCTGCACCCCTAGGGCACCTTGCGCCCCGCGCCCCGGAACCCTGCCAGGCCGCCGCAGGCTTCACACGGCACCCCATACTGGGGGGCGCGGGGAGAGGGGGTATGTCTCTGCGCCTTTTTGTGCCTTCACATCTTTGCACTCAACTCATCCTTATCCATAAACGTTTACTAGGAAAAAAGCGCTGGGATACAAAGACAAGGGAGGTTGCTTCGTGCCGGACAGGAGTTAATTATCTACTTGGGAAGAGGACCGACGTGTCCAGATATTTCTAGGGAGATAGGGCTGAAAGCTGCTTCAGAGGAATGATCAGTAGATACCTGCGTAATTTTGAGGAGGGGTCCTGGTCTGTTTCCCTGGTTGCTGACGTAAGCGAAGCCGATTTCAGATGAAACTAGAAGGCATTCCAGGGGTGAGCAAAGGGTGGAAACCAGTACCGGGGAAACAAATTACGATCAGTGAGGAGGACGGTTCCATGAAGCAAACAAACAGGAGATGAGGTTCCAAAGATGTGGGCAGCACGATCCAGGGCTCACTGAGTTTGAATCTTATCTTCTATGGACACAGGGGGACTGTGGAAAGTTAGACTCAAAGGAATGAAATAGCTTTTGTGGGTTTTTTTTTGTTGTTGTTTGTTTGTTTTGTTTTTTTAATGGTGATTTCGAGAGAGCAGTCCACAGTGGATGCAGGATGGGTTGCTAGGGCAAAACCGGGAAGCAGCATATGGTGACCACATGGTTATGCGCTTATCAGGACTTGGTGAATACAAAGTAGAATTAGGAAACAAGAAATGGACTTGAGAGACATGTTTCAGGAAGAAGCCACAGGAACTGGTGATCCACTAGAAGTGAAAAGGAAGACGAAAAAGTCTGAGATGATGCCAAGATTTCAGACCTGTGTGACTGGAAGCATGATGGTGTCATTGACAAAAATAGAGATAAGCAGACTAGGAGCTGGCTTTCTGTTGAGTTTGAGGTCAAGGGAGGGAAAACCGGTAGAGATGCCACAGTTGAGACGTGAAACCGATTCAGAGAAGTGGTCGGGAGGGAAATATAAAATTTTGAAACCATTCATATAGTTAAAAATATCAAAGTGGAGAAATGAGTGGGAAAAAACCCACTTTCTAGTCTGTGATTCAGATTAATTATTTGAATTTTCCCTCTGATTAAAAACTGGAAATTTTAGCATTGATAGATTCTATTTGGAGAACTGAAAATTTGGATTAGTGAAAACTGTCATGCTAAAAATGAAAAATAAAACTCTGGTATAGGTAATCAAAGAATTACATAAACCATCTAACCATTCAAGGGAAAACTAAGGCTCTTTAGCACAAACCTAGGTATAGAGTGACTCCAGTTATTTACCCCACCTTCAAAGGCACTAGATTGTAATGGAAAGGACACTAGGATGGGAACAGAGAACGTGAGTTCTGGTTTTAGGCCTGCCAATTATCAGCTGGGGTATTTTGCTAGACAGGCCTCAGTTTTCTTCCCTGCAAAACAATATCACCCATCAAATGTTAGCTGAAGTTTCCGGCTTTAAATTTCTTAATAATACTGCTTTAAATTTAGAGCATATGTCATAATATTTTTAGCCACAATCCCCTTCCTTTCCACCTATTCTTTTCTTCATTTTATTTTTCCTCAGATAATTAGGCTAAGATAATAACCAGCAGGAATGGTGAATACTAAAAGGGAGTCTCATAGATATGCCGAAAGGATAACCCTGTAGGCATTCTCTTGTCTTCCCAACTAGGTTGCAAGGTCCTTGAAGTCATAGATTCTTTTTTTTTTTTACTTTTATTTGCATTTATTTTCTGCGGCATTTATTCCCGGGCCATAAGTTTTTGTTTCTTCAGTTTCTTCTGGGATATCTTTTTCTTCTGTGCAACCTCCTCTTCTGGTTTAGGAACAATCTGTTCTTTTTCAGTAAGGATCATCTCAATGTGGCAGGGAGAGCTCATGTAGGGGTTGATCCGACCGTGAGCTCTGTAAGTCCTGCGCCTCATCTTGGGGGCTTTGTTCACTTGGATGTGCTCAATGACCAGAGAATCTACATCTAAGCCCTTAAGTTCAGCATTACTCTCTGCATTTTTGAGCATGTGTAGTAAAAATTCAGCACTCTTTTTGGGCCACCGACCCTGTGTCCAGCCCCACTGTTTGGCCTGTGCACACCTACCAACTCCACCATTGTAACGACGGAATGGCACACATTGCTTCTTTAAAGTGACATCCTTCAGATACTTGGTGGCTTTTCGGATATGCATACCCTTTATGGCCTGGGCAGTCTCACGAGTGTTCTTAAAGTGAACACGAAGATTTGAACCTCTTGATTTGCATGATTTTGTGGGGTTTTCTGGGTCGAGTGAATAGCGCACCATTTTTAAGGGTCAGCTCAGGCCGCTTACCGGAAAAGCGAAGTCATAGATTCTATTGTATCTGTTTATAGCTGAAAGAAATATATAATTGTGTAATAAACTGATTTCTTCAAGTCTGATTTTTCTGGGTCAACTTGCCTGTTTCCTTATGGCTATACTGAGCTCTTGAGGTCCCAAACTTAATCAGTATACTCTAGTGTTTATTCCTATGGTCAATTTTTATTCTCAAGGTCAACTCTGCTTTTTCAGACTTGCAAATCTTTTTGAAAGCATATTGGTTAATTCTCACCAGACAGAGTATAAGTTTACAAATGTAAATAGCAATAACAAAAGAGAGCTAGTTAAACCTCTCTTATCAAGCTTTCCTATTCCTTTATTTCACATGTCTCTGTACTAAAAATAGATGTACTTTCAGCAGTGGGGTGAGTTAGAAGTCCTTAGCACCCTCTTATATCCAAGAATACCCTCCAAAATAAATATGCAATGTCAGTAAAAAAAATCAGTATTTGCTATGCAAATATAGCTTAAAAGTCTCCTAGCCCCTTATTCAATCAGATTGTCACTAAGTTCCTCTAAAATAGAAATTCTGGAGCTGCTATCAATGGATCAGAGAAGTGCAGGCAGACCTTTCATTAAGAATGGAAGGAAAGGCAACTTGAAAGGAAGAAAGCATTCTGAGTATTCTTCACTCTTCTTGTAGTGATAAGAGCTGTCATGCTTGTACATTGGAACATTTTTTTCTAGCCATCTCAGGTCTCCATCTTAGATTGTGACTGATTTGTGTTTGAATCATAACTAAGAATTGACCAACTTTTACACAAAAGTTGATGTTTTACCTCCTGCGCAATTTTGGATCCCTAGGGAAAAAGGCATACAATCAAACATCTTTTAAGATAAGTAGCCTTTACCTTAAACTCACAGATGAACCCCAGGTCATTTTTTGAGCTTAGATTTCACATCAAATTTGAGGACTAAAGGACTCACAAGAGTATTTCGGGTACCAAATCTGCTTAGGTTTTCCAGGACATCAAAGGAGCGGTAGGTCAAGAATAGAAATTGGAGACTTTTACAAAATTAATTCAACAAGCATTTACTGAAAGGCAGGCACTGTGCTGAGCTTTTTGATTGTAGCAGTGACCGAAATAATGTCCCTACTTTCACAGTTTTCAGAGTGCCATGTAAAAGCCAGTAAAGATACAAGCAGTGTGCTAAGTGGGCAAATATGCGGACCTACAGCAGGGCACCTGACGCAGTTTCAGGAAGTCAATAAAGGCGTCCAAGAAAAAGAAGCCCTGAGTCCATATGAGAATGATGTTGAGAATTTGCTGGACAGAAAGGTAGGAAAGCTATTCTAGGTGAAGGAAACGACAAGTACAAAAGCCCGAGAACATTTAACAAGTTCAAAGACTAAATCCCCTAGTAGCTGAGTAAAAGACATTGCCAAGAGGGAATAATAATCCTCATAGTGGTTGCAATAGTAGTAGCCATAGCAATAATAATAACAGTGATGGCTAATATTTTCTGAGACCTCATGTGCCCTGCACCAAACTAAGAGTTGTACACAAGCTCATTCCACCTAATCTTCAAAATACCCCGACAAGGCAGTTGAAATCATCATCCTATGCTGTAGGGCAGGAAGAAGTCTTGGAAATCTTAGGCAACTTGTCTTCCCTCATGGAACAGGACATACACTTTAGAGCTTGTTCTTTTAGATTAAGGAGTTCTCCAACTTTTTGGTCTCGGGATTTCTTTACATCCTTAAAAATCCTTGAGATAAAATAAATAAGCCATGGGGTGTAATATATAGCATAAGGTATATGGTCAATAATAGTGTACGGGTAATACACTAGTAATAGTAATAGTGTATGGTCAGTAATAGTGTAACTTTGTATGGGGACAGACTTATTGCAATGATCATTCCGTATTGTATGCACATGTCAAATCACTTTATTACATGAAAATAACATAACATTGCACATCAACTGTATTTCAAAATAAATTTTAAAACACATTTATATAAGTAAATAAGTCCTTGAGGATGTCAAATAACTTTTGTTCATGTGAGTTATACCTGTCAATATTTATCATATAAGAAATTAAAACTGAAATCTTTTAATTCACTTAAAAACATAAAGCCATAGATTACTGTGAATAACATATTTTAGTGAAAAATAGCTATTATCCAAAATAAAAAAGCTAGTGAGAGAAGTGTCATTGT